>NC_083284.1:6640574-6941179 GCF_963506605.1 Zootoca vivipara | reverse complement strand
AAACCCCTGGAAACTCTTTGCATATGGCGTCCACGTCCACTTGTAAGCTAGTGCGGTTCACCCCGGTAACGGCTAGCCCCAGAGGTCCAAACCATGCCAGTCCCAGTAAGCTAACGTAGGGGCCCTTAACTACCAGCAAGTCCAATTGTTGCTTTCGCCCTCGATATTGCACCCTGAATGTCCCCACCCCCATTGTAGGGACCTTACGTTTCTGGAAGTCCCGGAGGGTGAATGGGGCCGGCCTTAGTTTGGGACCCCCATTAGGGCACAGTTCCCTTAATGTTCGGGCCGAGATTATGGATAGAGTTGAACCCGTGTCCAGCTCCATGCGGCATGGGGCTCCCTCTATCTGTACCTCTATATAAATTTTCTCTGTGCTGGGATGGGGCAACTGGAATACCTGGTAGTCCGTGATCTCCGTCGAGTTGCCTTGGTGCATGGTGCCGTGTGACCTGGGGCTCCTGGGTCGGTCATCTGATGCTTGTCGACGGGTGAGTCGAGCCCGACACACCCGGGCGATGTGTCCCAATTTTCTGCACTGCCTGCACTCTGCGTTGCGGAAACGACAGGTCCTCCTCTCGTGGTTCTCCCCGCAGCTTGCACAGTTCCCTCCTTCTCGTCGAGGCTGCTGTGGTGTGTGTGCTGCTTGAGTGCGCCGCTGTACTCGGTGTACTTCCTCCCTGTCAGATTCGGATTCGTCGGTGAGGTCTTCGTGGTAGACCCTCGGTTGGGATGGCGGGGCCGGTCGTGCCTCTTGCGTTGACCTCTCGGCGGCTTCGGTTGCCAGGGCTTCCTCCAGAGCAATCTGGAACGTGAGGTCTTTTTTGGCGTAGAGGCGTCGTTGCAACATCTCGTCCCTCAGGCCACCGACGAGGCGGTCACGAAGCATGTTCTCCAACTCTGAGAAGTTGCATAACCGGGCGGCTTGGCGGAGGGAGGTCACAAACCCAGTTATGGTTTCCCCCGGGGCTTGCCGCTTTGCGTAGAAGGCATTTCGGCAAGCTACCACCGAGGGCTGTGGTGAAAAGTGCTCCTTCAGCCGTTCCATTATTGTTTTGTAAGAGACGGTAGCGACATCTCTAGGTGCAAGGAGAGCCCGGGCGATTTAAAACGTCTCCTCTCCACAGACGCTGAAGAATGTCGCCCTCTTCATGGCATCGTTGGTGACTTCTTTCGCTTGCAGGAGGAAGTTGAAACGGGCGGCGTACCCTTCCCAGTCTCCTGATGCTGGTTTGAATGGCAAGAAGCTGCTGTCGGTTGCCATTCTGGGTTCCTTGGGTCCTGGAGCTGAAGCCTGGATGCACGGTGCGATGCAGCGGTGCAGCAGGTGGCGGTGCTGCGGTGCAGTGCGTGGTGGCGGTCAGCTCAGCAGGATCCCATCCTCGTCGCCAGTGAAATATACTCGGAGTCGAGAGTGAATTTCATGCTCTTTATTCAGCTCATATTCATCAAGGAGAAGAAGAGAAGACGAATGGCTCTTTTCCCAAAACCATCTGCTTATATACATTATTTACACAATGGGCCTTGCGTGATTGGCTACTTCAGGGCTACACCTGTGGGCCAATTATATTGTGGATTGACTTCTGCCTGCAGCCTGATTGGCTGCTCCTACAGGCCAATCAGGTAGCAGATTCACTTCTGCCAGCCGCCTGATTGGCTGCTCCAGCAGGCCAATCAGGTTGCGGATTCACTTCCACCTGGAGTTGGATTGGGTAGCTCCCGCTGATTCTGAATCCTATTGTTCTAGGATTCAGCTCAGTACATAACACCACCCCTCTTCCCTTCACAGAACTAGAGAGCTATAGTGGTTTAATAGTCAATCCCTCTTCCCAGGGACTTATGGGAATTATAGCTCTGTGCGAGGAATGCGGGGGGTCTCCTAACAACTCCTTTAACAAACTACAGATCCCAGAATTCTTCAGGGAAACCATGACCATTTAAACTGATATCCTAGAGCAGTGGCGTCACATCCTTTATTGGTGCCCAGAGCATGTGCACCAGGCAGGACCAAGGGCTGTGCATGGAGATTGAACAAAACCCACTGCACCAGCCAAACCCTTTGTTTCTGTCGTCCCAATTCTGTTCAATTAGAGCAGGGTTTTCCAAACTTGTGTCTCCAGCTGTTTTGGGACTACAGCTCCCATCATCCCTGGCTATCAGGACCAGTGGTCCTGTACGAACAGAACCAAAACCAGAAGTATGGGGACACGGGACATTGAAGAAACCTACACTTTATGATTGCCCAGTGAGGTTAAGCTTTACAGCAGTGATTCCAGACTCTGGTTCGGGCGGTATCTGAGGTTTCTCAAGGTCTCAATGAGAAGATCAATACTGGTGGGCAAGCTTCTCTAAGCTTGCCCACGCCTGCAAATCCTTCTCTGCATGGTTTCACCATGAGAGAATGTTGCCCATATCAATGATTTTCTCATTTGAAGTGGGGCAGCAGTGAGTCCTGCAATAACTGAATTTGTGCCCTAGCGCGAGTCCCAGAATCCTCTGGAGTCCGGTTGTCGATGAGTCAGTGTGAAATGCTGCCCTTGGAAGCAGAAAGTCTGAAAGACACAGGGCTGAGAGGCAATTGCTTCTCTGTGTTCTGATGGAGTGCCAAACACCCGCTGAGCGAGAACAGGCAGCACGACAAACTTGGGAATTGGCTCTCCGAGGAATTGTCTTTCACAGACGCTTGCTTAAAAGAGAACTGTGGCTCGGTGCCAGTCTTACTGGAAGCTGGGTATGGAGACATCAAAATAAGCAGAGAAAGACATGATCAGAGATCAGCTGGCAGTGGGCAGAGAGACTGGCTTAGTAGACACCAGGCAGTCAATGAGAAGTGCTTAGCAGGAGGAGAATAAGTCATTCCGCCTAGCGAAAATGCAAACAAAATGAAATGGACAGAAATGGCATGAGCCATTTACATGAAGTAGAGTGAGGCAGAATGGCAAGTATCCCAGAAGTTAGGGTTTACAAAGGCTGAGCCAGATGGACTAAGAGCCAGGGTGGTGTAGTGGTTAGAGAATCAGGCTAGGACCATAGGAGACCAGAGTTCAAATCCCCCACTGAACCATAAAACTCACTGGGCCGGTCACTGTCTCTCAGCCTAAGCTACCTCACAGAGTTCTTGTGAGGATAAAATGGGGACAGAGGGGAGAGAACCATGCATGCTGCTTTGAGCTCCTGGGAGGAATGGTGGGATATCAAATTAATAACAATTAAGAGAATCATAGAATTGTAGAGTTGAAAAGGACCATAATGCTCTTCTAGTCCAACCTCCTGCAATGCAGGAATCTCAACTAAAGCAACCATGATAGATGGCCATCCAACCTCTGCTTAAAAATCTCCAAGGAAGGAGAGTCCACCACCTCCCAAGGGAGTTCGTTCCACTGCTGAGCTTCTCTTATTTGACTCTTCATAAGGCAGCTATGAACACTTATGGGGAAAAGATGCCATTGCCCTAATGGGGTTCCTATGTAAGAATCCCATTTTAAGATGGCATTTGATAGATGGAACAAAGTTGGGTATGTCATCTGTGGCTTCCAGATGGATGCAACACAGTTCTTGCATGAGACAGTATTGCCCTTCTATCTAGCACTAAAAGAGATCTGCTCAGGAGTGTGTTTGCTGTGTGACTGGCATGAAACCAGAAGCTGGGAAGCTCCAGCTAGGGGGAAGGACAGGTGGAGAAACTGAAGGCTGGGCCACCCTCCTCTTCCTCCTTTTGGAGCATGACACCCAGCTCCACCTTCCTGGTATACAGTTTGTGGGTTTAACTGGCTGCCACAGTGGAAGCAAGTAGGGATTTTTTAATCCTTTCGTATGCTTGGCTAGCGGAAGAGATCCCTCTCCCCCCAGTCCACACTGCATTGTTGAGTAGAGAGTAGTTAGCGATGGGTTCTGAGAAAATAGGTAGATTGATTTAACTGACTTTGGTGACTTGTTAGGTGTGTAGGAAATGGGGGAGGTTGATACGGTATATGGTGAGTACCCTGAGGCCCGTGTGATATTTTCTTTAAAAACTATATTTTTGGGAAATCCTGTGGAATGTGATTTTTTTTACCAGCTAGTAGAAACAGGAACATCATTGCAAATGGGATCTGGACTTCCAGTTAAACAAATACTATATCCTGAGCCTGAAAGTTGTGCCTCTCAGAGAGTGGTACCTTGTTTGTTGAACAGCCTGACTCCCGTACAAATTGGCTCCCGAACGCTGCGAACCCGGAAGTGAGTGTTCTGATTTGCAAACATTTTGCAGAAGCCAAACATCCAACGTGGCTTCCACGGTTTCTGATTGAGTGCAGGAAGCTTCTGCGGCCAATCGGAAGCCGTACCTTGGTTTTAGAATGGTTCCTGGTGTCGAACGGACTCCCAGAACAGATTAAGTTTGATAACCAAGGTACCACTGTAGATCCACATTCCTGGGGGAATTACCCACAGAGCTGGGGAGAGGGCTGCATCCATTTAATGGAAACAATGTGCATTTCGGCTGGCTAGTGGCACACTGGACATTCACAAACCAGCCATGTCTCAGAATTTACTTTAGGTAATTGAATAGCATTTCTGTTTTTGCTACCTGGTTCACTGGAGCATTGTATGTGTGTGTTCCCCCTAAATGTTCTTTGACGCTACAGAGACCACACAGCAGCAATCTACTACTCTGCAGTCCATTAGCCACAAATAATTTTGGCTTTGTAGGGGGAAATGACAACGTTATCAGAAGATGAAAGAGGGAATAACAAGGCAACACTTTCCCCTTGCCTTAGAAAGAAGAACAGGCAGGCAGGGGAAGAAAAGTGTATTTGAGAGCAGAACTCCCTCGTCTGCTGAAGTTGTGCAGCCCAGCTTCTGCCGAGGATTTGAGTTCCTCAGAGTGTGTTGCTCCCAAATTAGGGATGGAGGATGAATTCAATTCAGTGTGCATTCAAAGGCAAACCTACCTAAATCACTCTTCTGGAAACAATACAAGAACCAAAAACACTGCCACCCTTTGAAATTTTTACTTCTCCAGATTTTACAATAAGGTTCTTCCCCCAGCCCAGTAACAAGTGCAAAGGAGCGTAAAATGCTTAGTTAAAATAATATACAAAATGCATTATTATATGCGGGGAAATTGCTCCAAAAGCATCTGTACGTTTGGCAAAGTTGCATGCATCTATTCATTAGGAGAAACTTGCACTAGAATCTTGATTAATTTTCATGAGGACATCTTTAAGAAAAAATAGGAAACTGGTGTGAGAATGTGGAGAACTGGATTTAAGATTTGAAAAATGAGAAACCGGGGGAAGCTGAAATTGACAGAGTTGCTCATCCCTATTCCCAAGTCATTAAAGTTTAGGGTTTCAGTCCCCATGATGCAGCCTCTCCTTCAGAGGAACCTATAGCCCCCCCACTTGTCGCTTGAGTCCAACTCAAATTAACCCCATCCAACATGGCCAGGGATGACGATAGGAGTTACAGCCCAACAGCGTCTGAACAAGCCTAGAAATAAAGCACACAGTACAGCAAAATCTTAAATATAGAACAAAATACAAAAAGAGTGCAAGGACATAGAAACAGCAGCTCATTTTTATGGGAAATAACCAATTGCCTCAGATGATTCACTGGAAATAATCCCCCGAGCTCCAATTGCCTCCTGATTCTCACTGGCACAGATAGAAATTTGGCTGCTATTGATTACTGCATTGCAGGGGGTTGGACTAAATGAACCTTTGGGTCCCTCCCAGCTCTGCAATTCTATGATCCTATGACACCCATGGGGTTATATCTCACAGCAAATGTTTCACACAGAATTGAGCTGACCTTCCTGGCAGACTGGCCAGCAAAGAGCCACACATCTGCTGATGAGTTTCAGCATGGAAATGGCAGAATAGAAGGACACATTCATAGAATCCAAGTGCAGTACAGAAGGTTCAAAATGTAGTAGAGAAATGATTTTTGAGCAACGAGAATGCTCCCCCAAATTTCAGCATTGTTTTATTTATTTATTTCATGAAAGAAATCTACACGGCTTAACGGTAAAAAAAACAACAACACAACAACCAACAACCTATAAAGCAGTTTGCACACAGGACAAAACAATAAAATTATAAGTAAAAACAGTTAAAATCAGCTATTTGAAACATTAAAAAAAACAATTAAAAGCAAGGATAAGCTAAAAACAAATTAAGACACATGTTGGCATTTGACATCTCTGGCTAGGCTTGTCTAAAGAAAAATGTTTTAAGGAGGCACCAAAAAGAGCACAGAGAAGGAACCTGTCCCAAGTCATCAGCCAGAGAGCTTCGAAGTGTGGGTGCTGCCACACCAAAAGATCAATTTCTTGCAAATGCTGAACAGATATTATGTGGCACCTGTAAAATGCCATTTTTGCATAAGAGGGATTTGTTCACGCATACGATCTCAAAGCTACACGCTTCAAAGGAGGCTGCTCAGCCATGCCATGCCATTGATTTGATAGGCTTAATTGATGGAGGAAGCCGTATTCCAGCTGTTCAGATTGAAATTACATGGCAGCTAATTAAATTGATTAAGACGCCCCGGAAAATGGGCTTCATGAACTGGCAGCCCCGTGTGAGGCCAATATGTTATAATCTAAAGGGATTAAACTATGAGGATGTGCAATTGGATTTGAATGACTTTGAACAAGAATGAGCCACGAGGGTGGATGGGTTCCTTTTTCACCCTGTTTGAGCTTTAAGGCACGCAGTAAAGATGAATTATCAGAGGCAAGAGAGGTGCAGATTTCAAGAGCTCAGAGCAGGACACAGTTTGGGTTGGTCCTGGATCTATGTGAGTTAGATATTAGGGGAGGTCTCCAAAGACAAATTCCACTACCACCAGTCACCAGATGACTATCCTGGGACTTGGGTGGCGCTGTGGTCTAAACCACTGAGTTTCTTGGGCTTGCCTATCAGAAGGTCGGCAGTTCGAATCCCCACAACAGGGTGATGACCTGTTGCTCTGTCCCAGCTCCTGCCAACCTAGCAGTTCGAAAGGATGCCGGTGCAAGTAGATAAATAGGTACTGCTGTGATGGGAAGGTAAATGGTGTTTCCGTGAACACTGGTTTCCATCACGATGTCCCGTTGCGCCAGAAGTGGTTTAGTCATGCTGGCCACAGGACCTGGAAAGCTGTCTGTGGACTAATAGTCACCTTTGACTGAACTTAACTGTCTAGGGGTCCTTGACCCTCTACCTTTTACTTATCCTATGGTTGGCAATAACTTCCTCCCTCCCTCCCTTCCTAGTATTCAACCTCCTGCTTCATTATTTCCTCTGGGCTAATCTGTCACAAACAATAGTAAATTTTGGAAGTCTTGTTATTCCCTCATTTATTCACCAGAGCGTGGAAGGTGCATTAAGTTCTGTAACACTCCCCCTTCCACTGTATCACTGAGAACATGGCTCTAAGTCATAGTGGTCCCCAAAAATATTTTATCATTCCTTTTGCAGAAAGTCAACATAGCATTTGGGAAAAAGCACTAGCTAAAACAAATCACTTTGACTAATTGTGTTCCCACAGCAACACTATGAGTTAGGTCGGGTTGCCTTATGAGGTTCCCTTGAGGGGGGAAATAGCCAAGACGATAATAAATTGTTGTTAGCATTGTGCCAAGTCACTGAGATAGTGACTTGTCTGAGATGCTCGCCTATTATTTCCTCCTTTGCTCTTCCTTCGAGCATTGTCACCCTCCCTTCCCTCGA
The DNA here is from genome assembly GCF_963506605.1 of Zootoca vivipara. Classification (NCBI taxonomy): domain Eukaryota; kingdom Metazoa; phylum Chordata; class Lepidosauria; order Squamata; family Lacertidae; genus Zootoca; species Zootoca vivipara. Next base: position 6,933,482 of record NC_083284.1, on the reverse strand, counting down.
GGCATTATGGGAAAGTTTGGCCACAGAACTGGCCATTGTGATCCATGCATTGCAAATAATTGCACTAGAGATTAAGTTGGCTACTTGTTGACATATTAATTCCAAGGCTGCGAGGTCTAATTGCTAGGCTGACTCAAACTTGCAATGACGGATAGATGGAGGTCAGCTTTCATTGTCAGGGGCTGAAATAAGGGCATTTTCTCTTGCTTGTCGAGGTTAATTTTGTCCTGATATTTTACTATAATGACTGGAATAAGGTGGTCTCTCTCTCCCTCCCTTAAAAAAATAATTAAATGTTCTCATACTCCCTTTAATATCTCAAAGGGCACCTGTGTTTACATACTGACAATATAACAGCTTATTTGAGGATAATAATTAATTAACTGACTCATTTGTAGACGGCTGGTGAGTAATACAAACTCCTTTATCGGTGGACAGCTTGAACTAATTTTTATTGTCCACCCACCAGCACATGGATACAATGTTAGGGCAATTGCATAGCACCATTCTCTACATATCTACTCAGAAGTTAGTCCCATTCACTTAAATGGTGCTTCCTCCCAGGTAAGTGAGGATAGGATTGCGGCATCAGTGAGGGGCCTGGTGAAAGGATGGAGTAGAATCATCGGGTGGACAGGTACCAAACAGATCATCACCCCCGGTTGATGCAGGGAACTCACTGCTGCGCTACCTCTAATGGGTGGCATTTACTTTCAAAACTCTAATAAAGGAAAGTACATCACCTTCCAAGGCAGTCTACCTATACAATCAGGATTTCCTTCCTAATGTTTGTTTCCGCCAAACCTATTTTTTGTCATTCAAACCTCTTGGGACAGAATATTATCACAGAGTCAACGCTGATGTCAAGGGGTGTTCCGTAGAGAAAGAACCATTATTATTATTATTATTATTATTATTATTATTATTATTATTATTGTGTTCTGTTCTATCAGGGGGGGGGGCTATCTTTTCAAAGCTGCTGCCATGACCTGCTTAGCTTTGAAAATGTGCTAACAGTTTATTGCTGCCCCAGACTTGCTCCATCCTCTATGTCAGGCATAGGCAACCTTGGCTCTCCAGATGTTTTGGAACTACAACTCCCATGATCCCTGACCACTCACCCTGTTAGCTAGGGATCATGGGAGTTGTAGTTCCAAAACATCTGGAGAGCCAAGGTTCCTTATGCCTGCTCTATGTGGCCATCACCAAATATTTGGAGATGGCTATGATAAAGTTGTTGTCTGTGCCTGTTTACTCAGGAGCAAGCCCATTAAAGTGGGACTTGCTTCCAAGTAGGCATTGAACTGCCAGTTATCACCCTGACTCAACATGCTGCCCTGGCACCCTAAGGTGATATTGCTCCAGGTTGCGTAGGGTGTCATTTATTTTCCCTGCATGACATTATCCTGACGCTCACACACAGCCCTGGGGTCACAAGTTGCCCTTTCGCTCCCAGCAATTTCTTCCCCCTCCCAGCATGAATCCCAGATGTCTGTCACAAAGCAAGCTGAAACTCCAAACTCTGCAGATGAGAGATCTGAATGAAGAGAATTTTAGAAACATCCCTTGTGGAAACATCAATGAATATATGGAAGTTTTGCAAAGAAAAATTCCACCTCAATGCATTAATATGGAGTAGCACTAGCTGTGATTCCACTATAAATCAGATATGGAAAGCAGATCACAAATCCTCACAAGGGGGTCTGTGATGCTTGAAGAACTCCTGGGCATTCAATGAAGCTGAATGTTGCAAGTTCCAGGACAGATAACAGAAAGTACTTCTTCATGTAGTCCAGGCATGGCCACACATGGCCCTCCAGCTATTTTGGGACTACAACTCCCATCATCCCTAGCTAACAGGACCAGTGGTCAGGGATGATGGGAATTGTAGTCCCAAAACAGCTGGAGGGCCAAGTTTGGCCATGCCTGATGTAGCCCATAGCTGAACTGTGAACTCCCTCCCACAGGAGGCAGTGATGGCCACCAACTTGGATGGCTTTAAAAGAGGGTTGGGCAACTTAATGGAGGATAACAATAATAATTGTTAAGGAAAATTCTGGATTGAGAGACTACTCAATAGCCCAGCTTGTTGGGGTACCAGTCCCCCCATGGGTCCATGCGGTCAGTAAAAGAAGGAAATTCCAGCCAAGCAATTTGGAGCAAATCAGCAGTCAGTTTGACTTAGAGCCTTTATTCTTGCACAATAGGAACAACAGTAGCGAGTGAACCCAGAGAACGGGGGCACATTGACTATTAAAACTTCCCACCACATCCCAGAATACAGTTTGCACAGCATCATTGATACATCATCTTTACATCACTGACATGTCACCAAAGGGGAGGGGTAGACAGGGGTTACACTAGTTCAAGCTTGGCAAACATGTCGAGACAAGTCCTTGGTTCAAGATTAGCATAAACAGGGCAAGACCCAGGTATAAGATTAGCATAGGCAAACACCTGTGAAATCCCACAACCCAAAGTACAATATAACTTCCTTTGCATGTCTGGACCCCTTGGCAAGTCTGGTGATGGGATAAGGCTTTCCTTGGCCAACAATCAGCTCAGCAGTTGTCACCTCTGGGCACTTCCTGGAGTCCCTTTTTCAGGGGCAAAATAGCATTGGAATGGAGGAAACTGGCAAAGGAGTTGATTTTATATTATTTTTAAAGCTAAATAACTTCCCTGAGCTGTCAAGTTGAAATGATACATTCAAGCATAATATTTGTAACATTTAATAACTTTAAAGATGTGCCCCCCATAATTTCCATAACATCATCATCATCATCATCATCATCATTTTATTATTTATACCCCTCCCACCTGGCTGTGTTTCCCCAGCCACTCTGGGTGGCTTACAGCACGTAAGAAATTGTGAAACATTAGACATTTAAAAATTCCCAATACAAAATTTCCCAATACAGGGTGGCCTTCAGAAGTTTTCTAAACGTTTATTTCCTTGACATCTGATCGGAGGGTGTTCTACAGGGCAAGTGCCACTACCCAGAAGGTCCTCTGCCTGGTTCCCTGTAACCTCACTTCTCGCAGTGAGGGAACCGCCAGAAGGCCCTCAGAGCTGGACTTCAGTGAACGACCCCAGCTGAACGATGGGGGTGGAGACACTCCTTCAGGTATACTGAAGGCCATTTAGGGCAGGCCATTTAGGGCAGGCACCCCCAAACTTCGGCCCTCCAGATGTTTTGGACTACAATTCCCATCTTCCCCGACCACTGACCCTGTTAGCTAAGGATCATGGGAGTTGTAGGCCAAAACATTTGGAGGGCCGAAGTTTGGGGATGCCTGATTTAGGGTTTTAAAGGTCAGCACCAACACTTTGAATTGTGCTTGGAAATGTACCGGGAGCCAATGTAGGTCTTTCAGGACTGGTTTTATATGGTATTGTTGGCCGCTCCCAATGCTAAGGCTACCAATGTCTACTAGCCATTTTGGAACCTGAGATAAACCACAGGCAAATCATTCAGATTAGATGCAAGCCTCGCAAAGAGATACAGGGCTGGCAGGGCAGTGTGAAGAACCAAAGACATCATGTCCCAGCATAGCTGTCAAGTTTTCCCTTTTCTCGCGAGGAAGCCTATTCAGCATAAGGGAATTTCCCTTTAAAAAGGGAGAACTTGACAGCTATGTGCCCCAGCAGTCTACCCCCCTCTACTCTCCACCCCTGGGCAATTGCCTCACCTTGCCTCATGCGTGGTCCAGCCCTGACATCCTGCTTCCACAGTCAGAGGCAGAGATGCTTCTGAATACAAGTTGCTGGAAACCACAAGAGGGGAGAGTGCTCTTGTGCTCAGGTTCCACTTGAAGGTTCCCCACAATGCATCTGGGTGGCCACTATGAGAACAGGGTGCTGGATTCGATGGACCGCTGGCCTGATCCAGCAGGCTCTTCTTATGCCTTTATGTAAGGAAGCATGGGTGAATGTCTTACTCTCAAAGCAGGCCTTGGCTGCTGCTGGGGTGTGGGTTGTCCCTCATATCTTGACACCATTAATTAACATCGTGCTCTCTCGGTATAATCTGCTTATCTGATTTGCTGTCATTCTGCACAATGGCTACACAGCAATTGCTTGCTCACGCTTGGCTAATTTAATCACCAGCAGTTAATAACTCCTAAGTACCACTTACTTTGTCCTCACGGCGTTAATCTCTCAGACAGTCATGCGTACAGTGATATATATTCTATTTCCCCCTTCCTACAAAGTTTTTTGCAGTTTGCTAGAAATTGCTTTAATAGGATCTTGAAAACTTGTTTATAATATTCATAGCTTGCACGGCTAATGAGCAAGATCATATATTACAGCACGTGGTTGGCTGAGAATTGTGTGTTCCTTCCTTCGCTTTTCAGCCTGCAGAATAGCATGTCAAATTCCTTTACGTTTCATTTGCTCGACTTATGCTCAGTTATGTAGTGTCCTGTCCTTGTAGGCGATATTCCCTTCTGGAAAAGATTATGAAAGATGCACTGCATATTCATACTATGGGACTATCCCTCTCTTTGATTCCATCAATGCAGAATTAAGAGTTTCTGGGTTTTCTTTTTTCACAAAAGTACTATGTTTTTTTCACTCAGGATTGTGAATTTTGCTTTAGATAGCAGAGCCTCCAACCACCTAGACCAGGAATGGGCAACCTTTGGCTCTCCACATATTGGTGAAGGAAAGTTCCCATCAGTCCCAGCAAGCATGGCCAAGGCCAGGGATGATGGCAGCTGTAGTTCAGTAATATCTGGCCAGCTAAAGGTTCCTTGCCCCTTATCTGGTGGCTACTATTATCCAAAGTGACTTCCAACTAGTTTCCTTTTGCCTTAACTCTACTAGCCTGGGTTCAAGATGAGTAAAACTATTGATTTCAGCCTCTCCCTGTTTCTCCTTTTCTCCAGTCTTAAGTTCAGTTCTCCACATTTTCAAATCATTTTGCAATTTTAAGAAACAGTCCTCATGAAAACTTATCAGCATTTTAGTGTGAATTTTCTCAAATATGCATGTTTCTATGCCATTTTGTCAAACACACGCATTATTGTACATCGCTTTCACTCCTATACAGATTATTTTGTGTGCTTCCCCCACCCAGGATGTGAGTTTTGTACACATGACTTGGTTGGAGATCTGCCAAGCAGCAAAATGTGGAGAATTTTGAAGAGTGGCTGAGCTTGGGTGTTCATATTCTTTTGGATGATGCTCACTGCTTGAAGCAGCCAGAAAGTTACACAAATTGCAGGAGCCAGCTAATATTTCTTCTCCATCTTTTCATTCCTTCTACCTTCTCCTGTTCCTCAAAGTTCAGGTACGTTTTGTGAACTTTGAACCTCCATGTATACCTCCATGTATAACACATATACGTGTTGTAGGTAAGGCGTACGAAAGCATGAATTGTGTGCATTAATTCTCTGCTAGACATCCCACAGAAATGTATACCTCAATTTTCAGGAACCCCCCCCCCCCATGTGCAACTCTGAGGTTAAGTTTCATGCCTCCTATCAGTCTGTTTGCAGTTCATGTCACTTTTCACATTTGTTGACCCATCCATCCTGCTTTGCACATTAAGTTGTGATTCCCCCTTCCTGGTGCAGAAAAATGCACATTTGAATACCATTACTAAACGTGTTTCCTCGCAAATTAAGCCTCTCTAAATGGATTTTCTCTCGAAATGCACAGTTTATAAGGTTTTCGATATGCTCATTGAACCAAGAACTGCAATGGAACATACAGGAAGTATGAAAGCCAATGGATAAATTAATTCCAATTTTCACTCTGGTCCAGGAGGTGCAAATTATACTAGAATCCACAGGAATCCTCCATTTGATGTTATTCAAAACAGGATCCTCCCGTTGTAAGCTATACTACAATTCTTGATTATGCACAGCATCCTGCACACAGTTGGCACCATTGAAATGTCAGGTTGTGGCAACATTGGTAGGGAAAGAATACAAGTTTCTACCTGACAGGATCCATACTGGACCCCACATCACAGCACCACTGAGACTGTTCCCTTTTTTCCTCGAACTAATCACACCCTCCATCCTCTTCTCCCTGCTGTGATGCCTGAATGTAAATTATCCTTCTTAAAGTGGTTGTCAATTTCAGTCATCTTATGCCTATCTCTGAAGGGGAACATTATGACTACTTGGAGCTATGTAGCTGCACAGTTAGGAATTGCTTTGGTCCTTGCCAAGGTTAACGATTTAGCATATATTAGTTGTGTGCTCAACTTAAAACATTCATCACCCAGGCAGAAATCATACATTTATATTCATAGATATTTGACTTGTACGAACTTCACGGAAGAAAATGAAACCCTCCTGACATTAAATATTGGTGTGTTAGTCACATGCTTTGGGGGGGGGCACTGGAGCAATAAGTCTGCAATCCCATACACGTTTACCTGGGAGTAAGTTCCCATTTAAAGAACCTTTTAATGAGGGTGAAAGAGGAGAGCGCAAAATATGGTCTGAACATAGCTGCCAAGTTATCCCTTTTTTAAAGGGATTTTCCCTTATGCTGAATAGGCTTCCTCGCGAGAAAAGGGAAAACTTGGCAGCTATGGGTCTGAAGCTCAACATCAAAAAAACCAAGATCATGGCCACTGGTCCCATCACCTCCTGGCAAATAGAAGGGGAAGAAATGGAGGCAGTGAGATATTTTACTTTCTTGGGCTCCTTGATCACTGCAGATGGTGACAGCAGTCACGAAATTAAAAGACGCCTGCTTCTTGGGAGAAAAGCAATGACAAACCTAGACAGCATCTTAAAAAGCAGAGACATCACCTTGCCTACAAAGGTCCGTATAGTTAAAGCTATGGTTTTCCCAGTAGTGATGTATGGAAGTGAGAGCTGGACCATAAAGAAGGCTGATCGTTGAAGAATTGATGCTTTTGAATTATGGTGCTGGAGGAGACTCTTGAGAGTCCCATGGACTGCAAGAAGATCAAACCTATCCATTCTGAAGGAAATCAGCCCTGAGTGCTCACTGGAAAGACAGATCCTGAAGCTGAGGCTCCAATACTTTGGCCACCTCATGAGAAGAGAAGATTCTCTGGAAAAGACCCTGATGTTGGGAAAGATTGAGGGCACTAGGAGAAGGGGATGACAGAGGATGAGATGGTTGGACACTGTTCTCGAAGCTACGAACATTAGTTTGACCAAACTGCGGGAGGCATTGGAAGACAGGAGTGCCTGGCATGCTCTGGTCCATGGGGTCACGAAGAGTCGGACACAACTAAACGACTAAACAACAACAAAAGTTCCCATTGAACTCAGTGGAGTTTGCTTCTGAGTAGATGCATACATAGCCTTGCACTGTGATCATCATGTATTGATACAGAACTATGATGGAGAACAAACAATTCTGTCTATATCTATCTAGAAAGAGGACAGCAGTGTTCCTAACTAAGCGACAGTGAGTGGCAAAACCAAGGTTGCATCAATATCAGTCTCTGTGGTAGAACATCTGCTTTGCATCCAGAAGGTTGCAGGTCCAATCCTCAACAACTCCAGGTAGGGCTGGGAGAAACTCCTTGTCTGAAACCCTGGAGAGTTGGTACCAGTCAATGGAGATAAGACTGGGCTGGATGGATCAATGATCTCAGCATAAGGTAGGTAGCTTCCTACATTCCTGGTTCATGGCAGGAGAAATTTTTTGTCAAGTGTTGGGATCCTAAGCCGTCGTTGTATATGAAAATCCAATTACCATCCAAACAGCAGTGCTCAGATTTCCCCATGACACCATTTTTTGGTAAAAAGCATGATTTCCCTCAGGGTCAATTTGGATAGGAGTCGCCATTATAAGCAAACTTGAAGGAAGCTTAGGAGAAAGAGATACCCCACCCCAAGAGTGAATTAAATCAACTTTTAATTGTCACCTTCAGTATTTGAACCTGCCCAAAGATAATGGAACACACTATGTCTTCCATGAGTCTCCACCTCCTTTATTACCAAGCACATTACCTTCAGACTGTTGCTGCAAAGACTCTCTAGGAAGGACCACATCTCAGTAACAGATCATCATCTGGGTGTGTTTAGCCTGGAGAAGAGAAGGTGAAGAGGTGTTATGATAGCCATCTTCAAATATCTCAAGGGCTGTCATGGTGGAGCAAGCTTATTTTCTCCTGCTCCAGAGGGTAGGGTGGATTCAAGTTACAAGAACAGAGATTCTGACTAAATATTAGGAAGAACTTTCTGACAGTAAGAGCTCTTTGACAGTGTCGGCTCTCCTTCCTTGGATGTTTTTGAGCAGTGGTTACATGTATTATCTAGTTGAGATTTCTGCATTGCAGGGGGTTGGGCCTAGGGGTGACTTACAACTCTACAATTCAATGATTCTGTGATTCCATTGATATTAAAATCTACAAGCAAAACCCTTCTCTCTCTCTTTTTGAAAAGAAAAAAAAACCTACCCTATCCCAGCATCCATAAACTGAATATATGGCCACATATATCTAATACACAGTTACTGCAGCCTGTAAACTAATTATAGAGGCATTAGAGTCACTAAACCTTGCCTTGTTAATTAAAACCACCGTCAAATGTTTGTATTGCAAAGATTACAACTTGTACTCACAAACAGGAGAGAATCTTAATGGTATTCCATATGCTTAATTGCGCCACATCCAAGTGACTGCCTTTTTCGTCTTGGCTCACATCAGTGCAGAGCCACAGCTCAGTGGCGGAACATATGCCTGGCATGTAGAAGGCCCCAGGTTCAAATCCTGGCATCTCCAAGTAGGGCTGGGCATGTCTCCTGCCTGAATCCCTGGAGAGCTTCTGCCAGTCAGTGTAGACAATATTGAGCTCAGATGGACCGGATTTTTGCTCTAAGTTCTTGCCAAACCATTGCTTGGTTTTACATGGCAGAGCCATGCTCTTCGTTCCCCTGATTTTCATTTGGCACACATTTTCAGAGTTCTGCCAGTGTTGTTGTTGTTTTTGTCTCAAAATGGCAAATTCATGCCTGATCACCATACTAGTCCCCTGTCAGCAGCTCTGCCTTCTGAAATAAAGGATAATCTGCACACAGCTCTGTCCTGTCCTGCTTGCCAATTACATTCCTTTTGAGCTTTCCAGCTCCGTAGTTTCATTTAGTCACTGCCTACAATAGTGACAGCTGGCTGAGGCAGAACAATACCTAATTACAGTGACACATCTGGGAACTTTGGGGAGGTCGTAGGGATGCTTGATTTCTACTATTGTTAAAGCTATCATGCAAAAGCTTCATTGCTCACTGGAAGGACGGATCCTGAAACTGAGGCTCCAATACTTTGGCCACCTCATAAGAAGAGATGCATGCTGAACAAAGAGCTTCCGTTTGGTGCTGAATTCAGTGGTCCCACCCTTCTGTCAGTGGTGGTCTCCAGAGGGTGGTAATGTTCTAAATCTAGCCCACTGGCTGGACCCGGTTCTCCATCCCAGGTCTAGATCAAATGGTCTTAGGTTACAAGAGCATACATTTTGGTTGGCAATTAGAAGAAGCCTCTTGATGTTGAGAGCAGTTCAGCAACGCAGTTAATTATCTAGAGTGCAAGGAGCTTCCCCTCACTTGAGATCTTCAAGCAGAGACTGGAGAACCATCTGTTGGAGACCCTCTGGACCTCCTGAAACAACCCAACTCTATTATTTTGATGTATCTTGAGGGAGGAAAGAAGGGGGCTCTGTTGAAATGTAAGTAGATTTCTACCCAAGTATCCAGCTGTGTCTTAGTGATGGATTATTTCCTAAGCTTCAGCGTATACATATGCTACACACTCATTTAGCAAAGGGGGGGGGGAAACATGATGAAGGAATGAGTTTTTAGAATTAATAGTTCCTGCCAGTTTAATTAACAGTCTGCAGTAATCCACTGGATTGAGTGGAAGGCTCAGCTCGTTGTATTGAAGATTTGTTTTGGTGTCCTAGGAGAATGCTGGAAGCATTTTTCCACAGTTATACAGTAGTTTATATATATAAATGACGATCATTAGGATATTGGAAGGGGGCAGATTAATGGGCATGCAGCTAGCAGAGAACTGCATTCTGACTGAACAATGGAGAGCAAATGATAGGCCTGGGGGCAGCACTAGTTAGATCTCAGGGTCCTCAGCATCTCTTTAAGAATATGATCTTTAATCAAACTAGAACAACAACAAAACCCTGAGCACTGAGTCACTTGACAAGTCAATGAAAACAAAGACAAATCTCCCACGAATCAATCTTGGCTTACAAGACCAATTAGACCTATATCAGTAACAGTTGTTGGGCTACACATAATTCCTGACCATTGAAGCCATGCCGACTGAGGGTGAAAGAAGGAGGGTGTAGTAGTCCGGGTGTAGTAGTCCAACAAAATCTGAGGAGCCTGGGCTTGAAGGTCCTTCAAGGCAAAGCGCAATTCACAGATTTGCGAGACGAAGCTGCCCGAAATCCCCCCTAATAACTCACAACAGACACAAGATTTTAGTAAAATAAAAAAATTCCTTCAGTAGCACCTTAAAGACCAACTAAGTTTTTATTTTGGTATGAGCTTTCGTGTGCATGCACACTTCTTCAGATAGGTATCTGAAGAAGTGTGCATGCACACGAAAGCTCATACCAAAATAAAAACTTAGTTGGTCTTTAAGGTGCTACTGAAGGAATTTTTTTATTTTACTTCGATCCAGACCAACACGGCTACCTACCTGTAACCACAAGATTTTAGGTTTGGGTTTTTGGCATTGTTTTGGCCACAACTTTATTTAAATACATTTATTATTTGAGTGTTGGCTTAGGCTTTTGGTTAAACCATCTGTCCCCCTCTTTGGGACAGGACCAATTTCCATCTGTCCCGCTTGGGACAGGACCAATTCCATCTGACCACTTGGGTCAGGACCATCACCATCTGTGCACTAGGGACAGGACCAGCTCCGACTTCCCCATGCGAATAGGGAAGTCAGGTAAACACCCCATGGGAGAGGAGGTAGCTGTGCCCAGGCCTTCCCCCCTCTCGACCATGAATGTTTCCCAAGGCTCAAACTCTGTAATGGCCCCCTCAGCCCCACCTATAGCAGGGATGTAAGGACTAGAGCCGAGAGCCCCAGGATTCCTTTAATGGAATACTTCTATGTGGAGCAACGTTAGGAAGAGGGTAGGCATGTAGATGCCACACCCCTCCTCCAACCAAATTCATTAACCAAAAGCCTAACCGCCAACCTAACAAGTTGTGATGAGTTGCTAAGCAGTAGGCAAAAACCAAATGGCAACAGCCAATCAGCCAGATGGCAAAATTCCTACTGGGCCCCTTCAACAGGCGACCCCATGACAGGCATAGCAATTTTTAACACGCGGCGGGTGGGAGGGAGATTCAAAACGCCAGCCAGAGTGGCCAAAAACAAAAGACGCTGAGATTAAATAGGGGCCGTCCTGCCAATCAAAATTGACATTATTTGTTATCACGCCCCCCAGACTTCAAGCCTGCCTCGGCTCAGCCCTCCCCAAACCTTGAGGACTTCTTCCAGCCCTTCCGCAACCCGTATTATCTCTTATCACATGGGGCAGCTGTACAGAGATCCGGCAACTCTTGGTTTACACCAGGCATCCCCAAACTTCGGCCCAGCAGATGTTTTGGACTACAATTCCCATCTTCCCCAACCACTGGTCTTGTTAGCTAGGGATCATGGGAGTTGTAGGCCAAAACATCTGGAGGGTCGCAGTTTGGGGGTGCCTGGTTTACACCTACCTTGGCGAGCAACCGCTTTGGTGAGCGACCACCACGGACCCGGAAGTGTTTACATCTGGGTTCCGCGGCGTCAGATGCGCAGACGCGATCTGCACAGTGCACGCATGCGCAGAGGTGATCTGCGCGGCACCCGCGTGCGCAGAAGCACTCTATCAGTGCTTCGCACACACGCAGAAGCGTGCCTGCGGCGAGCGACCGCCTCCGCAGAATGGATTGCAAACCGAGGTAGAATCGTGATAATCAAGATGATAGCTTCTTGCTCCCTCCGTTACTTGTAGATTCTTCACCAAGCATGCACCTGCTTTCCTTCTGCTCTCTTCCAGAGCGGCCGGAATGTAATTACACAATAGAATCTAATTAATCTAACCCGCAGGCTGATTACACTGTGGCCAGGACCTCATGAACACTGAAACGAGAATTCTCTGCTGGCAATGGTGCAAGGGGTGCGCACGTACGCCCCTCACTGTCGTAACATGTGGAAATGGTGGCATGCTGCCAGCTGGGAGGTTACTGCTGCTTTGCATTAGCAGCCAAGGGAGAGCAAATTTATTGACTGTGCAAAATCCATTTTGGGATGGTTTAAAAGAAACTGGTCAACAGTGTTAATGACAATGTTGTCTTTTATTGCTGATGACGCGGGGGGGATGAATACATGATTGTGTTGACAGATGGGTTCCTTTTGTTCTGTACTGGAACAACAAAATAGCAAGACAATGTTCAACTTCGTTATTTTGTTTTTGCTAGCTTTGAGGGCCACATTCAGCCCCTGGGCCTGCAACGACTGCTTGGGGGGCTTCAAGGACATCCCTGGTTGTGCATTGTGGGAAGCAGGACACTGGTCTAGCTGAACATTTTTTTCTGATCCAGCAAGGCTCTTCTACGGTTATTAGGGGCTTTGTAATAAAGCACACTGAAGCCTTATTATAGAATTAATTACACCCCATCCAAGGTAATGTTTGGCACTCAAAGCTGTGCTGGTTGAATTCACCTGCTCAAATATAATCAATGATTTTGTGCTACTTCAGAGAAATCATTAACAAGGCCCGACCCTGGTACAGAATATTCTGCAAGCACTCTAATCATAATGGCCCTGCTCTGTCTCTAAAATTAGGTCCATTTCCTATTTTTGCTTTTTTAAAAAATCTCCCAGCCTCACATATCTCCAGCCAATGCACTTATATCACAACAATGAAACATACATTTCAAAAGCTGTTGTGGACAGCTTGTACTTTACTTTTTTAAAACAGGCACAAGTTCTAGGTGCAGGCCAATTTTTTTTTTATGATGTATAACAACACTGGGTCCTTAAAAGGGGTGTGTGTGCAGGAATTTTCACTACCCCCTTGGCAGGGATTCAACCTTAAACAAGCCCAGTCTCCTCCACAAAGATATATCAGTTTTATAGTCTCCTTGAACCCTGCATCCGAGCTCTCCAACAGCAAAAAACCAAAAAACCCCGGGAATTTGGATTCGGTAGGGTGCTGCAAAAGACCTTTACTCCACATCAAGAAACAACAATTCTCGGAACTCTGTGGGAGGAAGAAGAAGGAATTTAATATTAAAGCAGTTTGTCTGTAACACAGAGAAGCCCATGCAGCAAAATTTAATTTTCAGGCTAAGGAAAGGAGGAGGGTACACTCAATAAACATCTGAACCTATACCTAGAAGGGGGAAGGATGAATTCTTCACATAATGAACCTTTGGCTTACTGGATTCGCTGCTATCCAGTGTTGTGCTGGTTGCAAAATTAAATGTGTTTTTGAAAGAACAGGTCTCCAAGCTGGAAACTGATACATTCATCAGTCATGTGCTAATGCACTGCACATATCTCTGGGCACCTGCCTTCCGAGAGATGCCTAGCTAAGGACTGCCAGCTCCTGTTTGGACAGCCTGAACCATAGTTAATTGATACTGGATGCGGCAATCTGTTTGGAGCTTCAGTTTGGTTTTCTGTAAAATAATAATAATATTTTTTTTAACTCCAGTATTGGAATCATGTTCTCAGCTTACCTTCCAAGTCTCGGACTGCAGAATCCGGGACCGGCATCCGTGTGATACCGGAAGTTGCGTCGACGTAACTTCCGGTGTCGCTTTGCCCTTCTATGGGCACCAAAAATGGTCACTGCCGGCTTCGAAAGTCGCTTGTACGCATGTCAGGAAGTGCATCGACGCAATTTCCGGTGTCGCTCCACCCATCTATGGGCACCGGAAGTCGTGTCTATGCACTTCCAGACATGGGTAGATGTGACTTTTGAAGCCAGCGGCGGCCATTTTGGGTGCCCATAGAAGGGCAAATCGGAAAGAAAAAAAATGGCCGCCGGCAGGAGAAAATAACGAAGAAAAACGGGAGACGAAGTGATACGGGGGACCACCGGGAAAAGGTAAGTAAAAACGGGGGTTTCCCGGGGAAAACGGGGTACTTGGCAGCTATGGTTCTCAGCCCTGAGTTCCCAAATGATGTTCCCAACATTAGGATCCCTGGTCTGATCCTTAGCAGCCTTATCCAGACTGCTTTCAGATTCCCCATCATCAGTATGCGGATGATACCCAGCTATACCTCTCTTTCAAATCAGAACCAGTGAAGGCGGTGGAGGTCCTGTGTGAGTGCCTGGAGGCGGTTGGAGGATGGATGGCAGCTAACAGATTGAGGTTGAATCCTAACAAGACAGAAGTACTGTTTGTGGGGGACAGGAGGCAGGCAGGTGTGGAGAATTCCCTGGTCCTGAATGGGGTAATTGTGCCCCTGAAGGACCAGATGCGCAGCCTGGGAGTCATTCTGGACTCACAGCTGTCCATGGAGACACAGGTCAATTCTGTGTCCAGGGCAGCTGTCTATCAGCTCCACCTGGTACGCAGGCTGAGACCCTACCTGCCTGCAAACTGTCTCACCAGAGTGGTGCATGCTCTAGTTATCTCCCGCTTGGACTACTGCAATGCGCTCTATGTGGGGCTACCTTTGAAGGTGACCCGGAAACTACAACTAATCCAGAATGCAGCAGCTAGACTGGTGACTGGGAGCGGCCGCCGAGACCACATAACACCGGTATTGAAAGATCTATATTGGCTCCAAGTACGTTTCCAAGCACAATTCAAAGTGTTGGTGCTGACCTTTAAAGCCCTAAATGGCCTTGACCCAGATACCTGAAGGAGCGTCTCCACCTCCATCATTCTGTCCGGACACTGAGGTCCAGCACCGAGGACCTTCTGGCGGTTCCCTCATTGCGAGAAGCCAAGTTGCAGGGAACTAGGCAGAGGGCCTTCTCGGTGGTGGCGCCCGCCCTGTGGAACGCCCTCCCATCAGATGTCAAAGAGAAAAACAACTACTGTACCAGACTTTTAGAAGACATCTGAAGGCAGCCCCGTTTAGGGAGGCTTTTAATGTTTAATAGATTATTGTGTTTTATTTTTCTGTTGGAAGCCACCCAGAGTGGCTGCGGAAACCCAGCCAGATGGGCGGGGTATAAATAATATATTATTATTGTTGTTATTGTTATTATTATTATTATTATTATTATTATTATTATTATTGGATGTATCAGCCCATGTGATGACTGTACCACTTTTGAAACAGCTTGTCTGAATCTTTTGTCAGATTAAACATGATGAGGGATGTGCAAGAATAGCACTGGGGGGGGGAGGTGTGTCCCTCTTCCCATCTTGCACACACAGTTATTTTGACAATTATTGCAGTTGTTTTATAGCGGGATGTTAATACAATCACTGACATTTAACTTCAAATAGAAAGCACTTGTGCGTCTTTCCGCTGAAAAGTATTTATTGCACTTCTGACAACTTCTTGCTGGCTACTTTTCACCACCTTGATAATTTAGCTGCAGGGGTAATAGAGGGAGGGAACACCTCCAACAAAGCCCTTTGCTTTGTTCTTTCAGCATTGAAATGTTCCAGTCCAGGAGATTTATGAAGTTTATTTAAGACTGTACCTTGCGATAACAAAACAGAATCTACTTTTACTTTTCCAGTTTCATTTGGCCGAGAGAATAAGCCCACCTCCCCCCCAAAAAACACCGCCTCTCCTTTCTTCTGTAGACATATTGCTTTGTTCAAGCGCAAACAAACAATATATTTAATTGCCTTTCCAGTGCCAAATGGGACAGGAGACCTGAATGGAGCTGGGCTCTTGGAGATCAAAACAAGCCCCTTGCATTGTGGAGTCTCAGACTGGCACATAAAATGATATTGGGTTATATAAGATATTTGGCGCTACGGATTTGAAGGTGCTTGTTGGGAGGCGGGGGGGAGGGTAAGCTCGGACATCCCTTCAGTCTTTAAATGAGCGGTGATCAGTTTGGAAGAAAAGAATTGAAAGGAACATTACACAAGTATTCATTTGGTAGTGGCCTCAGAGCACGGGTACCGACTTGAATAAAATATTTGGGGCGAGCGGAGAGGTAAGCCCCGTCCCACATAATTGATCACAATCTGCGGTGCGCACACACCATTTTGGGGGAAATAATTTTTATTAAACTTTTTCTTGAATTACAAAAAAATGTGCTATGTCTCTCCTCCCCCCCCCCAAAGATCATAGAGTCCCTTAGTTATGTTCAATGTAAGACCATGTTGTATCTAGTATAGGCTTTAAGGGGAAGAGGGGGGGAGAGAGGGGTGGTACATTTGAATGGCAATGCTTATGAACTTTGGGGGGGCCCGGGCCCCTCAAATATATTATTGGGGAGGCCGAAGGGACCTTGGCCCCTAGGAGTTGGTTCCTATGCCTCAAAGGAAATTGGAGCCAAAGGGACTTTTGACATATACAGGGACCTCTTTTTGGTGGCCCCCAGGTTGTGGAATTGGGATCTATCTTGCACCATCTATTGATCATGACATATCTGTGCTTAAGGTGTGTTCTTCACACTTCTTTCACTGATGTTCCACACATCAACGCATTAACTGAGTTGTTGATTAATTCTGTGGTTGTGTTTTATAATTTTATTATGCTATCTACTTGTTATAGTTGTGATGTTTCTGTAACCAGCTCTGGGAGCATTCCGTGAAGGGTAGGATCTAGGTGCAAATTATCTACTATATATTTTGGACCGTTGTGATTTGTGTTGTGTGGATGCCTGATGATTGTCTTCCAAAGCAACTACTCTATTCCAAACTTAAAAATGGAAAGTGTAATGCTGGTGGTCAACAAAAGAGGTTTAAAGACTTCTCAAGGCAAATCTTTAAAAAAAATGTAGTATAAACACCAACAATTGGGAAACACTTGCCTGCAAGCACTCCAATTGGAGAACAGCCTTTACCAAAGGTGTCATAGGCTTTGAAGACACTGAAACTCAGGACATAAGGGAGAAACATGCTAAGAGGTAGGTACGTTTGGCAAACCCTCACCATGATCAACTTCTGCTAGGAAACCTCTGTCCTCCCACAGTGACATGAGGGTCCAGAATTGGCCTCCACAGTCACAGACTCACTGTTAAGACCGTTTTTATGGAAAACAATCTTACTCAGCTATATGAGTGATCACCAAAGAAGAAGATGTTGTTGTTGTTTGTTGTTTGTTGTTTAGTCGTTTAGTCATGTCCGACTCTTCGTGACCCCATGAACCAGAGCACGCCAGGCTCTGTCTTCCACTGCCTCCCGCAGCTTGGTCAAACTCATCTACATAGCTTCAAGAACACTGTCCAACCATCTCATCCTCTGTCATCCCCTTCTCCTTGTGCCCTCAACCTTTCCCAACACCAGGGTCTTTTCCAGGGAGTCTTCTCTTCTCATGAGGTGGCCAAAGTATTGGAGCCTCAGCTTCAGGATCTGTCCTTCCAGTGAGCACTCAGGGCTGATTTCCTTCAGAATGGATAGGTTTGATTATCTTGCAGTCCATGGGACTCTCGAGAGTCTCCTCTAGCACCATAATTCAAAAGCATCAATTCTTCGGTGATCAGCCTTCTTTAGGGTCCAGCTCTCACATCCATACATCACTGCTAGGAAAACCATAGATTTAACTGTACGGACCTTTGTCGGCAAGGTGATGTCTCTGCATACGATGTATGTATGAAGATACTGTAGTCATTTAATTTTACCACTATATCACAGACAGTGTCTTGCTGGGGTTTTCTGTTCTCTGCTGAGATTCCTTCTGGGGAAAGCCTCCTAATCTGAGAAATTTGTCGCCTTTTGTAGTGGCTGCCTGGGAGCGGGAGCAAAAATGCTCCAGATTTTTATTCCGTTCTGCTCCTCTTTACTGATGGACATAAAAGGCAGTCTTTGGTTCTGTGCTCTGCTTGGTTCTGTGCCGGTCCTCTCACATCTTTCCTTAATTATATAGCCTGCTTTCCTGATTGCAGTAAACAACATAAGGCATACCGTCGGCAACGATGTCAGATCATTTCTTGGGAGCAGTTTCATATTTAATATAATAATTGGTTTGGCTGGACATAAATCGTATGTCATGAGACCCAGGGAATCAAGAAATCGATGCTATCTTTTCCTGGCAGAACCCCCATCTCCCCCCCCCCCCAAAAAAAAATTCAGTCCCAGCCGTCGCAGTATTACTCAGTAATTATGCCTTGAACCTATCTGTGTTGACACATTTGCTTTTTTTCCGTTGTGCACAACAAATCTGTGACAAACAGCAAAGACCGCATGTGGCATTAATGCTCATCAAATAGTAGAGTGCAATTAAGGGATGGGGCATTTATTCCCTCTCTTCTCAAAAAAAAAAATGGGACATAGCAGCATTGGGTACATGAAATGGAAGCCTCCCACCTGGTTTGGAACAGGGCTGGCCTCACCTGGAAATCCACTGAGGTAGTGGTGAATGCTGAAGTGCAGGAGCTTATCTTGACTGCTGCTATAGATACCCCTCCACACACATACAAGCAGTGGCGTAGGAAGCCACTTGGGCACCCGGAGCGGCAAACATGACATGCACCCAGGGGCGGGGCGTCGCTACGTAGCACTCATGTGCAGCATCCCTACGTACGACATATGTGTTGCTACGTATGGCGCATGCATTGCTATGTAGCGACGCTGCGCATGTGCACTACGTAGCGGGGTGCCGGTGGTGCCACTCGCACTGCCCCCCAAAAGACGGAGCTAGGAGCCTGGCGCCCCCTCCGCTCCCCCCTTGCTACGCCCCTGCATACAAGGAGAGTCCGTAGCCGTGCCTCAAAGGAGTTCAGAGCCATCCTTCCGAGAATTGCCCATTGCATGCCAAGGCACCTGAGCCACAAAGTTCCCAGGAGAACAATAAATCACACTGACACAGAGTATTTTGGTTTATGGGTTCCAATAAGACACAACTTTATTGCTTACAGATGTGAGCGGTTTGGCTTAGGCATTGGGGTGAAGGCAGGCCTGTCTGCAGGGAGGAGTCCATGGAAAGGTAAACCCCCGATAGGGGGTGCTCTATAACTTACAACAGATTGTGGCAACCCGAGGGGTCCCCGTAGGGCCTGTGACATGACCCTAGCCCACGCCAAGGCTTCGGACAGTATTCACACCCTGGATCCCTTTAACAGGAGACCCTTATTGAGGAGGGGCAGGCAAAGGCAACAACATTCCCTCCAACCAAACGGGGGCTTACCCAGTACTGGCGAGAAGAGGGCGCCGATTGGCTGCTCTGGGATGAAATCGCCCACGGCCACATCTACCCTGGCAGCAGATTGGCTGGGGTTGTCCCCAGGACAGGTGACACAGCTGGCCATGAAGTGGTGGGGGAGGCAGAGTATACCTCTCCCTACTCCAGAAAACTGTCGAGGCTTGGCTGACTGTCTGCAACGCCGCCCACCAGATAAAAGGTGAGCAGACTAGCCACACACCTAGCCAGAGCCCATAACCAGGGCTGGATCTACAATGACCTGTTCAGTGTTATTTCCCCTATTAGAACAATAGTAGATATGTCATTCTAAAACGTCACAGGGCATACTTCTTAATTTAAAAAAATACCTTGTTTTTTTTGTTTTGTTTTTTGAATTGTAAGTAAATACCTCCACACTCGGGTGTCACATTTCAATTCTTCCTCCCTCTGTCCTTCTGTGTCCTTTGTTGAAACTGAACACCACCCCTTTGAATGCCATTGGAGGGGGGTTGGAGTTTGAATGCAGTAAGAAGGTAAAATGCTCCATAGGGACATATGAGCAGTGTTCTAGCAGCATAAAACGATTAAAAACTAAGCAATAAAAAGACAAGGTACAGTGGTACCTCTGGTTGCGAACGGGATCCATTCTGGAGGCCCGTTCACAACATGAAAAGGCCACATCCTGAAGCGGACATAACATGAGGTATGACTGTACTGTAATAACGCATTTCCGCTGCGCTTTTCTGCTTGTGTGGTGGAACCTCAGTAAAACCACTTCTTACTGTTTGTAGCAGAGTTTTCCCCGGAGGCAGAGGACAAGAACAGGAGTCATACTGAAATTCTTCAATAAAGAGCTTCTTTATTGCTTGACTGGTTGTACAAGAATTTCTGTTACTATTATATACTGTATTTACATTCCTTCTCTATCTCTCTAGCACGGTATAATCTCAGTTCAGTAATTAACAATCCTGACACAGTATCAACAGCACACATTATCTTACTTCCAACCTGGTTGTCAGTGTGTGTGCTGACAGTGTGTGTGTGCGCGCACACACACACACACACGCTTTCCTCATGCAGAAATTGCAGCCTGCAACTTCCTCTCTTTATTTGCACCTCCAGCTGACACCAATCAAACCTCCTACACACTAAAGAAAATTCTGGAACCCAATTTAAAGCTTCCAGGAACTTTTATCTGTTTCTTAAAGAATGTTTTCCCAACACCTGCAATGGCTGTTATTTGTGATCACTACATGAAACCTTCATTTACAGAGGCAGTCTATTCTGTGCAAAGAGTAGAAATTGTTATGTGCATGATGTGGTTGAGGCTCACAGCCTCCCTGAGAAAAAACGAAGAGGGGGAAAAGCAGACTGGCTCTTGTTGCAACCCAAACACTAGATTTGACATCCCTTACTTTGTGTGATCCAGCAAAGCAATTCTTCTGTTCTCGTTCTGTCCCTTATTAGATGATGGAAGTGCAAGCTACTCCTGCTTCATTTCTCACACTTCAAAAACCAATTCATTTCCTGCTCTCTTAGACCAAGGAAAAATAACTTGTTTGCTTCAGTTTAGCCTCTTTTGGCAAAGCCTCATTGTCGTGGCATCCCTTTCGCGTCTGCGTTTTTAACTTTTGCCTTGTTTCCTTGGAATTTGTTTTGCAGCTTTTGCATGCTGGTGCAAGATTAAGCGGTGAGGAAACAATCCTGCTGTTGCTCAATTCCTTGAATATGTAGGAGAAAATGAGTAAGATCTCATAGCAACAACATGAGAGCAACAGGGAGCTGCCTTTCACCAAGTCAGACCCATCTATGTATTGTCTTTTTTATATTAAAAAAATCTTTTTTATTCAGTTTTACACTACACATTTAAATTCAAACATTAGACATCATCATCATCATTTAGGCTGCCCTAAATCCTTAGGCTCCCCTCCACCCTTCCATGGTTTCCATTTTCAATCTTTTCTCTATTCTTCTTAAAATAATCCACCCAGCGCACTAGAAATGGATGGGTGGTTTTATCTAATGTAGTGCTGAAATTAAAGTCATTTAGTAGTATGCATGGTCTGTTGGTGAAATGTCTTGCACTAGTGGAACAGGGTTTCACAAGAGAACGCATAAGCTGCTTGCTGATAACCTTGTTGCAATACAGACGGCACAATTCATTTCACAATGAGATTCTGCTAGTGCAGTCGCTCTGCTGGCTTCCTCTGTTGCACAGCATTAAAACTCATCTGCCTGTTGTTGTTGTTGTTGTTGTTGGTTGCATACATGGCTCTCCCTCTCTTCCTTTAATTCCCACAACACCAACCCTGTGAGGTAGGTAAGGCTGAGAGGCAGCGACTGACCCAAGGTCACACAGTGATCTTTGTGACCAAGTAGAAATTTGGATTCTGGTGTCCCAAGTCCCAGTCCAACACTTTAACCGCTATACCACACAAGAACTCATGTGCTAGTGGGCAGAAAATGTTGGTACATAGCCCACAGTAACCTTTACTGGATCTTCTAAATGGAAAATGAGGAAGCACGTGCATAGATTCTCTTACACACTGAACTGCTTGGTCTGAACACAAAATGTTTTGCCATTCGTGAGCAGCATCTGCAATCTTCTTGAAGGAAAGCAATGTGTTGGCATGATCTTCTTAACTCCGGTTCTGCTAGGCAGCTGATACATATTAAATATTTAGGAACCGCAGAATTTTAATATCACAAGGGGCCCTTTGCGAATTTATAAGGTTAACTCCCCTCACCTACAGAAGCCAGTTATGAAGAGATGGAATAATTGGAGAGTCCTACAGCAGGACACATGGAGAATGCGCACTTTCCACAGAGAAATGTTTTGCTCTTTCTTTCGCCAGTTGCCTCGAGCTTTGCAGGGGTTATTAGGAAACATCTAAGAAATGATTTGGATATAGCAGCATCCTTTTGCTGGCAGATCTGGTCCAGCAGCTTGGGTGCATAAATGACTAATGATTTGTTTTCGGGCTGGTGGGGGCGGTTCAGGTGTTGTGTGTTGTGATCTGTGAGTGCCCAGGTGGCATCGCTTGATGCCCAGCACTAACTAAGTAGTAAGGGCAACAAATGGACAAGCAGATTTTGTGACGGTTTCCACTGGGTACCGCTTCTTTTTATTTCAAGCATTCTCAACTTTATTTGGGCGCCTGGAGAACCCAGAGCTACATTGTATGGAACCAATATGACTCTTTGGCACCTGACAGTCCTGAGCCGCTAGCACAGTTACTGTAGAATAATACATAACAAACGTCTACTTCTGCTTCATTGACTATGCAAAAGCCTTCGACTGTGTCGACCACAGCAAACTATGGCAAGTTCTTAAAGAAATGGGAGTGCCTGATCACCTCATCTGTCTCCTGAGAAATCTCTATGTGGGACAAGAAGCTACAGTTAGAACTGGATATGGAACAACTGATTGGTTCAAAATTGGGAAAGGAGTACGACAAGGTTGTATATTGTCTCCCTGCTTATTTAACTTATATGCAGAATTCATCATGCGAAAGGCTGGACTAGATGAATCCCAAGCCGGAATTAAGATTGCCGGAAGAAATATCAACAACCTCAGATATGCAGATGACACAACCTTGATGGCAGAAAGCGAGGAGGAATTAAAGAACCTTTTAATGAGGGTGAAAGAGGAGAGCGCAAAATATGGTCTGAAGCTCAACATCAAAAAAACCAAGATCATGGCCACTGGTCCCATCACCTCCTGGCAAATAGAAGGGGAAGAAATGGAGGCAGTGAGAGATTTTACTTTCTTGGGCTCCTTGATCACTGCAGATGGTGACAGCAGTCACGAAATTAAAAGACGCCTGCTTCTTGGGAGAAAAGCAATGACAAACCTAGACAGCATCTTAAAAAGCAGAGACATCACTTTGCCGACAAAGGTCCGTATAGTTAAAGCTATGGTTTTCCCAGTAGTGATGTATGGAAGTGAGAGTTGGACCATAAAGAAGGCTGATCGTCGAAGAATTGATGCTTTTGAATTATGGTGCTGGAGGAGACTCTTGAGAGTCCCATGGACTGCTAGAAGATCAAACCTATCCATTCTTAAGGAAATCAGCCCTGAGTGCTCCCTGGAAGGACAGATCGTGAAGCTGAGGCTCCAATACTTTGGCCACCTCATGAGAAGAGAAGAATCCTTGGAAAAGACCCTGATGTTGGGAAAGATGGAGGGCACTAGGAGAAGGGGACGACAGAGGACGAGATGGTTGGACAGTGTTCTCGAAGCTACGAACATGAGTTTGACCAAACTGCGGGAGGCAGTGCAAGACAGGAGTGCCTGGCGTGCTATGGTCCATGGGGTCACGAAGAGTCGGACACGACTAAACGACTAAACAACAATACATAACACCCATTGTGGACCTGAGTGAGAACTGCAGCCACAGTGAGCAGGGTAAGAACTGCAGCCACAGTGGCCAGAAGGAGTACTGCAGTTAACTTAATACATAACAGTTACTATAATGATCTCTTGGCAGGCAAGCAGTTTTATGTATGTTTATTTACATCTGCAGAGTTGGCCCCTTGCTCGCTTAGCTCAATTTCTGAAGCTCAATGTCTGAGACCCTTCCGCTGCGCTGTTGGGGGTGGGGCACATTCCTAACAGTTACTTACAAAGAACAGACTTGGTGTTAAAATATTATCTGTAAAAAGATGCCTGGCCTAAAAGGTGGCTTATCACACCAAAGTCAAAAACTTACTCAACTGACAAGATTTTGAGATGGGAGGCGGCCAGGGGGTGGGGGTGGGGAATGGCAAAAGCTGTTGCACATTCGTCCATTTCTGGAAGTGTAATCATAATTTCGATACAGACATTTCCAGTTGTTTGTGCTGTTTTGTAACACGAAGTTTTCCTCTTTGAAGTTGTGGTTGTTTTTGAAAGAAGTGATTTGTATTTTTCTTCTTTCACAGGAATAATGAAAAGATATACATTAGAGAAGATCACTGAGGAGATGGATACAGAGTACTTCTTAAAGACTGTCTTGAACAAATGTCTCATTTCTCCAATCAGGCTATTGGAAGAATGTATAACTAACCTACTCATTAAACCATCATCTCTCATTCTCTCTCATTCTCTCTCTCTCTCTCTCTCTCTCTCTCTCTCTCTCCCTTATCTCTAAATTGTCAAATATGAATATGTCCAATTTTATTTTTTTAAAAAAATATGCTTTCGTCTTTGGCATTAGGAAAGCTCTTCAGTAAATTTAGCCTACTGGATTTGTTCAAGTCTCTCTAATTTGCTCACAGTATGATCCACACACACACACACACACACACACACGCTACCAAACTTCTAATCTCAATTGTATTTCAGCTTTGCAATCAACTATTTTTCTTTTTAAAAAGAATGGAGACACAATGCGCTGAGAATGTCTCGTAAGAATGAAAGAACCTAAATCCTAAAGAGAGCTTTGTTGGAGGAGACCAAACCACCATCTAGGCTAGTAATACCCAGCCTGTCAAGACCTCCAGATGTTGCTGGACTACAACTCCCATCATCCCTGACCTTTGACCATGCTGTGGGCGGCTGATGGAAGTTGGGGTGCAGCAACATCTGGGAAGCAGCACTAGTTCCTCAACCCTGATCTAGTCCAACATCCTGCTTCTAACAGCATTCAGCCTTATGACTCTGGGAAGTATTTAAGCAGTGGCACATAGCCAATGACCTTTCCCCTGAGGAATCCAGTAGTAGATCCTAGGAAAACCTAGGCTGGAATCCAGCAAGTCATGGTTTGCTGTGCTGTGGGGTACTTGAACTATGGATAGTTAAACTAGTTAAACTACTTTTCCTAGACTTGAAAGTGTCCCAGAAAGTGCTGCTCATAGCACCTATTGTTGCACCCATGCCCAAACTAGGAGATTCATTTCAAGTAACTTATTGTATGGCTAAGGCAAAATTATTCACCATTTCTGCATTTGTGACAGCATCAAAAAATGATAACAAAAAACAAAACAAAACAAAACACCACTTGCAGTGATTTTGCAGTTACCAAAAAGGATGCACTGCCCTTATTCTGATGAAATCTCTAAATGACTCTGACCCCGAATATCAGAGAGACTTCTTCCTTCTCTACAAAACCCCTCAGGTGTAAAGATCAGCAGAGGGGGCCCTTTCGGTAGTTCTGATTTCCTCAAAAATTCAAGTGTGGTGGCGAGACAGGACCTTCTCTGTGGTGTCCCCTAAGTTGTGGAAAGATGCACCTGGCAACTTCATTAAATGGTTTATGGCAAATGCTGGAAATGCACCTCTTTATCCTGGCCTTTGACACCTGAGAACCTACGCATTTGCAAAGTGTGTGTGTTTTAAAGCTGTTCTTAATGTTGTATTTTAAATGATTGCAACTCAGCCCGGGAGGGTAATAAAATATAATAGCCACCGCGGCAACAATTTAATTTGTTCTTGGTGGCATTAGCACCTTGTTATATCCTGCCCACCTAGCAGTTCGAAAGCACATCAAAGTGCAAGTAGATAAATAGGGACCGCTCCGGCGGGAAGGTAAACGGCGTTTCCGTGCGCTGCTCTGGTTCGCCAGAAGCAGCTTTGTCATGCTGGCCACATGACCCAAAGGCTGTCTGCGGACAAACGCCGGCTCCCTTGGCCTATAGAGCGGGATGAGCGCCGCAACCCCAGAGTCGGACACGACTGGACCTGATGGTCAGGGGCCCCTTTACCTTTATATCTTGTTAGCGACATAGTGGTGTTACATCATCTCTCTTGGTTCTTTATCCTGGACTAGACGGGATCATTTATGGGGCTAATGCAGCAATAAATGTTCTCACTAGCCTTCTTCTCATGTTTGGTACCCCTGTTCTCCCCTTCCTTCGATTCTGTTTGAGGGATGGTGTGCATGTGAACAACTGAATAAGGTTATTCTGGATTCACTCACAAATCTGAGAGACTGGTCCAACACGACACCTTGTCTGTTATAGGATCCCTGGTAGACTACGGCCATTGTGCGAGTAATTTGGGAAGGAAAATGAAAGCCCTCAGGAGGAAAAAAAATGGAGCAGCAGCAGAGAGGAAATCAATATCACTGAATAGGAATTATAAAGGTGAAATTAATTGTGAAAAAGCCAGTGCTTTTTTCTGGGGGGACACAGGGGTGCACATACCCCTAAACATTTCGTGAATCTAATTTTGGCCTCATTGAGGTGCAGTAGGAAAATGAGAGTACCCCTAAACATTTTTTTAAGGAAAAAAGCACTGGCAAAAGCAATTAATGTTCTGAGCGCCCCACCCCAATAGCTGTTCTGTACTTGAAGATCCAGAGGGAAATACAGTGGTACCTCTGGTTAAGAACTTAATTCGTTCCAGAGGTCCATTCTTAACCTGAAATTGTTCTTAACCTGAAGCACCACTTTAGCTATTGGGGATTTCCGCTGCTGCCGCGGCGGCGCCGGAGCACGATTTCTGTTCTCATCCTGAAGCTAAGTTCTTAACCCAAGGTACTACTTCCGGATTAGCTGAGTCTGTAACCTGAAGCGTTTGTAACCCGAAGCATTTGTAACCCGAGGTACCACTGTATTGGTTGGTGTAGCAGCAGAACCCTGGCTCCTTGCCATAACTCCGTTATAACCCAATGAATACTTTCCCTTCATGCTTAAGGAAACATAATGGGGAAATATTTGCCTCCTTATTGGAGGTGTTAACAGCAACATTACAAGGCTCTCAGCTCATTGATTCAGAACAGGCTGCTGAGATTATGAGCGTCACACATTATTTAGCTGCAAATACATCCCTAAAGGGCCTGTTGTCACACTTACTCCTTTTTAGTTATTCCGTAAATCGGGTCCTCCCTAACAAGAGGGCATGTGTCGCAGTGTGACCTGGCAACCAAAACCTGTGTTGTGGGTGGGAAGGTTGGATGGCCACAACACCCTATTGGAGGTCCCTCGATGCTGGGTGCAATTAGACCAATGGGATGTCAGCTAGATTCTATCGAAGGACCTCTATTTAAGCCCATTCACGTGTCCCTGAGCTTTCTCTTTTGGGCCAGTGCATCGGAACACCCACCCACTTCTCCCTGTATTTAGGGCTTGCACACATGACCTTTCTATGCCATCGTGTGTCGTCTGTCATTGGGACAGGGGCATGGTAGGAATTTCCCCCACTTGGCTGATTGGCTGGTGCCATTTGGGTTTCGCCTGCCGCGTAGCAAATTGTCACAAATTTGTAAGATTGCGGATAGGCACTGGTTCATGTGATAGGGATGGGAGAACGGTCTCACCATCCCTAGGTGAAGGGTATTCCATTAAAGGAATCCAGGGACTCTTTGGTTGGTCAACCCTGAGAGGGGTTGTGCCCTGAGCCTGAGTCTAGGGGGGCACCTGGCAGGTGGACTGTCTTGACCCCACTTTCCATTATGCCAAGGCTGACCTATGGTGTGCCCTGGGTCAGCGCTACCTGCAACAGTGCAGGGAGCTAGTCGAACCAGAGCCTATGCAACCACTCACTTGATTGTAATCAATAAAGTTGTGGCCTAAATTCTGACAAAAAACAAACCAAAATTTTGAGTCTTGTCTGAATTTATTTGGGGGTGGTTAAAGGGTCTACACATGCAACACTCTTTCCCTTTTGCTTCTTTTTCTCATGTTGGATTATATGTCTCTCTGCTCCTTTCCCAGTAATTAATGGACTTATTATTATTATTTTCAAAAAAAGGATTTTGTGTGCATGCTTTATACAGCCCTTCTGGCAAAGAAAACTGTCCCTCCCCATGTACCATGAATAGTTCAGTTGGTTAGAGCATGGTGCTCTGCAGAACAGGGGTCGACAACATGGTGCCCTCCTGATGTTATCGGGCCACAACTCTAATCAGCCCTGGCTATTGGCCGTGCTTTTGGGCTGGATGGAAATTGTAAGCCAACAATCTCTGGAGCTGACATGTTGCCTACCCTTGTGTTAAAGCTTTCCCCATCCTGTGGGCTTACCATGTCCCAAGATACAACAGTCATGATCATTGTCACTGGAGATGGAATACTGGGCACGGTTCTGGTCGAAAAGAATACAGTCATACCTTGGAAGGCAGCAGCTCTCCGGGGTTTTTATAAAGGGTCCTACCTGGAGATCCTGGGGACAAAACCTGGGACCTTCTGCTTTCAAGGTAGATTCTTTGCTGCTGAGCTATGGCCCTTCCCTGCAAAAGAAACCATAATTATCCAATGTTATTTCCTCCATCAAAATTAAATAATACAATTCCCAGCCCCTGGAGCTGTTATCTGGAAAATAAATGCACTTAAAGCACCCATTAGCTATCCAATGAATTTGCATGGTCATCTGTCATGGATGCTTTAGTTGAGATTCCTGCATTGCAGGGGGTTGGACTAGATGACCCTAAGGATCCCTTCCAACTGTACAATTTTCTGATTCAATGAGTCCATTTCTAATTATAGTGAAGTGGCAAGGTGGAAATATTAAAACCATTAGAAATTATTCGGAGATGTTGCCCGCAGTACAGGTGCCAAAACACTTGCATTTTAACAATGAATTAGTATTGCTTAAAAAGTGGAATTTCCTTAAGAAAACATCCCTGAGATCCGAGCCGTAGCTTTCGACAGCTTAGTTATAGGTTTCAAAGCAGGCAATACAATTAACATCAATCCACCTGCCTAGCTGACTTAGGTAGGTTTTAAACTTTGTATTGTGTTTCTCCTCACCACCACCTGCATTGTCAAAAAAAGAGGAGGAGATGCAATAAATTGATGATTTATGTGTCTTTTTTATCCGCTACTGAATATTTCATCAAAATAAAGGACACTGCTTGTTGGAAGTTGTAAACACTAACAAAAATTGATGTTTTCGGCTTGACAGATTAAATTCCCGGCCATCAAATACAATTATTTTGTCTTTCCGAAAGCTGGATTTAATCATCAAACGAAAATCTTGTTTCAACGTCTAAGTACAACGTCACTATGGAGATTGCCGAAAGCTTGGATGTTTTGAGCAAACAACTCCATTCATTCATTTGTCTCTTTTAAAGCTAATGGCACATACCTTTCACCGAGTTCTGTGTGCAAAGGTAAGAGAATACCAATGAGATTGCAGAAAGGAAATGTCTAACTTGGTTTCCCCACACTACAGCAAAGTCTGCTTTGGAACACAGTGCAAACATATCCTTCTGAAATTAGATTTTGTCATGTTCTCATTCAACACCATGGCTCCCCCCTGCTCCCTTGGAAAATACTTCAAGGAGGAGGCGTGAAAAGACAGAACACCTTGTGCTTTGAAAAATGCAAGTCCTCTTGAGCAGGAATAAACCTTGTGTCTTTCGACTGGGAAATTGCCTACAGTTGGAAGTTGCATCTGAAAACTGCTTAATTGTTATATTACGGTTTATTTATATTCCACTTTTCAGCCTGAAGTCCTGAACAGCATGTTAATGTGGCCCAAAAGAAATGCACAATAAAAGTAAAATAAATGCAATAAACCACTCGAAAATAAAAGAGCAACATCACAAAATACCCACAAATCACACTGGTTATATGTTTATGAGCTGCATTCATTCTTTCACTCCCTAACATTCCACCCCCCACTTGGAAATTCAGTTAACTTACAACCCACAGCCAAGGGGATGCCAGGGGAGCCATGGGGCACAATTTTTCAGTAGGTGAGAAGCAGGTGCCCAAGCCTAGCCTGGCCCAGTGCTCCTTTCCATCTGCCAAGGACTGCATCAGCTGGCCAGGCTCCCCTTATGGGCAGGCATCTCACTTTGCTCTGCTGGGGCTGGGTCATTCCAGCGCATCGACAGCGAGGTCTTGGCTGGCATCTCCCCACCCGGCACATGCACACAACCCCTGGCATTCTCGCCCACCCCAGGCTCTGGCAACCAACGCTGTGTGTGTGTGTGTGTGTGTGTGTGTGTGTGGCCGAGCAAACTGATCAGTCACCTGGGGTGGCACGTGTTCCCTGTGCCCAGGGCAGGGCCAGCCACCCG
This sequence comes from Zootoca vivipara, assembly GCF_963506605.1. Taxonomy (NCBI): domain Eukaryota; kingdom Metazoa; phylum Chordata; class Lepidosauria; order Squamata; family Lacertidae; genus Zootoca; species Zootoca vivipara. The sequence continues at coordinate 6,903,301 of NC_083284.1, read as the reverse complement.
TGTGGCAGGGTGAGCTGGGGCAGGACACTCTGCGGGGCCTCCGGGGAGTCTGCCTGCCTCCTCCCACTCAGCCACCCTACAGCTGAGGAGGAGGCGGCGGGCAGACCATTTGGGGCAGCGCGGAGCCTGCGGACACCCAAGCCAATGCGCCACTCCCAGGAGAGACGTGTGGCTCAGGCGCGCTGAAGGCCCCGTGGTGGGTGCTGCCTGGCATTTTGTCACCCCTCTCAGTGGTGACACCCGGGGCAAACCGCCCCCACCGGATCCACCTTCCTCCACCCCTGGGGTGTGCGTGCACGTACACACACTAGCCTACTGCACAAAGCAACAAACGTTTTTCCTCTGACCTTGCTTACCAGGCAGGGAAGTGGCCTCTGGGAGGTAGCCAGAAGGAAACATGGCCGTCAGACTGAAAAATGATTTGCCACTCCTGCAAGAATGGTCCATCATCCCTCTGACCATTGACCACTCTTTCCAGGGCTGTTTGGAGGGCACTGTGGCATGATAAACCGGCAAAGGGCCCCCGTGAAAGGTAAACCAAACAATTAAGTTTATTTAAGATGATCACACAAGCAAATAAATTCTTCACAGTTTCTCAGGTACATTTGCTTAAACTTATCCTTTCCTCCTAGTTCCCCCAACGTCCTCCTGACTCTGAAATTCCCTTCTTAATTCTCTCTCAGACTCAGCACAATAGCTCACCTCCCTAGCTCTGTTCTAACCCTCTCTCCTCCAACTCTCTCCCTTATATCCTCCCTGCTTCTGCCTGTTGTTGTTTACTCGTTTAGTCGTGTCCGACTCTTCATGACCCCATGGACCAAAGCACGCCAGGCACTCCTGTCTTGCACTGCCTCCCGCAGTTTCATCAAACTCATGTTCGTAGCTTCGAGAACACTGTCCAACCATCTTGTCCTCTGTCGTCCCCTTCTCCTAGTGCCCTCAATCTTTCCCAACATCAGGGTCTTTTCCAAGGATTCTTCTCTTCTCATGAGGTGGCCAAAGTATTGGAGCCTCAGCTTCACGATCTGTCCTTCCAGGGAGCACTCAGGGCTGATTTCCTCAAGAATGGATAGGTTTGATCTTCTTGCAGTCCATGGGACTCTCAAGAGTCTCCTCCAGCACCATAATTCAAAAGCATCAATTCTTCGACGATCAGCCTTCTTTATGGTCCAACTCTCACTTCCATACATCACTACTGGGAAAACCATAGCTTTAACTATACGGACCTTTGTCGGCAAGGTGATGTCTCTGCTTTTTAAGATGCTGTCTAGGTTTGTCATTGCTTTTCTCCCAAGAAGCAGGCGTCTTTTAATTTCGTGACTGCTGTCACCATCTGCAGTGATCAAGGAGCCCAAGAAAGTAAAATCTCTCACTGCCTCCATTTCTTCCCCTTCTATTTGCCAGGAGGTGATGGGACCAGTGGCCATGATCTTGGTTTTTTTGATGTTGAGCTTCAGACCATATTTTGCGCTCTCCTCTTTCACCCTCATTAAAAGGTTCTTTAATTCCTCCTCGCTTTCTGCCATCAAGGTTGTGTCATCTGCATATCTGAGGTTGTTGATATTTCTTCCGGCAATCTTAATTCCGGTTTGGGATTCATCTAGTCTAGCCTTTCGCATGATGAATTCTGCATATAAGTTAAATAAGCAGGGAGACAATATACAACCTTGTCGTACTCCTTTCCCAATTTTGAACCAATCAGTTGTTCCATATCCAGTTCTAACTGTAGCTTCTTGTCCACATAGAGATTTCTCAGGAGACAGATGAGGTGATCAGGCACTCCCATTTCTTTAAGAACTTGCCATAGTTTGCTGTGGTCGACACCATAGCTGCCAAGTTTTCCCTTTTCTCGCGAGGAAGCCTATTCAGCATAAGGGAAAATCCCTTTAAAAAAGGGATAACTTGGCAGCTATGGTCGACACAGTCAAAGGCTTTTGCATAGTCAATGAAGCAGAAGTAGACGTTTTTCTGGAACTCTCTAGCTTTCTCCATAATCCAGCACATGTTTGCTATTTGGTCTCTGGTTCCTCTGCCCTTTCGAAATCCAGCTTGCACTTCTGGGAGTTCTCGGTCCACATACTGCCTAAGCCTGCCTTGTAGAATTTTAAGCATAACCTTGCTAGCGTGCGAAATGAGCGCAATTGTGCGGTAGTTGGAGCATTCTTTGGCACTGCCCTTCTTTGGAATTGGGATGTAGACTGATCTTCTCCAATCCTCTGGCCATTGCTGAGTTCTCCAAACTTGCTGGCATATTGGGTATAGCACCTTAACAGCATCATCTTTTAAAATTTTAAATAGTTCAGCTGGGATATCATCACTTCCACTGGCCTTGTTATTAGCAGTGCTTTCTAAGGCCCATTTGACTTCACTCTCCAAGATGTCTGGCTCAAGGTCAGCAACCACACTACCTGGGGTGTACGAGACCTCCATATCTTTCTGGTATAATTCCTCTGTGTATTCTTGCCACCTCTTCTTGATGTCTTCTGCTTCTGTTAGGTCCTTACCACTTTTGTCCTTTATTATGGTAATCTTTGTACGAAATGTTCCTTTCATATCTCCAATTTTCTTGAACAGATCTCTGGTTTTCCCCATTCTATTGTTTTCCTCTATTTCTTTGCATTGCTCATTTAAGAAGACCCTCTTGTCTCTCCTTGCTGTTTTTTGGAAATCTGCATTCAGTTTCCTGTATCTTTCCCTATCTCCCTTGCATTTTGCTTGCCTCCTCTCCTCCGCTATTTGTAAGGCCTCGTTGGACAGCCATTTTGCTTTCTTGCATTTCCTTTTCCTTGGGATGGTTTTCGTTGCTGCCTCCTGTATAATGTTACGAGCCTCCATCCATAGTTCTTCAGGCACCCTGTCCACCAAACCTAAATCCTTAAACCTGTTCCTCACTTCCACTGTGTATTCATAAGGGATTTGATTCAGATTGTATCTTACTGGTCCAGTGGTTTTTCCTACTTTCTTCAGTTTAAGCTGGAATTTTGCTATAAGAAGCTGATGATCTGAGTTACAGTCAGCTCCAGGTCTTGTTTTTGCTGACTGTATAGAGCTTCTCCATCTTTGGCTGCAGAGAATATAATCAATCTGATTTCGATGCTGCCCATTTGGTGATATCCATGTGTAAAACCTGGCACTGGACTGTTGGTTGAACCGTGGCTATTGGATTTCCGCAAGGGCATGCATAACATCACTGCTTCATTTGCAAGGTTATATACAGTTGCCTGGCAGGGTTCCTAGCACAGGCCTGCAGCATGGCTTCTCCTAGCCGGAGGGAAAGGAAAAGAGGGAAGGGAGTGGCTGGATACTTGATCAGGACAGTTCTGGGCCTTATTACAACACAGACATGGAGCATATTTGATTCTGGCAATCTTGCGCATCCAGTGCAATTTTAAATGTTACAAATCGTGAGTTCCACAAAAGTAGGAGTCAGAGTTCTCTCCCTCCTTCCTCATTTTGAGCCAGAAACTTTTTTCTCACCCCTGGTCTCTGATTTAGCTTCTCTTCGTTGCATTCGATCTAGCTCACTCCATCTCGATCAAACAAATGTGGCTATTCCGCTAATCACGTATTCACAGATTGTCCCTCGGAGCACACCAAGCAAAAAACACACTTCTATAAAGCAGCTGATGAGGCAAATTGGACAGGGTTGGGATTCATGATGTGTCAGGACCCCCGTTGGCTCCACTTGCCAGGATGATCGGCTAATTGGGTTATCAAGAGTGGTTTTCTCAGCCCTCTGAATCAAACTGGTCCCGATATAATTATATCAATGCCTGTGTTTTACAGATGGGAAGCTGGTTAATCTTATTCCTTTGTTCCCAAAGCTGTTTGGTTGTGGGTGCTGGAATCTCCTCCTTTCTTTATTTCATGCACAGCTTGGGGAAGGACTGCAGGGTAACCAAAGTTTTTTGGGGGGGGGCAAAGAACAAAAAGAAGAAAGCATAATTATCTGGCCTGTAACTACAGGTGTCGGTGGAGTCTGATGAAAACCGAAACGGGAGCAGAAACTGGCAATGTTTGCTTATTTGTCCAATGTCCAAAATGGAAATCATTCCAATGAATCTACAAATATACATCAAATCAAATCAAATCTTTATTACAGTCATAGACCAGCATATGGAGGAGGGACTAAAGTCGTTTAAAATCTGAAAAACGATTTGAAAAACTAAAAAGAATTAAAAGTCTATAAAAATCTAAAGGAAGCAAGGAAAGTCTAGAAGAAGGAACATTAGATGGGAGTGGCATAGCAGAAGTTAGTATATACAAGACTCAGTGCCGGATTTATGTACAGTATAAGCTAAACTAGCTATAGCTTAGGGCCCCACTCTCTTGCCCCCCCCCAAACCCTTCTTAATTGTATTTCACTATTAATATACTTCTTCTTAATTGTATTTCAGTTCAACAATTACTTTGATAAAATACATGTTTTGTTATGTGCAAATGGCTTTAGTTACCTATTTGGTCCATAAATTACCATATAGCATATATTCAACACACACAAAACAGTGACAACTTGTTGTTGACAAAGGACACCTGGACATCTAAAGGGCCCCATTACCTTCAGTAGCTTAGGGCCTCATCAAACCTAAATCCGGCCCTGATAAGACTAAAGCTATCAGTCTACAGAGCACTCTAATATGAGTGCTGATGAAATCTAGTTTGTGACACAGGTCATCGTCCGACGAATTTTGAGCATTGCTGTGCAGAATCTGGCAATGTTGTATTTGTAGCAGGGTTGGTATCTGAAAGCAGCAAGGAGGTATAGAATTGTCCTGTGCCCCCTGGGTATTTATGCAGTAATGGTAAGATGCAGGGGCGAACGGTGCCGCTTGGCTGCCCGGGGCGGCACCCCCTGGGGTGGGGCGTTGCTCCACAGCGCGCATGCATCATGACGCATGCGTTGTGACGTCACGAAGCACGACGTTGTGTCCACACATGCACAGTCCGTCCAGGTTGGAGATGCTGCTCTGCTCGGCCAGCACGCTCTGAAGCAAAGCGCGCTATGGAGCGGTTTGCCGCCGCCTCCACTCAGCAACCTGCTCCATAGCATGCTCTGCTCGGACAGAGGAGGCAAGGGGCGGGCCAGGGGCCGGGGGGTGCTGCCCCCACACGCTGCCCCCCAGACTGGAGCTAGGGGCAGACCGCCCCCTATGCCCCTCCCTTGCTACGCGCCTGGTAAGATGAAGCTACTGTAGTATGAATGTCTCTGTAACACATGCACTGTGGAAGCACATGCTCCCTTGTGTCTATTTGTCCAGAGTCGCAGGGGCAGCATCATACATCCATAATTTTACTTCTATGCCACCTTTCCACAGTTACCGTAAAACCAGGCTCAGGGCAGTTTACAACATGGGGGGAAAGCAGGATTCAAAACATAAACAAAACATTTTTTAAAAAAAGCAGCCAAGGCAAGGATGAGTTTAAAGCACCAGGCACAGTGGGAGCTGCTATGCAGAAGTTTCAGGTTGCTTGTGTGCACCCGTCAGGTGAGGGGTTTAAGTTAGAGAAGAGACATGGTCACACTGTTGCTCCAATGGTCCAGTTCAGGGCTCAAGCCTGGGGATTAGATGCCTAGCTAGCTAAGCAGCAGGTGCGTATACCCTTGTGCCCCTTGCAAGTCGCTGCAATTGAGTGCTTTGCCATAATAAATTAAGCTATCACCCATTTGTTCTTCTTGGGCTGGGTTTGCTCAGGACGGTTACCGTACTTAGTTTGATGGATTGTTTGTCGATGCTGCTTTTTAGTTCAAGGGGAGTCATATCCAATTCCTAATTATCCAATCATATTTTACCTAATTTTGTATGTATCCCTGTACATTTCAAATTCTGTTTTCTCTATAAAGCCAACATCATTTCAGATCATTCCAATTTTTCATTTCTATTAAGCTTTGTACATCAATAAACCAATGATCTCCCCCTTCCCCCGGTCACATCCAAAAGTCATGGGGCGGGGGAGGCTGTAAGCTTTATATCCTGCTCCGCTGGGATGCTACTGAGCAAAATCAAAGCTTGATTGGGATCCCTTGAATGCTAGTACATTGGCCAGGATTTGGCTTGGTGTGTATCACCCGGTTAACAGCTGCAATATGTCCCTGAGCTGTGATAATGCCTCTTGGTTGCCTGGATATTGCATCTGAGTGTTTGGCTCTGAGTGTGCTATATAACACCGGTCCTGAAAGATCTACATTGGCTCCCAGTATGTTTCTGAGCACAATTCAAAGTGTTGGTGCTGATGTTTAAAGCCCTAAACAGCCTCAGCCCAGTGTACCTGAAGGAGTTCCAGCTCCGAGGGCCTTCTGGCGGTTCCCTCACTGTGAGAAGTGAGGTTACAGGGAACCAGGCAAGAGGGCCTTCTTGGTAGTGGCACCCACTCTGTGGAATGCCCTCCCACCAGATGTCAAGGAAATTAACAACTATCTGACTTTTAGAAGACATCTGAGGGCATCCCTGTTTAGGGAAGTTTTTAATGTTTGATGTTTTATTGTGTTTTAAATGTTCTGTTGGAAGATGCCCAGAGTGGCTGAAGAGGCCCAGCCAGATGGGCGAGGTATAAGTAATAAGTGATGATGATGATGATGATGATGATGATGATGATGATGATGCCGGAATGTAGCCTGGCTGTGATTCCTGCATTGCAGGGGGTTGGACTAGATGGGCCTTGGGGTCCCTTCCAACTCTACAATTCTATGATTCTGTGGACGAAGGTACAATTCATATCCATTACTGCTGTGGGAATGTACACAGGAAACACTCTGTGGGAAAATACACAGGAAACACTCTGTGGGAATGTACAAATGGAGTTCGCTGTGTAAGGCACAGGTTTATTGGGGGTAATCAATCAAGTGACCACTGGCGCCAGCCTGTCTGTTTACACATCTTCCTTGTTTGCATGAGTCATGTATAGGTTAAAAGGTTAATGTTTTTTACGAGGACAGAATCCTTAATAAAGGAGCTGAGGCTGAGAGGCAGTCAGCGCACTCTGCTCATGCTCTCTATCTGAAACTCCTGACTCTCGTCTCATGATTTCCTCGCACCTAAGAGTCGGCTGGTTCTCCGACAAGTGGTGCCCCGTGTGAGGCTAAAAAGTTCTACGCCATTGTTGAAAGGACGCACGTCGTGGTCCTGCATCAGCTACTCACCCGCCCGGCAAGGGTTCAGACGTCTACCTCATCTCAGGATCCCCGGTGAGTTTGGCTCCCAGCTATTGCTTATCTTTCTCTTCCTGCATTTACAATGGGCTCTTCGCTTTCCGTGCCACAGAAACGTTTTCTTCAAGACTTAAAATACCTGCTGACTTCTAACAATCAGCATGCCTCAGAAGACGATCTCATTGCTTTTATTCATACTGCTTATGAGCATTGTCCATGGTTTCCGGAGGATGGAACTTGGGAATTAGATTTTTGGGACAAACTAGGTGAACATTTTCATGCTCATCCCAGCATTGGAATACGTGTCTTAAATACGTGGGGGAAAATAAGAGCATGCTTGGCACTAGTCGTGCCAAAGAATATCTTTCTGGCAGCTGCTTCAAGCCTCCCCTCTGCACCGCCCGCATGCACGCCCCCCCCACTGAAGCCTTCTGTTTATCCAGCATTGCCTGCCCCCATCCCCCCTGGTCCGGACCCACCTAATTTAGCTCCGCCAGGAAAACAGCAACTCTCTTTGTCTGCCACCCCACCCCCTCCAGCCTATGTCTCTCAGGTTTTGCCTGCATTTCAAAGTACCATGCCCACTGTGAAGCAGGAGGGGGGGAATACTACAAAGCTCCAGGAATCTCTTAAAGCAGCAGCTCCTTTGCTGGCTTTTGAGTCTACTGTGATTGTGCCTGTGGGACCTGGGGGTGGGGCACCACGGCACGAGCAATTTGAACTCCGATACATCAAAGAATTGTATCAGTCAGTAAGAGACAATGGATTGCATTCCCCATATACTCTTGGTCTCTTTGGCACTATTTTTCAACAGCAATTATTGCCAGAGGATATCAAATTACTGGCTAGAACAGTGCTCAAACCAAATCAAGTGATCATTTTTATGCAAAGTTGGACCTGGGCTTGTCAACGCCGAGTCCATGATATCCAAATATATTTGAATAATGCTACACTGGCAGCACATGCCAATGCCGTTGCAGCCTTGGCAGCAGGGGCACCCCCCCTCCCTCCCCCTGTTATGTTAACACCTGCAGACGTCCTGGATGGTCTCACAGGGTCTGGAAATTTTTTAACAACTGCGCAGCAATTGGCTCTGGATCCTCAGTACTGGGACGCCACAAGTTCAGCTGCCCAGGAGGCTTTGATGTCTGTTCCTCCTGAGAAGTTAGGAAAAGGGGGGCGATGGGGGAGCGTGCAGCAAGGACCCACTGAACCTTATGACGCTTTCATAAATAGACTGTACAATACCCTCAGACGCCAGGTTCAAGATACAGCACCACAAGTAATTATCAGACAATTAGCCTTTGATAATGCCAATGAAGACTGTAAACAATCTTTGCGCCCGCTGGTAGCTACACCTAATGTGGCAATAGCCGACATGTTAAAAGCCTGTCAATCAATTGGCTCTGAATCCCACACAGCAAAATTGCTTGCCGCTAAAGACATTCCTGAAACATGGGTGCACCAGCTGACAGAGGATCTCACCTCTGCAGGGCTTAAAATCGCCCCGGAAAAAATTCAACGCACCCTGCCTATCACATACCTGGAACACAAGGAAACGCAACAAGCAGCACCCCCCCTGATACTGCAGCTGCATTTTCCAGCTGTACTCTGGCTGGTGGATCTACAACTGCTGTTAGGACATTCGAATTGGGCAAAATCATACATAGACTTGCCAACGTGTGTACTATCACCTTTGTACAATGCCCTGAAAGGACATAAGCAACCGGCAGACATCATACTGGATATGGAATCAGCCCTGGCAACGATTAATCACCATTTGCAAAAATCTATGGTGGATCGCCTGGATTCCACAGGACTATTGTCATTGGCTGTTTTTGCCACAAAATTGCTGCCCACAGCTGTTTTCTACCGGCCTGCAGAATTTTCTGAGTCTCGCGTTTGTCTTGTTGAATGGCTACACCTGCCCCATGCACCACTGCAAAATGTCTATACTTCTCCAGCAGTTGTTATGGACGTTGTTATCAAGGGAAGACAATGTGCTGTGGCATTGATCTTTCTTTCCTCTGTCTCCTATTTCCTCTGTTCACTGTGCTCCCCCTCCCCTATCCCCTTTGCTCTCACCCTCTTCACAGATGGGACAAAGACGAGGGGGGTGGTTGTGTGGAGGGAGGAGGGGGCCTGGAAGACAAGATTTACAACGGAGCAGAACTCCGCTCAGCGTTCTGAATTGGCTGTGGTGATTTTGGCATTTGATCCATTTCAGACTGTGAAGTTTAACCTGATTGTTGATACTCAGTATGTCTCCAGATTTTTAACATTCTTGTCAGTGGCATACATTTCCCTGCTCTGGATGATGATTTTGTTGCAATTGTTTCTCTCTTTGCAGCGTCTGCTACAAGGTGCTGTAGCAGATGCTGCTTTGAAGCAAGAGCAGGTCTTTTCTTTGTTTTTTGACCCTCTGCTGAGCCATGCCACCTTTCACCAATCTGCCAAGGTTCTTGCCAAGTCTTTTCCAACATCAATTTCTCAGGCACGAGACATTATCTCGCAATGTTTTTCTTGTTCTAAAGCCCCTACCATGTTTCCTTTTGATGCTGTCAATCCCAGAGGGATTGCCCCTCTCTCAATTTGGCAAATGGATGTCACTCTCACCCCGTTGTTAGCCTCTTTTTTCAAGACTGCACCTCACGGTGGACACGTCTTTGGGCTTCATCTGGGCGACGCCCTTAAAAGGGGAGACAGCCAGGCACGTAATACAGCACACTCTGCGCTGTTTTTCGGTCATGGGAAAGCCTAGCAGCATCAAAACGGATAATGGCCCAGCGTACATTTCTAAGCGATTTTCTGATTTCTGTACATTGTGGAATGTGAAATTAACTCACGGTGTTCCTTTTAATTCTACAGGACAAGCAATTGCTGAGCATTCATCTTTTCAATCTCTGCTTTTTCCACAACTCAGGGGAAAGGACGCTCCTATTGCTAAAATATCTTATATTGTGCATCAAGTGCTTTTTAATCTTTTATGTCCACATAATAAGCAGCTTCCTCCAGCAGAATTACATTTTAGAAAAGAGGAGGAGCTGCCTCGCCCCCTTGTGTCTTTCAGGAAACATCCGGATCCAGCATGGCGTGGCCTTGTACTGCTGATTACCTGGGGACGTGGATATGCCATCGATGGGGACCCTCTGTGGGTGCCAGCACGCTGTGTACGACCCTGGCAATCATCTACAGCTTCTTCTTCAGCCCATTCAGTCGCAGATGCCGCTGAGGGAGGAGGCAGACCTTTCTACACTCTTTCTGGAGGACAGCACCTGTCACCCGGTCTGAAACACCATTGCATCTGGCGGCATCGTGCTCTAAATATGGCTGCACTCCGTTAAGATCACCTTCCATTTATTCGATCTGCAAGCCATTATCGCTCTAGGCGTGCTGCCATTTTACAGAAGTATCAAAGACATGACTCTTATCATTCCATATGGAATAATAATACCTATGTACAGGATATTTCTCAGTTTGCGAAATTGCTTGACTGTTCTGATTGTTGGATTTGCTTACATATTCCCTCGTAGTCACAACACTTGGGTATATTACTGCATGGTATTCCTATTAATGACTCTTTTAGAATTAGTAATAATATGAGTGATAATCGTATTAGTTCACCCCCTGTTATATTATCATTATTAGAAGTAGCTCCACGATGTTTTCGTTTTAATCACGATAGTAGCAGATTTTTAGGTCCTTATCCTTATTGTAATTGGACTTATGAGTATGTTAATGGTAGCTCTTGTTTTCTTAACGTCACTACCCAAAGAGGCAGGCCCAAGGTAACAATTAATAATGTTACCAGATACATGACATTTTACCAACAGGCTACATGCCGTGATTTTCATTCATGGTTTGATTGGATGAAGAAGAGTTGGAGATCCACATGCGTGTTACAATCAAATATGTGGCTTTTGTGTGGTAAGAAAGCATACAAAGAGATTCCCTCTGCTTTTTCAGGGACTTGCACTCTAGGGGTAGTGATACAACTGGTGTATAAGTTAGATGCTCTTCCTCACACCCGCTTGCGCAATAAACACGAAGTCAATCCCCCTTTTACACAATATACTGATACTCAGATAGCTCGTAGTATTTTGCCATTATTAGGAGTAGCAATGAATTATAGAGATTTGCATCACTTAGCTAACTGGACAGAGGCTTTGTTCAATGACACAGTTAAAGGCATGAAATTGATCAATACAGAATTACAGGATGTTATTTTAGCCTCGGAAAGAGGCGTATGTGCCTTAATACATAGTCATTGTTGCATGTATGTGCAAGATAATGGTCCTAACATTACTCATACTATACAAGAAATGGAGAACTTGGTGGCTGCACAGCCCTTGCAACCTGCCGTGGGTTTTGATCCATGGGAATGGCTGCTGTCTTGGTTGCCTAACGGTGCCTGGATCAGGAAAACACTTTTGACGCTTATAGGATTAGCCTGTGGCTTGGTTATGTTATGTTGCTGCATTCAATGTTTACCCTCCCTCTTTGGTCAATGTATGACCTGGTTTCAGGCTGCACACCTCTCCACTGGAATTTCACGTGGAGCCTTCATTGCGAGGTATCAGCGACTCCCTATCTGGCTTCCCACGTGTTAATTTACCCTGTTGCTTAAAAATAAAAAGAAAGAGGTGATGTGGGAATGTACACAGGAAACACTCTGTGGGAAAATACACAGGAAACACTCTGTGGGAATGTACAAATGGAGTTCGCTGTGTAAGGCACAGGTTTATTGGGGGTAATCAATCAAGTGACCACTGGCGCCAGCCTGTCTGTTTACACATCTTCCTTGTTTGCATGAGTCATGTATAGGTTAAAAGGTTAATGTTTTTTACGAGGACAGAATCCTTAATAAAGGAGCTGAGGCTGAGAGGCAGTCAGCGCACTCTGCTCATGCTCTCTATCTGAAACTCCTGACTCTCGTCTCATGATTTCCTCGCACCTAAGAGTCGGCTGGTTCTCCGACATACTGCATCTGTTTTTGCCTTTCACTCCACCATTAGTATGTGCTCATCCACCCCACTAAGAAGATTGCCTAGATTGAAATGTGCTTCCATCTGGAAACACTTTTCTGCTGCTGTCCTGAATTTACTGTGACCCCCCCCCCCAAGAGATCACCTGGGTTGCTTGTTCAGTTGAGCTGACCCTGTTTTCTTCCCCCACCAGTACAGTAGCTACCACTGGAGGGGGGATCACAAGCGCTGTGAGCGAGCCAAAAAAGGAATCTAGCACCGCACAGTGACATTTGCCAAGATGCATTGTGCAAACAGTGAGATTTCCATGCTAACATTTACCATTGTTCCCACAGCTCCAGGCTGCGAGGAGATGAGATGTAAAGCAGTATCTTTGTCACGAAGCTCTGCCAGCTGCTCAAAGGAACGGTGAACGAGACTCGTAGTAGGATCAATCAGAGAGCAGCATCTCATTTTCACAGCCCAGAGATGAGGCTGCAGAAGTGAGAGATGTTTTCCTCACATTCTCAGGTGTTCTGGAGACCACAATGTCTTGGCTTTTTAGCAGCCGGAAGCATTTCCTCCTGTTTTTCTTTCTTGCGCTGTACTGAAACCCATCTTCTAGTTTCTGGAGAGTTTTCTTCTGCTCTGAAGGAGCCTTCCATTTTCCTACCTCCTTCTTGGAGTGCTTTTTAAAACAAACAAATATATGAGGACCATCTTGTTCTGGTGGAAGGGGAGAGAGAAGGTGGAACAGCCTAAAGAGCTGTTCATCATCTGGTTCCTGGTGCTGCATTGACATGTGAAATATACTCGGAGTCCTGCAGTGACTTCATGCTCTTTATTGCAGCTTGTAAAACAGTGAATGAAATGCCACCCAAACCTCAGGCTTTTATATACATTATTTACACAATGAGTCCCGTCTGATTGGCTGGTTCTGCTTCCCTCCTGGGGCCTGATTGGTCTTCTCCTGCAAGCCAATCAGTTGCTGCATTCTAGGATCCTACTTGCCTATTGTTCTAGGATCCAAGCTATACATAACAACATGGGTTCCACAAATTTCACCACAGTGTTACCCAGGAACCATCTTGCCCTGAGGGCAGGACAGAGAGTATTGAAGAACCTGGAGTAGAGCTCACCATTTGAAGCACCGTATGAGGTGACCTCACCTTCCCTGCCAGGACTGGGAGGACGGAGAGAATGGAAACCTAGACTTTTAAATGTATGGTTTCCTTTGAAGCAGGTCTTCTTAACGAAGCCAGATCTTACAGTGTTTTCAGAGAGAAAGTTGGATACAAAATCCAAGAAGAGCCAAAGAATAGATACATGACCTCATCTGTTCCCTTTCAGCCAAAATATCATTAAAGCACAAACAGCATGGCTAGATGAGAGAAAGAGATGAGAATTCAGATCTTCACCTCTGGCTACTTTTTCTTCCAAAGTTGGATGTGAACTTGACAAAGAGATTGAAAAATCCGTCAGACACAAAGCTCTCTTTTTCCATTTCATTCGTGCAAAGTGGGCTGCTCTGTAGTGGGTGGAATAACATCACCTAAAGACAGGTCATGGAATCATAGAATTGTAGAGTTGGAAGGGGTCCAGAGAATCATCTAGTCCAACCCCCTGCAAATGCAGGAAATCTCAACAACGATCCCATCCAATCTGAAACCATATTGGACCCTGCTTAGCTTTGCAAATGTGCCAGCAGTTTTATTGCTGCACAATTAGGAGAAGTGCCAATTGCTATACACCGCGTGTGAGGAATAGGATTTGACCATTGGGCCAGATTCTGAACTCCTCCAACCCCTGCAGGACATTTTGGCAGGTGCAGGGGGCTTGCTATAAGCACAAATCAGCGGATCAGTGCTCCCTCTAGGAGTCAGGACAGACTGTGCCAAATTGCCAAGAAGCAATGTGGTGCTTGTTTGAAGGCTCCTGGCTGTCGCTATGCAGTGACATAAGGACATAGAACCAGCCTGCTGGTTGAGACCAATGACCCATGTACTCTAGCATCCTCTTCTCACAGTGGCCTAACAGATGCCTGTAAGAAGCTGGTAATCAGGAGCTGAGCACACCTTCCTCTCCTGTGGTTTCCAGCAACTGGCATTCATAAGCATTTCTGTCTCCAGCCATGTGTTTATAGTACGATGGAGATACTATGCTTCTACTATGATAAAGTGTGCAAAAAATGCACGTATTAGTGAAAATAACATAGAAAAGGCACTGGATCACAGGAAATGGCTCTACATTGAAAAATGTGCATGATAAGATAAATTCACACTTAGATGCTGGTGTATTTTCATGAGGGCTTCTGTTTCTATATACAAACTGATGTGGAAATGTGCAGAACTGAACTGGAGCTTGGAAAGGTGAAAAACCAAGAGGAACTACAATTGATAGATATTGGTACATCCCTACAAAGGATACATGGTTTTATGCAGCAGCGGAGGAAGCCGCTCAGGCGCCTGGGGCGGCATGCCCAGTGGCAGGTCGAGCCGCCCATAGGGGCAGGGTGAGGGCGGGGTGTACCACAGGGCCTCCAGAGTCTGCCTGCCTCCTCCCACTCAGCCACCCTACAGCTGGGGGGGGGGGAGGCAGCAGGCGGACCATTTGGGCAGCTCAGAGCCTGCATGCACCCAAGCCACCATGTCACTCCTATGAGAGATGTGTGGCTCTGGCGTGCTGCAGGCCCCGCCGTGAGTGCCGCTCGGCATTTTGCCCCCCCCCCCCAGTGGTGATACTCGGGGCAGCCCGTATCCACCGCACCCCCTTTCCTCCGCCCCTGGTTATATTCAACCTGTAGCTCAGGGCCTCAATTGCTGGAACCTGATTTTCTTCTTGTCCAATTATATTGCAGTCATGCTGTCCTGGAACTCAGTTCCCCTGGCTTTGCAACCATAAGAAGTGACAGGTGGCTGTGAGCAGTGTGTGCTATTTCTCCATCCGTATATCCATGCATTCAGCTTCTTCAACTGTACCTTGCTCTCCAAAGGCATTTTAATTCCTTTTCCAGCATTGTCTGAGATCGTTTTCTGCTGCGTTTCCTTTTCTCACGCCGGATGTTTTGATTGTCTGATGAACGATTTGTTTGCTTGAAATGTTAGGTTTATTGCAGCCTATTTTTACTCTTGGATGTCACCTTGAGCAAATACTGGAACGGCGGCTAAAAACATGTTATGAATGAATGAATGAATGAATGAATGAATGAATGACATGGAGCACTGATTCTCACAGAGATGCACAGCACTTGATTGCTCGATGCCTGATGACTGGCAGTTGAATGTCGACACTGAGATCATCAAGCATTGTGCTCATTCATGAGTTCTTAAAAAAAAAAAAAAACTGCATGCCCTGGATATTTAAATAGGTCACTGCAGATATAACAGCATATATTTTAAGTGGCCCTGGCCAAACATTTTTACCTTGACGGTTCAATTTCCTTGGAGGAAACTTGCTAGAGGCTACATCCAAGGGCCCAGAAGACACACCAGAGCACCCAGCTCTCTTTTAAATTTACAACCACTCCACACAGTCAGGTTTCTTAAGAGAGAAAGAGACGCATTTTGGTCTGGTCTCTCTCCCTCTGAGAGAGAAAGAGAGAGAGAGAACGGGAGGGAGGGGGGGAGAGAGAGAGCTCTCACAACACTAAGACGCACAAAAAGAATGCCTTTTGAAAGTACAGTCATACCTCGGTTTAAGTCTGCTGCGGTTTGAGTACTTTCGGTTTAAGTACTCTGTGGACCCGGAAGTGTTTACTTCCGGATTCCACGGTGCGCGCATGCACAGAAGCGATCTGCGCGGTTCGTGCATGCGCAGAAGCACTCTATCGACACTTTGCGCACGCACGCTATCGGTGCTCGGTTTAAGTACTTTTCAAGGAGTGACTGGCTCCCCGGAACCAATTGAGTACTTAAACCGAGGTACCACTGTATATATATATACACGAGATGTGTTTTCAGAACATGATTTTTATTAAAATGTAGCAATTTTTATATAAAACCTTATGAGTTGCATTCCATAAATAATAAATCACTTATACTGTAATCTTGTTTTTGGTGCAATGGTATTGCATTGTCTGGTTACAATAGATTGAGCTACAAAACTTTATAGAAAGTCTTACTTCAGGGCTGCCAAGGAAAAATTCTTACCACCACCCCAAAGAGAAGAGGGAAATGAACTATGGATCCACTCTGCTGGAAAGACATGTTTTCAATCTTCCTTTTTTTTCTCCCACTCTCTGTTTTATCTCAGAACACCCACACGTACTACCCAAGAACCATTGGTTAGTTCAACTTGAGGTGGGAAAACTAACTTTCTTGTTAGCCCCTTCTCATCCCAATTGCCTGTCTCCATCCTTCTTTCCCTCAGACCTACTTTACCACTGGTACCATGGCGTTCCATTTCTCAGTTTGTTTAATACACACCCTCACTGCAGCTGCTACATTTTGGGGCTCCCTTCTTCTTAGCCTCTCAGCTTCCTGGCTTGCCTTTCCAGTCTTCAGCCTGATTCCAAAAGCCACTGAACCCTTGGGTCTGTGTGGAGTCTGATGCCAGCCAAACTGACAACTTCCCCTTCCCTCACAGAATGGCAAATACGGAATGGCAAATACCTAGCTGAACACCAACTGAAGAGCAATTTTGATACCCTCGTTTCCCCCCAGCTTCTGACTATCTTCTCTTTTATCCTTCACCTTAAAGATTGTCTCACTGTAGTCTGCCGGAGAGGGCCTCCATCAAATAATAACTTATCAGGAGATTCATTCTGTATGATCCAGGAATCAGGCCTTTCATGTGGTGGCACATAACCTAGGAATTCCCTCCCCTTAAATATCAGGCATGTGCCACTTCTGCTGTTTTTTCAGCACTTACTGAAAATCTCTCCCTTTCAACAATACTTTTAAAATGGAGCTCATTATCCCAGTCCATATCTGTACTCAAAACGTTTTTAGATGTTGAATTGTTTTTATATAATTTATATATGGAATGGTTTTCAACCTTTTCTTGTTTTGTGGCTTCCCCATTTTCTTTGCTCATTAATTGCACATTTTAGTGTTGCAACCCACCCTAGTAAAGGGGAAAGAAGTATTACTACAGATGGATAAATAAATCAGAAGCTTCATTTATAGCCCATTTCAGGATTTTCAGATATGATTTTGCATGCACAATTTATCCCCATTGTAGATGGCAATACATTTGCATGCATGGATCTGATCACAATCTCTCACATACATAGTGTTTGATTAATGGGCACTGATGTTGTGTTGTTTCCATGCAAATAGCACACGCACACACGAAATGTCAATACACATTTGACCATAGATCAGTGCAGCCAGTTTTACAATAGCCCTTGATAGGCTCTCCCCAAGGCAGTTGCCATGTGTCTGCCATCTACCAGAAGGTCTTTCAGAGGAAAGTTCTGCTTGAAGGGATGTCTGGTCCAGGTCCAGTTTAAAGATTTTAAAAACCATAAAAAAGGAGAGCGGCAGCGGTGGTGGTGGAAACAGCCCACCTGCAGGAAGCCTTTGAATAGAAAACTGAGCAAGCACAAAGGCCACCTGCTCACAGCCTTACTCTTTATGTTGAGAGATAGTTCTATACAAAGTTTCTCTAAATTTGCATCTATACATATGCATTAGCAAATGCAAATCAAGTCCTCGTTTTTTTGCAGTGCATTGGTGATACCACCATGCCTCTAAATTTTCCCCTGAATGGAGTCATTCATACTGACAATGCAGAGTATAATAAACCAGGAGCCAGTGTGGCATAGCAGCTAGAGTGTCAGAGTACGACCTGGAATGTTAAGTACAATTGTCTGATGGAAAACAACTCTTTATGTGTACTGCTAAATGCAGAGCATGGAAACTTCTGCAGTAGCTAAACAAAGGAGTTGCTGAGAGCCTAACAGGTTGATAATTAACTTAGAATGTATCTCTGCTACTCTGACGCAAGGTGTTTAACTTTAGATCACATGGGGAGTATTCAGTTGTAAAGCTCTGTTTTGTGTGAGCTGGTCTTTGTTCTCTCTCTCAAGCATTGGAAGAGAAAGGATGTGTGCTTATTCTCTCTCTAGGACAACACAGCCTCAGGCAAATGGAGTCTGTGTGTGAGAGAGGCAGAACTTTGATTTCAGTTCTGGACAAAGTAATTTCATATTTCTAAGATGCTCTGCCTGTGCGTGTATTTGGATGTAACCTTTTTTGATTTAAGTTGTCTGTTTTGGAACAAGTTCTGTTAGTAAAGCCTTTGAACCCTATTTTTGGACTGGAGAAGAGTATTTTTTATTCATTCCATATGTACAAAATTAATAACCACAATATGGAAGACAATATGGAATCCTCACTCAGCCACGAAGCTCACTGGGTGACCTTGGGCCAGTCACTGTTTCTCAATTTAACCTACCTCACAGGGTCGCTGTGGGGATTAAATAAGGAAGAGGGAGAACCATGTGTGCTACCTTGAGGTCCTTGACAAAAAGGTGGGCTATCACTGTAATAAGCAGAAAAAGAAAACAGAATACATCTGTGTGTTGAGGAGCCACTAAGATACATATTTCCTTTCTGAATAAGCTTTATAAAATCATCAAGAAAGCAACTCTAACTCTTCCCTGGGGATCTCCTCCAAGACTTCATGTTTTCAGAAGGGCTCTGAAGCTCTTTTCGTTCCACGAGACATTTAATGGCTGGTTTTATTTGGGGTGGCGGCTTTTATGTATGTTTTATAAGCTGTCAGGTCTTAAAGTATTTAGTTTTAATTGCTGTTTTGTTATTGTGCTGCTATTTTCCACTCTTGTCAGCCATTTTGGGTTGTTTTTTTTAAAGAGACAAAAATGGCTAGTGCAAATAAATCATGAATAAATGTCTTGAGAATTAGCTCAATGGATTTATTTCTCATTTAATGTCAGCATATCTTCGTAACAGCTCAAGGTGTAAAAGACCTTCTAGGATCAGATCATTTACTGGTTCTCGGTGAGCCAGAAAGAAGATTAGCTGTGCTCTGTTATGGGCTCATCAGCCATGTCAGGATCGGGCATAGTTTGGCAGCCCCAGATAGAAGAGGAGCTGGAGGAAGAAAAAGTAGGGAGGGTTTAGGACAGATAAAGGAAACACAGTGCATAGTTAAACTATGGAACTCACTCCCACAGGAGGGAGTGATGGCCACCAACATAGATGGCTTTTTAAAAAAAAAAAATTAGACAAATTCATGCAGATGAGGAAATTGATAGTTACTAGCCATGATAGCTTGGGACCCAGGTGGCGCTGTGGGTTAAAGCACAGAGTCTAGGGCTTGCTGATCGGAAGGTCGGCGGTTCGAATCCCTGCAACGGGGTGAGCTCCTGTTGCTTGGTCCCAGCTCCTGCCCACCTAGCAGTTCGAAAGCACGTCAAAGTGCAAGTAGATAAATAGGGACCGCTCCGGCGGGAAGGTAAACGGCGTTTCCGTGCGCTGCTCTGGTTCACCAGAAGCAGCTTTGTCATGCTAGCCACATGACCCGGAAGCTGTCTGCAGACAAACGCCGGCTCCCTTGGCCTATAGAGCGAGATGAGTGCCGCAACCCCAGAGTCGAACACGACTGGACCTGATGGTCAGGGGCCCCTTTACCTTTACCTACCTTTACCATGATAGCTATTGTCTCCACAGTTGGATGCAGCAATGCTGCTGAATACCAGTTGCAGGAAACCATTGGAGGGGAGAGTGATCTTGTGCCTGAATCCTGATTGTGGGATTATCACAGGCATCTGGTTGGCCACTGTGAGAACAGGATGCTGGCCTATATGGGCCATTGGCCTGATCCAGAAGACTCTCCTTATGTTCTTAATTTGTGGGGTGAGGTGCTTGAAGGCTGGCACCCAGTGATGGGGGATGGAGGTCCTCACATTGTGATTTGAGACATCGAAGGGGGGACAGATTTGCCTTCTCTACCCCCCCATTGCCACTCCTGTGGAGCACAGAGCCTCATTGGGGACTTCAAGTAGCCAGTGGGAGAGGCAGAGCAGGAGCAGGAGGAGGTGGAGTCAGGGGGCAGGACACTGTCTTGTTACTGAGAACTGCCCAGATGGAGTGCATGTTTGAACGTGGGTGCCGCCCAGATGGAGTGCATGTTTGAACATGTGGTGGTCCCACCTCATCTTTAAAAGCTTGAGAGGAGGGGCATGCTGGATGTTGGGACATCTTCCTTGCTTCTGTTCAATTCTGTGTCTCTTGCCTTGCTCATGTGCCTTGGGATCTTGATGTCTCTACATAAGAACATTAGAAGGTCATGCTAAACCCAGCCAATGGCCCATCTAGTCCAACATCCTTTTCTCACAGTAGCCAACCAGATTTCTGTGGGAAACCTTCAAGGAGGATCTACACAAGAGCACTGTCTCTGCAAGAGTATCCAGTGTTTGCTACTAGGCCTTGACTGTTATTGGCATGAGTAAAATTATCTCCTTTAGTCTCAAGTAAGAATCGCTTTGTTGTGCGAAACAGTGGCAGATGAAGATGATGGACTTTGCAGAACTGGTGAGGCTGACAGGAAAAAATCCCAAACCAGCATGATCAAACACTCCAAAAGGACTGGAGTAAATTCATACGATATCTGAAAGATTTCTAAGCAATTAACATCACTAGCAAGGTTGTCGTGAGTCTGAGTCTCCACTGCGGGAGGCAGTGGAAGACAGGAGTGCCTGGCGTGCTCTGGTCCATGGGGTCACAAAGAGTCGGACATGAGTAAATGACTAAACAACAACAACAACAACAACAAAGCAGGGTTGTCAGAAGACTTGTAATGAGAAATTTTCTATCTTTCTATTTTTATTGAAATTTTGAGTTATTTTGTAATGAGTGTAATTAGAAATCGGGTCCTCCCTTAAAGAGGGCACATGTTGCGGTGAGACCTGGCAACCAAACCCTGTGTTGTGGATGGGTATAATAATAATAATAATAATAATAATAATAATAATAATAATAATAATAATTTATTTATACCCCGCCCATTTGGCTGGGTTTCCCCAGCCACTCTGGGCGGCTTCCAACAGAAAAATAAAACACAATAATCTATTAAACATTAAAAGCCTCCCTGAACAGGGATGCCTTCAGATGTCTTCTAAAAGTCTGGTAGTTGTTTTCCACAGGGCGTTCCACAGGGCAGGCGCCACCACCGAGAAGGCCCTCTGCCTAGTTCCCTGCAACTTGGCTTCTCGCAATGAGGGAACCGCCAGAAGGCCCTTGGTGCTGAACCTCAGTGTCCGGGCAGAATGATGGAGGTGGAGACACTCTTTCAGGTATGATTGGATGGTCACAACACCCAATCGGTAGGTCCCTTGATGCAGGGTTTAATCAGGCCAATGGGACGCAGGCTAAACGGATCAAAGGACCTATGCCTATATACCTGTGCACGTGACCCAGAGCTGCTCTTTCGGCATTGGAACACCCGCCCACCTCTCCCTACTTTTAGGGCTTGTGTGCTTGACCTTGCTATGCCATCGTGTGTCATTTGTCATTGGGACAGGGGCATGGCAGGAAATTTCCCCACTTGCCTGATTGGCTGGTGCCATTTGGGTTTCGCCTGCAGCGTAGCAAATCGTCACAACTTGTAAGGTTGCGGATAGGCTCTGGTTCAGGTGATAGGGATGGGGGAACACTCTCGCCATCCCTATGTGAAGGGTATTCCGTTAAAGGAATCCAGGGACTCAATGGTTTGGTCAACCCTGTGAGGGGGTTGTGCCCGTGCCTGAGTCCAGGGGAACATCTGGGTGGCGGGCATAGCCTGTTCCCAGCTTTCCACCTATCCAGGTATTCACCCTAGGCTGACCTATGCTGGTGCCCTGAGTCAGCGCTACCTGCAAGGGTGCAGGGAGCTAGTCAAACCAGAGCCTATGCAACCACTCACTTTCTGTAATCAATAAAGTTGTGACCTAAATTCTGCCAAAAACCAAACCAAAATTCAAGTCTTGTCTGAATTTATTTAAGGGGGAGGATTAAAGGTCTGAACACGCAATTGGAAAAAATACAAAATGCAATGACATAAAGGTTAATTTTGAAAGCCATGAGGCGGGAGAGAGGGAGGTCGATAGGCTCTAAAGAGGCAAAGTGGATAATGATGATGTGAATGTATGTATGATATTAAATGGGAAATAAATAAAAATTATATATACTGTATAAAGAAAGAAAGAAAAAGAACCACTTTATTGTGTTTTGAGATTGGAACATAACAGGCAACTGCTTTTCACTGTTGACTCTTAGCATGGAGATTGTTCAGACAGTGCCACAGGGAGATTCTGAACTTGGTTGTTTCTGGTGGACCTGAGATTTCCCTGAGTTTCTTCTGTTCTTGTAACAGAGAGGCAATCTAGTACCTGTCTAGCACCTTGAATGCCCTCTACGCCTTCTATTACAGAGATGCAAATTTGTGAGGCAGGTGAGAATTTTCTTCAGAGAAAAAGATCACAAGGTGCATCCCTCCTGGGACTACCACACAAAAACACCTGTCACATGACGAGAACAAAAAGATCAGGGGGAAAGCAAAAAAAACAAAAGACCTTAAGAAAAAAGAAAGAAGCTCTTCCATGGCTACTGATAATGGCGGGCCCAGCTCCCAGAGAAAAACAGGAGCAGAGGAAACTGCCTTATACTATCCATGACTACTAGCTGCAACTGCTGTATTCTACCTTCTCTGTTGAATGCAGTATGCCTTTGAATACAAATTGCTGGAAATTGCAGGTGGGGAGATTGCTTTAGTTGCCCAGGTCCAGCTTGTTTGGCTGCCCGTAGGCATTTAATTGGTCATTATGAGAACAGGAAGCTGGAGTAGATAGTTAGGTCCTTCATCCATCTAGGTCAGGAATGTCCAACAGGTAGATTGTGATCTACTGGTAGATCACTGGACGTCTACGGTAGATCACTGGTAGATCATTGGCACCCCCCAAAGAAGCTGAACAACTGTGGCTCCCCTTTAAAAAGCTCAAAATTTTATCTCCTCCCTGAAAAAGCTCAACAACTTTGACCTGAACCCCCCAAAGGGGTGTAGATCACTGCCAGTTTTTAACTCTGTGAGTAGATCGCAGTTTCTTGGGAGTTGGCCACCCCTGATCTAGATTAATACTGCCTACACTGACTGCCAGAGGCTCTCCGGGATTTCAGACTGGGGTCTCCGCCTGGAGATGCCAGGGATGGAGAGTTACAGGTAGGTAGCCGTGTTGGTCTGAGTCGAAGCAAAATAAAAAAATTCCTTCAGTAGCACCTTAAAGACCAACTAAGTTTTTATTTTGGTATGAGCTTTCGTGTGCATGCACACTTCTTCAGATACCTGAAGGTTCTCTTTCCTCCTCCTGGATAAACTTGGTGATATGGTCCATCTCCCCTCCCCTTCCCCAAGTTCTCTCCCCACAAATATGATGGAGAATTTTCCAGAGTCCATTTGCGCACTGCTCTAGAGACCATGACAATAGTCATATTGGAACCAATGCCTAGAACTTGATATCCAATAGAAATAAGCGCAAGAGATCTGAAGTAGCTAGGTGGAACACCTCATTCAAATGTGATGCTGGGCTGCCAGATGGTGAGATGGAACTTTTTTTCCCCAAATGAAGAGGTGGGAAGACACATCGGCAGGTGTGCGGAAAGGTAGCAAGAAAGAAAGTGCAAGATATGTCTTACAGGTGTGAGGAACCACCACACACCAATGATGGGATCTCCGGTGCTTGTTCCTGAGGTATTTGCTTCGGAAGAAGGAGAGGAAAAACCCCCACAGTTTATCAATTTATAGTGATAATTCTATTTGCTACTGTGAGGAGAAACATAAATTAATACCAGCACTTTCACTACGAGTAAAAGAAAATGCATCATTTGTAATGCCAGGTGAGGGGAAATGAATCATGGATAGAATCTTAAAGGACCTGGCTGGTCCAGCTCAGGTGCAGGAAAGCTTTGGCTCTCCAGATGTTGTTGGACTCCAACGCCCATCAGCCCCAGGCATTATGGCCAGTGATATGGGATGATGGGATTTGTAGTCCATTAGGCTCTGGAAGTCTAAAGCTTCCCCATCCCTGGCCAGGGTAAGCCCTGAATCTGGCAGTAATCCAGACACATAGAGACTGCAGGGACACCGGAGTTTCAGAGCTGGCTGCTGAAGATAGGGAGAGTGTTGTGCCTATGGAGGTTATACAGGGCCCAGCAGAGGATAGCCAAGAGTACTGGGGTCTATAGGGCCACAGCCTGGACCCTCACCAGTACCTACCCCCTAGTCTGAAGAACTAGATGCCTCCCACCAGACATCACCAGTGCAAAAAGAACACTAGAAGGGAGGTTGTGGAATGAAGGAAGATTGCACATTGTAAGGTCAGAGGGATGGCCCATTAATACTCTGAAGGGGGGTGGAGCCCAGTGCTTCTTTCTGGGGGGATGCAGGGGAGTATTTGAAGGGCAGTATTTGAATATTAGTAGGAAAATGAGAGTACCCCTAAACATTTTTAGAAGAAGAAAAAGCACTGGTTGAGCCCATAGGAGATAGGCTGGAGACCGAGGCTTAAAAAGACTCAGTCTATTCCATAGGTGCCAAGTTCTGGATTGAAAAATCCGGGATCAGCAGCGCCACGGGACCGAAAGTTGCTTCTACACACTTCCGGACATGCGTAGAAGCAACTTCCGATGCCGCTGTGCCCATTTCCAAAATGTCCGCCGCACCAGAAGTCGCTTCTACACACTTCCGGACATGCGTAGAAGCGACTTCTGGCGCTGCGGACATCATGTCTGGAAGTGCGTAGAAGTGACTTCCTGTTTTTTTTTAAATAATATTTTTATTAGAGTTTTCAAAGATAGAACAATAATACAAAACAAAGAAAAAAGAGAAAAAAGAAAAGGAAAAGGAAAAACAAGTACATATTAAAAATACATATTCTTTTGTTTGTTCACATTGTATATTGGGACCTCCTCGGGTTCCCTTCCCCTGTGGTTCTTTAGCTCGTTTATACTTAGCAAATTCTGAACCATTTTAATCACCTTGTATAATCTTATATTCTCCCTTTCACATAAATATTCATAAATTCCACAGTTTATTTACAACTTAATTTCTAATCTTAATATGTCACTTTTGCATATTTTTTTAAATACAACTTAATGCCTTTCTATTCTTCTTCCGTCGCTTCCTCTCCCCGGTTGCGGATTCTTCCGGTCATCTCAGCCAGTTCCATAAATTCCATCATCTTCATCTGCCAGTCATCAATCGTTGGTAATACTTGTGATTTCCAGTTCTTAGCAATCAGCAGTCTAGCCGCAGTCGTAGCATACATAAAAAAGGGTACGTTTTTCTTAGGTATCTCTTTTCCGACAATGCCCACTAGAAATGCTTCTGGTTTCTTAACAAATGTGTTTTTCAACACTTTCTTGAGTTCATTATAAATCTTATTCCAGAAGTCACTTACTAGTGGACACATCCACCACATGTGGTAAAAGGAACCTTCTTCTTTCTTACATTTCCAACATTTATTATCATGGTTGTGGTAGATCTTTGCTAGTTTTACTGGTGTAAGATACCTCCTATACGTCATTTTCATTGTATTTTCTCTTAATAAACTACAGGCAGTAAACTTAATATTCTCATGCCACAATTTTTCCCATTCCTCAATCATAATATTATATCCCACATCCTTTGCCCACAAAATCATAACATTTTTTGTTTGTTCATCTTTCGTATGCCACTCAAGCAGCAATTTGTACATTCTGGAAAGTATTTTCGTCTTAGGTTCTAACAATTCTGTTTCCAACTTTGACCTCTCTGATTGAAAACCAAGTAATCTATCCATTTTTAACACTTCATTTATCTGATGGTATTGGAGCCAATCATCTAATTTACATTTCAACTCCTCATATGTCTTTAACTTAAATTGGTCTCCTTCTTCAATCAACAAATCTCTATATTTTGGCCAACTGGTTTCCATATTTAATCTTTTACGAACCTTGGCCTCCAACAGTGAAATCCATTTAGGTGTTTTTCTTTCTAACAAGTCTTTGTATCTGGACCAGACATTATACGATGATTTTCTAATTATATGGCTTTTGAAGCCTCTGTGGGCCTTTACTTTGTCATACCATAAATATGCATGCCAACCATAAACATTATCATAACCTTCTAAATCCAATATATCCGTATTATCCAACAAGAACCAATCTTTCATCCAGCAAAAGGCAGCTGCTTCATAATAAATTCTAAAATCAGGCAGGGAAAAGCCTCCTCTTTGTTTATCATCAGTAAGTATCTTATATTTAATTCTTGGCTTTCCCCCCTGCCATATAAATTTCGATATCACCTTTTGCCATTCTTTGAAACATTCCATCTTATCGACTATTGGCAGAGATTGAAACAGAAATAACATCTTTGGCAATACATTCATCTTAACAGTTGCTATACGGCCCAACAAAGACAATTTCAAATTCGTCCAGGTTTCTAGGTCATTCTTAACTTCATTCCGCAATTTAACATAATTGTCCTTAAATAGATTCAAATTCTTTGACGTCATATTAACACCAAGGTATTTCAGGAAGTGCGTAGAAGTGACTTCCGGTGCCGGCGCGGCACCAGAAGAACATGGCCGCCGGCAGGAGCTCCGTAATCCGGGGGAATCCGGGGGAATATTTTGCCATTCGGGACACCTGCAGGAAACGGTAAGAAAATACGGGGGTTTCCCGGGGAAAACGGGGTACTTGGCAGCTATGGTCTATTCCCAACCTGTGTTGCAGTAAGTTGCTCACTTGTTGCTATCCATGGTCCACCAGCATACAACCTGCCTCCATCCTTCCCACTTTCTCTACAGATCTGACATCAGCCCAGAACATTGCAGATTCACCAAAAATATCAATTAATTGGGGAAGTGAAAAATACAGAATGCTAACACATCATCATCATTCCCATGGCCCTGTACACAGCAACATAAAAACAGGAGCAGGCCTTGACCTGGAGAGCTTTCCATCTAATTTATGGGGAGGGGGACACGTGGAGACTAAAGGAAGACGAGGCAAGAGTAATAGGGGAAGCCTATTTCTTAGTTTGGTTGCACCAAGGCTGGGGAACCTGTGACCCTCCAGATGCTGATGAACTACAGTTTCCATCATTTCTGACCATTGCCCCTTCTATGACTGATGGAAGTCCAACAACATATGGAGGGCCACAGGTTTCCTATGCCCCAGCTACACATATTTAAGCTTAGTTCCAATGTGGGATGAGTTAAGCCAAAGGCTAAAGAGTTAAGCCAAAGACTTTATGGAAGAAGACTGAGCTAAAATATGCCCTCTTTGTTCACCACCCCATTTAAGAGTTCCATTCCAGATCTTAATATAATAATAATAATAATAATAATAATAATAATAATAATAATAATGTGAGGGACAGGGGCTATCGCGAAGTCCCTCCCCTCCTGAGTTCCAGCCCAGCCCAGAGCGCGGCTGAAAGCAGGGAAAGCTCCAGCTCAAGTGGGGAAACAGGAAGTGGTGTCCAAGGCTCTAGCAGGGTAGAGGAGCCATCGTCCCAGGTGGGACAGGAAGGAGGAAGAAAGGGGGGCAGACCCATCCCCCCAACTCTGGAATTGCGCAAAAAGCGTAGGGGAAAGAGGATGGGTCTCCCCAAGTTGTTATGCTGGCGAAAGACGCGCCAAACGCCATTCGGAGGTACTGATTCAAGCTGAGATGTGTCTCTGTAAATAGCTCTACCTTTAGCACTGTAAATACGCAGCACCAATAAAAAGATAAAATGCAGAGCGGTGTAGAGTCGTTACTCTGAAGTAGCCCCATCCGGCCACTGTGACAGCAAGCCCACAATCTTTTGATGGCTACC
The DNA here is from genome assembly GCF_963506605.1 of Zootoca vivipara. Lineage (NCBI taxonomy): Eukaryota > Metazoa > Chordata > Lepidosauria > Squamata > Lacertidae > Zootoca > Zootoca vivipara. The sequence goes on along the minus strand of NC_083284.1, from coordinate 6,875,386 downwards.
CCGAGGGGAGAGACCTGGGAACGTGGCAGCATCTAAATCGGAAGAGAGAAATGCCAAGGAAGGATTGGCACGCGTGAGGGGAGCAGCAGAGAGCAAGCTGCAGCCAGCACTCTGCAACTATGGAACGGCTCAAGCACCAGGTAGGCACCCGGGCACAGGGGAAGCCAGGCTTACTGAACCGAGCAGCTCTGAACACAGCCAAGCCGGAGGAGCGGAGGCTGGACAAGCAGAGAGGACACTCAGGAGGGCTGAGGAGCTGATTGCCGCCACGGGCCAGCGCTTTGTAGGGCGACCCTCAGCACAAGCTGGCTCTAAGGCTGAGAGGCATGGTGGCGTGGAAGTGCAGGAGGCTGAGAGGCGAGTCCAGGCAGAGGGGACAGACGGAGGGGGGAGCCTGGAGGGGGAGTGGATGTAAGAGAGAGGGCTTGCAGAGAGCAGCCCACTCTGCTTACTTCCATCAGATGGGAGAGCAGCAGTAAGTCTGGGAGTTTAAATCAGGAACAGGAAGGGTTAAGACGGGTCCAGGGCTCTGCAGAGTCCTGGTGGCTCAGCTCCAGGTTGGTAGCAGGGAAGCAGGGGAGGAGCTAGCTTCAGCAGGGGCTGGAAAGGAGGGAGTAAGTAGAAGGGCACCTCAGGAGCCTGTTTTGGGACCACGGAGGACCCATAGAGCAAGGAGGAGGGGCGTGTGGATGCCCAGTCTTAAAAGGGGGGTCAGAGCCCACGAGACGCCATTGTGGGCTTCTGCCCCATGCAGAGCAGACATGATTTGAGACATCTCACCACTGTATATAGCATGCACAATAAAACTATGAAAATCCAGAGGATGTGTGGAGTGCTTACTCGGGAGTAGCCAACACCCATCTGTGACAAATAATAATAATAATAATAATAATAATAATAATAATAATAATAATAATACCCCACCCTCCCCAGTCAGGACTGGGCTCAGAGCGGCTGACACCAATAAAATTACAATAAAACGTAAAAAAAAGAAAAACAATTGATTAAAATATGAATTAAGATACAGTTTAAAATTTATAAATTTAAAATGCAGCCTCGTTTTAAGTAGCCCATAAATCGAAACCATAAGGGGGGGAACAACAGAACTTAACTTACTAACAAGATATGAGAAAACAAAGTGTTTCAGAAATACAAAGTTATATATTTACTCTCAAAAGTTGCTGATCCATGGACAGCTTTACCACCTACATCTTTTCAGAAACATCTCTTCCCTCTTTCAACACACACAGTGCACTTAACAGGTAAAACCAGCCATTTATCCTACCTGACTCTTATTTTCTCTCTTAATTAGTGCATTAAGAAAAAGATGCCCTTCTAACAGTTGGGCAAAAAAACAAAGTTGATGTACAGTTGGTGGGTTCATTAAAACCCAGGTCCTCCTTTTTGTGAGCTGCTGCTTTTTAGAGAGAGAGAGAGAGAGAGAGAGAGAGAGAGAGAGAGAGAGAGAGAGAGAGAGAGAGAGAAAGTGTTGATTACCCTTAACAACTTCGGAAGTCAATAGAACTTTGTGGCTCTTTTTCATGAGAAGGTTGTCATCACTTTGGAGAATCAGGGTTGATCTACAGAGAAAGTTACACTGGTTAAATTTAAGGTGTGAACTTGTACAGCCTCCTATCAGGGTTTTGCTGACACAAGGAGAAAATTCTCACACATTTCAGAAACACATCGCTTCCACATTGCACTAGCGTTGTCCTGAAGTCTTCAGATTTGTGCAGAGGTTGGCCAGCCTCCCATGCAAGATCAGAGACTCGTGCTCTTTTTGATCAGGTGATGCTGGTGACACTTTATGTAGAAATTTCAGGTCAAGAAGGAAGAGGAACTGTGTGCAACTCCAGTATAAGTTTATGCAATTAGGGTGGTACAGACTAATTTACCTAAATACTATTTCTCAAAGCCTAATTTGCAAAGACAACTTGAATGTTGAATGGTAGAGACATTTAACTCAGGAACTTAACTCTGCCTACACTTTCCAAAACAACAGGAGAACCTAAAGACAGCCACCCAGTGCTTTTTTTTTCTTTAAAAAGTGTTTAGGGGTATTCTCATTTTGACTCAAGAAAATCACCATTATATACAGTAATACCTCGGGTTACGAACGCGATCCGTTCCGGATCGCAGTTCGTAACCCGAATAGTTCGTAAACCGAACGCGATGGGCACCGCCATTTTGCGCATGCACAGATCGCGCGCACGCCGCTTCTGCGCGTGCGCACGCGGCGAAAACACTTCCGGGTTTGCGCAGTTCGTAACCCGAACTGTTTGCAAACCGAGGTGGTCGTAACCCGAGGAACGACTGTAGTTGAAATCAGGAAAAAATAAATACAGTAAATGGACAAAAGTACAAAGATTCACAAAATGTTTAGGGGTATGCGTGCCCCGGCGTACCCCCAGAAAAAAAAGCACTGCAGCCATCCCTCAAATTCACACGATTCCAAACTTTCCAGTACCAAATTATATGCACAGAAATGCATAGTGTGAAAATACAACACAAATATGCATTGTTTTCTGGAAAAAAAAATCCTTCCAGTAGCATCTTAGAGACCAACTAAGTTTGTCATAGGTATGAGCTTTCGTGTGCATGCACACTTCTTCAGTGTGTACTATCTGAAGAAGTGTGCATGCACACGAAAGCTCATACCTATGACAAACTTAGTTGGTCTCTAAGGTGCTACTGGAAAGATTTTTTTTATATATTTTTTGACTGCATCAGACCAACATGGCTACCTACCTGTAACTGTGTTCTGGAAGTGGCTTTGCAAAAAAAGTGTGTGCAGCAGGAAAGATTCACACTAAAATGCTGAAATTTTGGTTGCTGTTTTTTAAAGTTGCAAACTGACGTGCAAATGTGGAGAACTGAACTTAAGATGAGGAAAATGAGAAACTGAGAGAAACCAAAATTGACACATTCAGCCACCCCTGAATGGATCGGGGAGGTGGTTTTATAGAGCTGAATCAGAGGGATGGGTGCTTAGCCACAAATCTGTGACCAATTATTCATTCTTCAAATGCTTCCCCCAAGCTAGACTTACATCCTACTTGGATACTGGAGAAGGGGGTAAGCAATTAAACCATCAGTGACATTTGGAGTAGAGAATCAGTGAGTTGACACAATAGGGTAGATTCTTTAGTATCTGTGACCCTCCTCTTCATATTTCCCTTCTAAGGAAAATCCACAGTTGGAAACTCCATTTTCCTCCTCACATGGTGACTCACACAAGAATTCAGCCATGGTTTGCCATCCCTGGTCAGCTATATGGATTCTGAACACAGATTTGGCCACTTTTGTGATTTGTTCATTATGGTGGTAGTGTTTGTAAATGCTAAATAGTATGACTTGAAGCAGTGGATGGTCCTGCCATCCTTTCTTGATGTCAGAACTGAGGAGTTTGGGAGCCTGAAAATTGCTTAAAAGAGCACGAAGAACTGTATATTTTTCACCTTTCAACCCAATTTCTTTAAGCCTCACCTTCCTCAACTGCATGGGCTTGCTTTGTTTATCCATTATCTTCTAGACCATAAGATGAAAGATACCACCAAGAGGGAACAGTAATGGCATTAATTTACACATAAACATATTCCTTTCATCTTATCCTTAAAATTCTTTGTCACTTCCACAGCTGCTGCTCCTTCAAGGGGTGTGTGTTTATGTGTGTGTTTCATGTTTCGTGTTTGTTTGTTTGTGTGTGTGTGTGTGTGTGACACTGTGTGTGTTTGTGTGTGTGACACTGTGTGTGTGTGTGTGTGTGTGTGAGTGAGAGAGAGAGAGAGAGAGAGAGAAGGAAGGAAGGAAGGAAGGAAGGAAGGAAGGAAGGAAGGAAGGAAACATTATTCTCCGTGTACATTAGATAAGACTTGCAGGAAAACATAACCGTTAAGCTAGCAAATCTTGGCTGTACTGCAATATGAGCTTGCAAAATTCATGGGCAATTGAGGTATTTTTTTGGGGGGGGATTCTATATTACTTTTTAAAATGGTGCTATTGTTTTCATTGGATGCATAACCAGCACTTTCCTATAGAAAAGAATTAAGCCTTCTTTGTACATCAGTGATATGTATGCCCTCCAGATGTTGCTAGACATCGACAACTATTATTAGTAGGAGTAGGAGTAGGATAGCACTTGCATGTCAAAATGGCTTCTAAGCAGTTTACAAGTATAAAATCAATTATCAAATAACCACATGATGTGGGGGGAGGGGATTTACATTTTAAAATGTATGGAATACAAGGCCTCAGGCTTGCTTGCTCCATTCTGCTTTCTTGGCCAGGGGGAGCTGCCATACTTTTCTCCTCCCTGAATCAGAGGTGGTTTTAGGGTAGCACAACCAGCTTGGGAAGGAGTGAGAGAGGGATGGGGAATTTTGGAGAATCGTAGAATCATAGAGTTGGAAGGGAATGGTGCTGGTGAGAAGTAGGCGCATTGGCTGGTACTTCCTGCTTGCTCTTTTAGCTCTCTTCCTGGCAAGCAAGCAGATGGGAGTCAGGATTTTTACTGATTTAATCAATCTATTCTTTATGCCAAGCATTTCTAAATTCTGAGCCTCTTTACTCAGCAGTTCCGCTTTCACATTATTTCCTGCTGACCTCTTTAAGCAAATAATAATAATCCCCATAGCTTCCTTGGGGAAAACTAGTTGATAAACCATTTTTAATGCAATGGAGATTTCTGATAGCAACTGGTCTTTCCTTCCTGTATAATCTATGTTTTGAAAGTTAATTCTTCATGCTTTCTTCCAAAATTTATGCTTCAAATTCATTTTGTTTTTATCTCTCCATTCTACAATTGCTATAAATAGACTCTTTCACTCTCCTACTTCAGAGCTCAACTAATTAAGGATTTTTACAGAACTAGGGGGGAAAATAAGAATTTAAGTGCAGATTCCTCTGGGACAGGAGCCTAATAATCAAAGGAAGTAATGCTGTAAAGCTAGGTTGGCCCTCTGGATATTTGCTGTACTACAAATCCCATCAGCCCTGACCATTGGACATTATGGATGAGTCTGATGGGAGTTGTAGTCCAACATCTACAGAAGAAAGCATATGGTGCAGGCCAACATGGTGTCATCCAGAAGTTATTGGACTGCAACTCCCATCAGCCCCAGCTAGCAACTATTACCGGCTATGTGATATGGATGCTGGGGCCTGCTGCAATGATTCAATTTACCTGCCCTCCAAATGTTCATTATCCTGTTGCTTGGCATTGTGGTCCAAACCACTGAGCCTCTTGCGTTTGCCGATCGGAAGGTTGGCAGTTCGAATCCCCATGACGGGGTGAGCTCCCATTGCTCTGTCCCAGCTTCAGCCAACCTAGCAGTTTGAAAGCGTGCCAATGCAAGTAGATAAATAGGTACCGCTGCAGCGGGAAGGAAAATTGTGTTTTTTTGTGCTCTGGTTTCCATCACAGTGTTCTGTTGTGAAGTGGTTTAGTCATGCTGGCCCCATGACCCAGAAAGCTGTCTGTAGACAAACATTGGCTCCCTCTGCCTGAAAGCGAGTTGAGCGCTGCAACCCCATAGTTGCCTTTGACTGGACTTAACTGTCCAGGGGTCCTTTACCTTTTACCTTTACCTTACATGAATTGGCTAAAGGGAGATGACCCTATCTAAGAGTCCTAGGAAGGAGTTCAAGAGGAAAATGGTAGAGGCTTACGTTATTGTTTACCCTCAGCTGTTTCTGGGACACTCTGCAGTCTTCATTTTTCTCACCTTTTAGTGTGTTATTAGCACCTAGCAGTGCAATGCAATACATTTCTGCTTAGTAGTAAACCTCACTGAGTACAATGCGACTTACTCCTAGATTGCACTGAAACAAGACAAAAAGTGACAGGTACTGTTCAGCTTCTATAATACAGAAATCAACTCCAATCTTGATTTACTGGAATACACAATACAAATATATTGCTTTGAATCTTCCTCCCTCCCTTTTTTTTTTGTAAACAGGTCTTTAGAAATCTTTCTTTCTCTTTAACAAAACTCCTGTCCAGTTCAATTCAGCCATGCTTCATTTGGCACAGTCAAATGAAAGATGAACAATTTTGCCTCGCTTGGCAGTTTCATCTTCCAGTGAAAAAACAATTGTCCTTACTCACTTTGTTTCTTTGTTAAGGACTCTTGTCTAACGCTATATTAATCAACTGCGTTCTCTGAGGCTTTCTCAATTCTTCTTCATTTTGTTTAATTTTCTGACCCAGAAAAAAATAACTCTCCCCCCCCCAATTCCTTCCTCCTCCATATGTTTCTAAGATATTACCAGCTAATGTGTGTGAAGCTTGTTGAAAGCTCTGAAATGCCACTTAAATGGAAACATATGGATCTGTCTTGCACTGAGTCGGATCATCACTCCGTCTAGCCCAGTATTGCTTACTCTGATTGGCAGCAGCTCTCCAGGGTCCTTGGCAGAGTCTTATCTCAGTCTTGCCAGCTGAAGTTCATTCCACTAGAGATGTAGGAGGTGGAAGCTAAGACTATTAGCCATTAGCCATGATGGCTCGGCACTGCCCCCACAGTTGGAGGCAGCGATGCTTCTGAGTACCAGTTGCTGGAAACCACAGGAAGGGAGAGTGATCTTGTGTGTGAACCCTGCTTCTGGGTTCCCCACAGGCATCTGGTTGGTGACTGTGAGAACAGGATGCTGGACTAGTGTCATGGAATTCTACTCAATATTGATCCAGAGCAGAACTCCGACGTATAGTTAGCAAAGTAAAAACTTAAACACCTTGTAGGATATATATATATATATATATATATATATATATATATATATATATATATAGACCAGAGGCAATTGTATTTCATCCAGCAGAGCTTTACTGCTACTGAAGGCAAATGAGCATAATGGTCACAAATCCAATACATCCAGAACTCACACTGTCCATAAGAAATTCAGTTGCAGCAGACTTAACTCAAACTTACAATAACTTATAATAAGTCTAAACCTTAACACTAAGCATACTATGTATAGAACAACACACCAGAAGGAAAAGAGATAGAAAGAGAAAGAGTGAAACCCAGGCTCCTTCTGACCCTACTTTTATAGTCAGCATGACCTTGACAGAAAGAGATAACAGAACCAGTTTAAACCAGCTGTACTCAGCTTCTCTGAAAGAATAACCCAAACATCATGAACCTTCTGCTTGCTTCTTTCACACAGAGAAGCTTCCAGAACCCTCTTGAAATAAGTAGAATAGGAAAGATCTCTACACTAAGTAAGAAATGCAAACTGACAACTAGATGGGCCATTGGCCTGATCCAGCAGGCTCTTCCTAGGTGATGATCATTGATATGAAATCAGAGCTCCCAGCCTCTCCAAACCCAGTTATGCTTACGATTTATATAGGCACAGACTAGGCAGGAGATATAATGTACCATAAGTTTACAATCAGATCCACCACACCAAAGGAAGGCATGGAAGATGGCACAATGTACTTTGCAGAGTTCTTATACAACCAGTGCTTGTATAAGAAAGCATGACTCTTGCGGGGTGGGCTGGGGGTGCTTATAACAGATGGGCTTGAGAAAGCACTGAAATAGGACATATTTGAAGTCACATTTGGATAATTGGAAGGGTGGAAACGGAGCGATACTTCAGATCGTCTTTGAAAATTATGACTCTGTGCTTCTGAGAGGGAAGATAATTTTTTTTAAAAAAAACCAGCACATTTTAATTAAACTGGGGGAAAATTGACTGAACAAGGGGCTGGATGTTTCCCGCAGAATGAAAGCTTGTACAAAGTAGGGAGGATCCAGCTTTCATGCATTGAACTTGAACTCATAGGCTTTGTTCATGTGGACAAAAGCAGACAGTGTGATATATTTATGAATGGATGTTCAATGGGATGTGCTTTGCATTCAATACTGCTCTTGTTTCACTTACCATGCTCTTTTCCTATAAAAGAGAACCAATATGAATAAATAAAGACACATGGGATATTCCTCACTTTCCCTATGCAGTGTTTTCTCTAGTCATAGAACTGCAAAGTTGAAAGGGGCCCCAAGGATTAGTCCAACTCCCTGAAATGCAGGAGCAACAGCTAAAGAAACCCTGGCAGATGGCCATCCAACCTCTACTTTAAAAATTCCAAAGAAGGAGAGCCCACTACCACCTGAGGGAGTCCATTCCAATGTCAGACAGCTCTTGCCATGGTGTTTAGTTGGAATCTCCTTTCTTGTAATTTGAACCCATCAGTTCAGGTCCTATGATCTGGAGCTCCATCATCCCTGTGGAAAATGGCTATCATGTCACCTCTTGGTCTTTTCTGCAGGCCAGAATGCAGCACCAAGGAATGAATGCTAGCCAATGGTGAAGGGGGGGAGAGAGAGCTCAAACCATCTCTGCTTCTACCAGCCTACAGTGCTTTTCAGTCAACAGCTTTGTCAGAAGAAGTAAGGCATAAACTTGTCCTCGTCTTCCATTCACGAACTGATAAACAGCTCAGTTGTACCACTCTGAGTCATCAGACATTTTTAAGAACTTAAGAGGACCTCTGCTGAACCAATGGTCCAGCTAGTCCAAGTATCTATTCTCACAGTGGTCAATGATGGGATGTCCCAATGGGATGACCACAAACAGGACCTGAGCACAACAGCATTTATCCCACTTGTGGTTTCCAGGAACTGACACTCAGAAGCGCTGTCAGGTACAGGAGTTTCCCTCTCTCTTCCGGAGGCTCACCAATAAGAATTAATGAGCATTGGGTAGATTTATAGTCCTTTTATTACAGCATTTTGTTACAAGCACAAACAGGCCACCCTCCACAAGGATTTCAGTTGCCTACTCTGACTCCTTTCCACTTCCGCAGTGCGCCAATGGGAAGTTCCTCCCCACCCTGAGTCACCTTTGTTCTCTGACACACTTGGACCTCTAAGTTCAGGGGGAGGGAGGGGCTCCCCCCTCTTGATTGATGTCTTACCCAGCTGCTCCCTCCCTCCTGGTTGCTTAGCTACTATCTCATAGCTGGGTAGCTCCTCTCTCAACTGTGCAGCTTCTGTGTCTGCCTTTTTCTTTTAAGAGAAAATATAATGAAAATGATGTATATAATGAAAATTACGTATAGATGGTATCTTACACCAGTAAAACTAGCTAAGATCTATCGTAATCAGGATAATAAATGTTGGAAATGTAAGAAAGAGGAAGGATCTTTTTATCATATGTGGTGGACTTGCCCACTAGTAAGGGATTTCTGGGAGAAGATTTATAATGAACTAAAGAGAGTGTTGAAAAACACATTTATTAAGAAACCAGAATCCTTTCTATTGGGTATAGTTAGAAAAGAGATTCCCAAGAAAAATGTTAATTTTTTTATGTATGCTACAACGGCGGCAAGAGTATTATTAGCCAAGAACTGAAAGACCCTTCTGGTTGCTTAGCTACTATCTCATAGCTGGGTAGCTCCTCTCTCAACTGTGCAACTTCTGTGTCTGCCTGTCTCTCTGCTTCTGGAAACACTGGAAGCAGGTGGGCTGAATATTCCCCCTCCTCTTCTGTTAGGAACTGATCTTCCTGTGATTGCATTCCCCGATCTTCTGATCCAGACCGGCCCCTGACAGGCGTACTGCTTCCCACGGTGGAGCAGAACCTAGCCATCATGGCTAGTAGCCATTGACATTGATAGCATTATCCTCCATGGGTTTATCTAATCCCCTTTTAAAGTCATCCAAGTTGGTGCCCATCATTGGGTGTGTGAAGAAGAGCTTTCTTTTGTCTGTCCTGGATCTTCCAGCATACAGCTCCATTGGATGTCTAGTATTCCACTTGCTTTCTCTGTACTAGGCATAATTTTATTACTCTTACTCACCTTTTTTTCTAAACCTAAATGCAACGCTGTCACAAAATGCAGGAGGAGAGAATACATTAAACATTCTGCAAGGTCTCCATTTCACATGTGTTGAACGCCCTAACCTCAATTTAGCCCTCTGGGCTTCTGTATCTGGTGTTGAAGATTCCCCGCTCCCCAGACCACATGACTCCCCCAGCAATGTGCTCTCTTCAGCATTCCAGGATTTGCATGCAGATTAGAACACAAAACCATCTGAGAAATAATGCACTTCTCCAAATTTTGCAATGTAGTTTTGTTAAATGTGTTTTGCATTAAAAAGTGTGTACAAAATATGAGTTTGAAGAGTAAATGCTCTGTAGTGCCTTTAAGATACATATTTCATGAGAAGGGTACGTTCAAAATGAGTTGAATTTACATGTGGATTTTTCATGCATTCTTTTAGAAAATCCTTAAAAAATGGGTTCAAACGGACCAAAGACTGAATGCGAGCAAAAGTGATGTGGAACAGATTTAGTCTGGTTCATCCATCTGTAAAAAGGAACGGGAAATGTGAGTGAATTCACCTCATCATTTGTTTCTACACAGCCTAGACAAAGGGGGCTGCCCCATTAGGGCCAGTGGGATGTTGCCCCAGCAATCTTGGTCTAACCTCAGCCAGCCCCCATCTTCCTGTCTTCTTACTTACAATCCATGGGGTTGCCCTGGCAATCTGCTTCCTCCTCCTTAGTCTCAATGCTTCATATTTTAGAATTTAGCAGGGAGGAAGATTGGGGCAAAACAATTGCGTCTGCCTGTCATTGACTGCTGCCACCTACTGTTTGCCTCCCTGCCTTTCACCCTACCAGTCCAAATGGGAACCAACCAACCATCCCTGGGAGAATGATGATGATGATGATGATTCTGGAAATATTTAACAAAATAATGTGTAGTTCTGTTCATAGACAACTAGCTTTGAATCTTTTAAAAAAATGTTTCAAGGGGCCTTCCAAGTATCGAGTACAAACAACCCCCCAAAAGGATCAACAACACCCTAGGCAGTGTGGGTTGTAAGCTGATGCTATCAGCAGGTTGTCGATGCATGTGGAGAACAAATCTCTTGAGGCTTTAAAATATTTTGGCTCTTCTTCCTATTGAGCGTTGCACAAAAGCCAACGGATTTCTCCTCGAATGCCCTTGAGAGGTTGACAGAGGGATTTGTAAAAGATTTGGTGTAATTAATTGCGGTGTGATAACATTCAGTTATATGTCTTGGAATCCAAGCCAGGGTTATGAAAGAACTGAGAAAATATAACAGGGGCACACCAAGATAGTTGCCAAGAACGGAACACGGATGAGAGCATCTGAAAAGTGAACATTAGGATCAAGTGAGCAAATATATCCAGCGTTGGAAGAAATAATAAGGCGGGTTTCTAAAGGATTCAGAATCCTTTGAACGGAGGAGGGAGGGAGGGCAACTGTGCTACCATTTTGGGGCTCCACCATAGCTAAGTGACTGAGCACATGCATTTCTGTAAAGCAGAGATGGGGAACCTGTGACTCTCTAAACATTATTGGACTCCAGTTCCCATCAACCCCAGCCAGTATGATCAATGGTCATGGATGATGGAGGCTGTAGGCCGATGACAACATTGGGACTTGTGTTCTCCAGTTGTTGTGGACTGGGACTCCCCTCTTCCCTAATTGTCAGCCATGTTGGCTGGAGGTACAGAAAAGCACACGTTCAGTCCCAAATGAAGCAGACTGAGTCAAGAAAGTGAAGGACGTGACAAACTATGCTAAGTCATTGGCTGACAAAAACGGTAGCAGTGAGAATGGAGTAAATAACAGCTTACAGACAGTCCTCTGGGCTATGCAGCCAAGCATATATAAAACAGCAGAGCAGGTCAGGCTTCTAGCAGAATGAAGCTATTGTGGCTAGAACATACAGAGAGAGAGAGAGAGAGAGAGAGAGAGAGAGAGAGAGAGAGAGAGAGAGAGAGAGAGAGAGAGAGAGAGAGAGAGAGATATCTTCTGGTTCACCTATTAGAACATTTACTACTACTATTGCTACTAAGGCTACTATTTTACTGGAAAGGCCAGGAATTGAAAATAGGACCTTCTGCATTCAGACCACCCCCTCTTCCATTTCACATCAGTGGATGAGATTTTCAAGCAGAGTAGATGAAGCCTGCCAACTTGTAAGCAGATTATACACCCACTGTGTTTTTTTAAATGCAGAGCAAGTGTAAACTTGGATTAAAAAAGAAAAAAAGAAAAATCTACCATCATTTTCTGCCAGAACTGTATGCAGTTGGCAGGCCCTGTTACCCCTCCCTGAGGGGATGAAGCCTGCGCAAGTTCAGAATAATGCCTGCATGCTGTACTGTTTTGATGTGGATTCAACATGAATTCTAAGGGCCAGGGGAGTGGGGCAAAAGAGCATAGATCCCCAGGAAAGACTTGGGTGGGAAAACTGCCACCCCTACCAACCCCAGCAAGGACACCGTTACCCCAAGGGTGGGAGCGGCCTTTTGCCTTCTGCGGTTTGGGGGGGGGGTACAGCCAGGGGCAGAGGAAGGGGGTGTGGTGGGGCGGACCGCCCCGAGTGGCTTCGCTGAGGGGGGGTGACATTCGGTGCTCCGCCTGCTCGCAACTCCCAAGCCTACCCCGAGCTGTCGGGGTAAGGGGGAGCTGCGCTGCTTTGCTGGCGGCACACCCCCCTTCACCCTTCATTTTGACAGCTGGGGGAGGCTTGGGAGTCACGCACCGAATGTCCCTCATCAGTGCCTCGCTCCACCCCCGTGGGTGGCTCACTCTGCCCCCAGCTGCAGGGTGCCCATGCCACCCCGTGTATCCTGTGCCTGGGAGGGCACCCTCCGCCCCCCTCCCCCCTCGGGAGCATGCCCGCCTTGGGCAGTGCGGGCATATGCTCTGCCACTGGATACAGCTGCTTTTCTCCCTGGGAAAGAATGCTCTCCGTTGACTTTCATAGGGGAAGGTGGTGGAGGAAAACTCCCCGGGAAAGATTGTGGTGGGGGAAATGTAGCCCCACAGCAAGGACACTGTTGCCCGCCATCCCAAGATTTTTTTGGACATGATCCAATTGCATAGAAATAGATATAGATCCACATGACAGACACAGCTTTTAATCTATCACCCCCTCAAAATTTCTGCAATTGGAGTGCCCTGCCCTGGGAAAACAATTCCCTGGGATTTAAAATCTGTAGCTGTCCATTCCAAGAACTTTAAAACATCAGAAGCGTCTGTTGGATCAGCCCAATGGCCCATCTGGTCCAGCATCCTGTTATCACTGTGACCAACCAGATGCCTATTGGAAGCCCACGTGCACCTCATGAGAAGAGAAGACTCCCTGGGAAAGACCCTGATGTTGGGAAAGATTGAGGGCACTAGGAGAAGGGGAAGACAGAGGACGAGATGGTTGGACAGTGTTCTCGGAGCTACCAACATGAGTTTGACCAAACTGCGGGAGGCAGTGCAAGACAGGAGTGCCTGGCGTGCTCTGGTCCATGGGGTAGAATCATAGAATCATAGAATCATAGAATATAGAGTTGGAAGAGACCACAAGGGCCATCCAGTCCAACCCCCTGCCAAGCAGGAAACACCATCAAAGCATTCCTGACAGATGGCTGTCAAGCCTCTGCTTAAAGACCTCCAAAGAAGGAGACTCCACCACACTCCTTGGCAGCAATTTCCACCGCCGAACAGCTCTTACTGTCAGGAAGTTCTTCCTAATGTTTAGGTGGAATTTTCTTTCTTGTAGTTTGAATCCGTTGCTCCGTGTCTGCTTCTCTGGAGCAGCAGAAAACAACCTTTCTCCCTCCTTTATATGACATCCTTTTATATATTTGAACATGGTTATCATATCACCGCTTAACCTTCTCTTCTCCAGGCTAAATATACCCAGCTCCCTAAGCCGTTCCTCATAAGGCATCATTTCCAGGCCTTTGACCATTTTGGTTGCCCTCTTCTGGACACGTTCCAGCTTATCAGTATCCTTCTTGAACTGTGGTGCCCAGAACTGGACACAATACTCCAGGTGAGGTCTGACCAGAGCAGAATACAGTGGTACTATTACTTCCCTTGATCTAGATGCTATACTCCTATTGATGCAGCCCAGAATTGCATTGGCTTTTTTAGCTGCTGCATCACACTGCTGACTCATGTCAAGTTTGTGGTCAACCAAAACTCCTAGATCCTTTTCACATGTACTGCTCTCAAGCCAGGTGTCTCCCATCCTGTATTTGTGCCTTTCATTTTTTTTGCCCAAGTGTAGTACTTTACATTTCTCCTTGTTAAAATTCATCTTGTTTGCTTTGGCCCAGTTGTCTAATCTGTTAAGGTCATTCTGAAGTGTGATCCTGTCCTCTGGGGTGTTAGCCACCCCTCCCAATTTGGTGTCATCTGCAAACTTGCTCAGGATTCCCTCAAGCCCATCATCCAAGTCATTGATAAAGATGTTGAACAAGACTGGGCCCAAGACAGAACCCTGTGGCACCCCACTAGTCACTACTCTCCAGGATGAGGAGGAGCCATTGATGAGCACCCTTTGGGTTCGGTCAGTAAGCCAGCTACAAATCCACTGAATGGTAGCATTGTCTAGCCCACATTTTACCAGCTTCTTTACAAGAATATCATGGGGCACCTTGTCAAAGGCCTTGCTGAAATCAAGATAGGCTACATCCACAGCGTTCCCTTCATCTACCAGGCTTGTAATTCTGTCAAAAAATGAGATCAGATTAGTCTGACATGACTTATTTTTCAGGAACCCATGCTGACTTTTAGTGATCACAGAGTTTCTTTCTAGGTGCTCACAGACTGTTTGCTTAATGATCTGCTCTAGAATCTTTCCTGGTATTGATGTCAGGCTGACTGGGCGGTAATTGTTTGGGTCCTCTCTTTTCCCCTTTTTGAAAATAGGGACAACATTTGCCCTCCTCCAGTCTGCTGGAACTTCGCCTGTTCTCCAGGAATTTTCAAAGATTATTGCCAGTGGTTCTGAAATCACCTCTGCCAGTTCTTTTAATACTCTTGGATGTAGTTCATCTGGCCCTGGAGACTTGAATACATCTAAACTAGCCAAGTATTCTTGTACTACCTCCTTACTTATTCTGGGCTGTGTTTCCCCTGCTGAATCATCTGCTCCATATTCTTCAGGTCGGGCGTTTTTTTCTTTCTTGGAGAAGACTGAGGCAAAGCAGGCATTGAGGAGTTCTGCCCTTTCTCTGTCCCCTGTTTGCATTTCACCATCTTCTCCTCTGAGTGACCCCACTGTTTCCTTGTTTTTCCTTTTGCTACGGACATACCCATAAAAGCCCTTTTTGTTGCTTTTAACCTCTCTGGCGAGCCTGAGTTCATTCTGTGCTTTAGCTTTTCTGACTTTGTCTCTACACGTGCTGGCTATATGTTTGAATTCCTCTCTGGAGATTTCCCCCCTTTTCCATTTTTTGTACATATCCCTTTTAAATCTTAACTCAGTCAAAAGTTCTTTAGATAGCCACCCTGGCTTCTTTAGGCACCTTCCATGTTTCCGTCTCATTGGTATTGCCTGAAGTTGTGCTTTTAATATCTCCCTTTTAACAAACTCCCAACCATCATGAACTCCCTTCCCTTTTAGTATTACTGTCCATGGGATTTCACCCAGCGTTTCCCTAAGTTTTCTGAAGTCGGCTTTCTTAAAGTCTAGAATTTGGACCTTAGTATGCTTGGTTGCTCCTTTCCGCTGGATAATAAACTCCAGAAGAGCATGGTCACTCCCACCTAATGATCCTGCCACTTCTACCCCACTAACCAAGTCATCACTATTGGTTAGGACCAGATCTAAAATGGCTGATCCTCTTGTTGCTTCTCCCACTTTCTGGACAATGAAGTTGTCTGCAAGGCCAGTGAGGAATCTGTTCGACCTTATGCTCTTGGCTGAGTTTGACATCCAACAAATATCAGGATAGTTGAAATCCCCCATTACTACTATCTCACTTCCTTTGGAATGCTTGGCCATCTGTTCCAGGAAGGCATCATCTGTGTCCTCAGTTTGGCTTGGGGATCTATAGTAAACTCCCACAATGAGATCACTGTTGTTTTTCTCTCCCTTAATTTTGACCCAGATACTCTCAATTTGGCTTTGAAGTTTTAAATCCTGGATCTCTTCACAGGTATACATATCCCTAACATATAAAGCTACTCCTCCTCCTTTCCTGTTTGGTCTATTTCTCTTAAATAGATTGTATCCCTCTATTACTACATTCCAGACATGAGACTCATCCCACCAGGTTTCAGTGATGCCTATTTTGTCATATTTAGTTTGCTGTACCAAGAGCTCAAGTTCATCTTGTTTATTTCCCATGCTCTGTGCATTAGTATACAGACATTGAAGACCGTTGATCATTCCCCCATGTCTCTTATTTAAGGATATTTTCGTCCCACCACTAGGTCTGCATGCTGCTTGCTCCATTTGGTCCTTGACATTCGGATGATCATCTTCAGCATTTGATAGACTCCTACCTTCAGGACCACTGTCTCCCTCCCCCACATAAGTCAGTTTAAAGTCCTCCTGATGAGGTTTTTGAGTTTCGTGGCAAAAACATTCCTCCCAACTTTTGTGAGGTGCAGTCCATCACTTGCCAGAAGTCCATCTTCAAGAAACTGCAGACCGTGATCTAGGAATCCAAACCGTTCCTGTTTGCACCATTTGCGAAGCCAGTTGTTCACTTCCCCTGTTTTTCCCTCTCTCCCTGGGTCATGAAGAGTCGGACACAACTAAACGACTAAACAACAACAACAACAACAACACCCTTAAGGACAACACATGTCTGATTTCAAGGACAACCCATGTCCCATTTCAAGAAGCTGTGCCATTACCAGTCAGAACAAACCAGGCCAATGAACGTTCTTCATTGTTGGAAGGTTTTTAAAAAATGTTTAAGGTTTCTTGTGTTTTAATATTTTGTTGGAAGCCATCCAGAGTGGCTGGGGCAACCCAGTCAGATGAATGGCATATAATAATTATTATTATCAATGCTATTTTTATAGAAAAAAGAGGTTCTCACTCACCATGAATGCCTCACATTCTTTTACAATGGTAATGGCGTCCACCTGAGAGGTGCCGGAAATGAGTCCCGGCTGAAAAAAAGCTCTGATGGTGATGGTTAGTGCATTGTGGGAGGGAAATAAGACCTGATTTGGTCCTGGGGGTGGTTGTTGTGAAGTCAGCCGAGGGTTGAGAGGAGGTACCGGTAGCTGTTTCTTTTACATTTCAGCTAATTCAGTTGGGTCTTAACTGGATTTTTGAAAGAAATGTAAATAATCCTCTTCCTTTAATGCACGTCTATTGTCTTTTCAGCTCAGAAAGAGGCGAAATTTGAAGTCCATTAGCATACCTCGCCTCTTTCCAAGATGGATCCCCCCCAACAGTTGTATACAGGGCACATTTAATTTACTGGAGCGATGACAAAGGAAGCTTTCAGAAGGCGCATTCCAGCTGGTGGCCTTAGAACCCTCCAGGCAGTTAAGCAATCTCCAAATGGCAAAGCCAGCTTTTGATTACAATGTCAGAAAAGTGGCTTTTAATTAACGGTTTCTTTTCCCACCACAGGGATTTATTACCGCCATTTGGGAGCCTTCGCAACCCAAAAGGCATTGTAGATGTCCATATAAATTACTGTCAGCGGTAGTTGGAGTTTCATTTGGGGCAGAGAGCTCTGTCGTTGAGAGCATGGTTTGCATGAAGAAGGTCCCAGGTACAACTCTCTGCAGTTTCAGCTAAAAAGGATCTGTGACAGCAGGGAAGGGAAGACATGCAGGTCTTTTGGAGACTGTGGAGAACTGCCGCCGATCCAAAGAGGCAGTACTGTCCTATGACGTAAGTCTAAGACAGCAATTGCCATTCCGAACTGTCTCCATCACTGTCACCGCTGTTTCCATTCTGCTGCAGCTCAGTTTCCACCAAGCACTACACTATTTAACTTGCTGTCCACCATTTAATGCAGTTTGTGCAATTATTTACATGAGTTACGAATTTAGCATATTTAATGATGTCATTATCCCCTCCGCCATTCATCTCAGTGCAAGAGAAACACAATTTAAATTGGAAAACATTGACAATTACTTATTGTGGGTGAAACAACATTGAATACCAACTGGTATTTGGGGGGATTGGTTTTCATTCTGGGCACGGGATGGAGAAACAGACACCTACAGTTTCTGCTTCTGTTTCCATTTTTGGTCAGAATTGTCTGGCATCCCTGTGTTGAGCTAAGTTGGCCCGTGGTCTTCCTTGGCATAAGGAAGCTTCAGATATTTAAATTAAGTGAGCATCTGGCTATGGCTGGAACCAGATGTTTCCCTTTATCCAGCAGTTCTACTTGTTGCTATTCAAGTTATGATTATTCTCAAGGGTTCCCTTAATGCAAACAGGCTCTGTGGTGCAATGGGTCAGTATGTCTAGGCACCTCCTTACCCACCTGTCAGGCTTTGGGCAATCAGAGAAACAATAAAGTTATTACCAAACAATTTATCCAATAATTCACAGAGAGCGATGAAGGAATGCAGCCTTCCCTAATAATGGCATTGCTCCAAGTAAAGTCCCACTCCCCTACGTCTCCCCTATTAGATGTCACTCCTGTGTTGGCTAATCTGAGCTTTCTGCTTCTGCGCTCTCTGTTCTAATACCTGGTTCTGGGAGGGGGGGGTCAGGAATGCTTTCCAATGACACTAAGTCTGTCAGCTGTCTCTCCCCTGGTGCTTCTTCTTCCTGCTGTTCCTCTTCCAATATTTCCCAGCTTCTGCCCTCTACAGCCTCTGAACTATGCCCTTCTGCAAACCACTGTTCTAAATCTATACTGTCCTCCTGTTCTCGGGAAGGTTCAGGAGAAGGGGGGCTGTCCCCATCATTCCTCCTCAGTCCAGCACCTGACATCACCCTCGGAAAGGGCGCTGGGTGCCAAATTTTGACCTCATATAGGACATCATAGAACCCAAGTCCACCACTGAAAATAGCCAACTGTTTGACTTGTGTATAGACAGCATTATGAAAGTTTGTGATATAAACAGGTAACCACAACTGCTCTTAAAATTTGTTGCTGTTTTCTTTGGCAGCCCAAGATGGTGATATAGGTGTTATGGCTAAAGCACTTCAGGATTCCTTGATTGCGCTGTTCAGATTTCCCCCTGCCCATTTGCTGCTATTAATTTGTTTAAAGCAGAATGTCCAATCAAAAATCTGCTGTCACATCTACATGTAACCTGAAAATATAAATACGTGAATGGCTTGCTATGTGGTTGTTGACTGCAGGGAGAGCCTTTTTAGTGGTGGCTCCTTGACTTCGGCATTTCATTCCTAGGGAGGCCCACCTGCTGCTCTCATTACCATTCTGTCAACCCCAGGAAAAAGCATTTATCTTTCCCTATGCTATATTAAGAGCCAGTATGTATAAATATGAGCTGTTCTCTCTGTTTTAATGGGCTTTTGCTGATTTACCTTGCTGTGTTTGTTTGTATCCTTTTTTTTTATTTATTTCTCTGTTTTAAAATATACTTATTTTGTTTCACACGAGCCATCTCAGGAACATGCATTTACCTTGAAGGTGCTATAAATCATGGCAGTAAAGAAATGGCAAGTGCTTTGGATTAGCTATACCAACACAAATAATGAATACGGCATTTAAAATAAAAGGGAGCCATCATTTGATGCTCATTTGTTTAGCGTAGACAGGAGAGGGCCAGAGATTTCTTTGTGTTACCTTTGGTGTTTGTTTGAAGCAACAGATGTAACTTTGGCCTCCCCCACGTCTTATCTGTCTCCTTCTGTTGTTGTTCCTCCTCTTCTTCCCGCTCATCTCCGCTCCCCATTGTTTGGGAGAGTTCTGCTTAATTAGCTAACGTCTGCACAGAGCACAATATATGGTAAATGGGCATGATTCATCCCTTCATCGGAGATGTGCACTTGGCATTTGTCAGAGCAAGTGCCAGAGGGACCTCTCATACTTGCACTCACCCAGCAAAAAACACTAAAAGAAATATATATATATATCTTGCCGCTTTTACTCCTTCCCCCACAGCTGGACCAGCAGGGCAGCAGTGATGGCATAGCTTTAACGTTACAGGGCAGATCGTTAATAACAATAAAACCCACATCTATCGTGCGGTTCCTTTCTTCTGGAAACTAGATATTGCTGAATGTTTAAATTCTTCCATCAGCTGTCATGGTTCTCCAGTGGAAGTGTTGTGAGCCACCCAGATGTCAATCCTACTGGCAGGATCATGCTCCAGGAGGGATGAACAGGGTGGAGAAATCTTTTTCAGCCTTGAGGGCAAAATCCAATGCAAGCAACCTTCCAGGGGTCACATGACAGTGGTGGGCGGGGTCAGAGATTAAAGTGGGTGGGGCAATGTACAGGGGGAGACATTCTAGCCACCACACAAAGTCAAGCCCACAGACCACAAGCACTTCTCTCCATGTATTTAAGAGCAACTCAAGGAGGGTGCAAAGCAAGGCCAGTGAGTAGTGTGGTCTAGCAAGACTCCTGGGTGGGGGCTTCATTTGGCTACTAGACCTGAGGTTCCCAACTGTATGCTGTAAACCACCCTATAGTCCCTGGATGAAGGGTGTCGTCTATATTTATTCAACAACAACAACAAGCCCTGCGGGAAGCTTTTAATGTTTAATAGATTATTGTATTTTAATTTTGTGTTGGAAGCCTCCCAGAGTGGCTGAGGAAACCCAGCCAGATGGGCGGGGTATAAATAATAAATTATTTTTATTATTATATAATGAAGTGGTAGATTTTCCAGGTGGCAGAATGGATCATACCACATCAGGCTGCAGGTGGAGGATAAAATGGACTGTGCCATATCAGACTACACCAGGCAGGTTACATTTTTTGAATTATCCCCTTTGCACAGATAGGAAAAGAGCATGTCAGGAAGAAGTCTCAGCAAGAACTTTTTCTCTTGATGTGCTGAATTTTGACTTCGAAAATCCGTTTCGCCTTTAAATGCAAACTGGGATCACATTCCTCCTTCATCCCTACTCCTAGCTAAGTGGGCATAGGACTGCAGCCTTATGACAAATTTTATTGCACAGAGCCTAGGGCTTGCTGATCAGAAGGTCGGCGGTTCGAATCCCTGCGACAGGGTGAGGTCCCGTTGCTCGGTCCCAGCTCCTGCCCACCTAGCAGTTCGAAAGCACATCAAAGTGCAAGTAGATAAATAGGTACCGCTACAGCGGGAAGGTAAACGGTGTTTCCGTGTGCTGCTCTGGTTCGCCAGAAGCGGCTTTGTCATGCTGGCCACATGAACTGGAAGCTGTACGCCGGCTCCCTCGGCCAATAATGCGAGATAAGCGTCACAACCCCAGAGTCGGTCACGACTGGACCTAATGGTCAGGGGTCCCTTTACCTAAGCCTGCCTAATGACAGGTCCGGCCCTGGGAGTCAGAAGCCAAGGTACAAAGAACTGGTTTGTCTACTCGTTTTGTAGACCCAAATACACTTCGAGTTTATTGGCTTCTTCAAAGTTTTCTTTGGCATGCGTGATTCTAAGTATGGGGGAGAGAGTTTGAGCAGGCATACTCTATCTTATGAAAGCCACTGCTGTAGACTTCATTGGCCCAGGCAGCAGAATGAGATGGTAGAACACCAACATGAGTACCAACACTTCAGGCTACCTAAGGGAAATGCTACTTTAAGATCTTTCTCCACATCAAACTTCCTGCAGAAAAGACGGGGGTGGGGGTGGAATCAAGCCATGGAGGATATTCCTAGCAGAGTCTACTCTCTACTGTGCCCCTTTTATATTTGCAAGTTTTTTTGTTTTGTTTTTTTAAGAAATGACCTGTGCTCTGCCATCTGATCTGGCACAGCCCTTTCTATCTCCGCAGGATTTTACCACCACATCCTCCTTCTTGTGCAGGCCACAAATGAGAATCTTGTGAAAGTGTGTTCAGCGACCACATCCACCACACCTGGGAAGGTTTCCTTAACCCTCTACAAGGGTTCAGCTTTGACACTCAGGGGCAAAAGTGTCTGTCATATGGTCCACTCCCAAATGTCACACCTTTTGCATGAAGGTCTTGAAGACCTGTAAGCAGAATGACCTGAAAGCATTTCTTTTCAAATGGAAAACCTTCTTTGTGGTTTACATGTCCAGGCTAGATATCCAAAGAGCGCATCCTTGTCTCTTCACCCCAAAAGCCTTTTCTTTATTCCTGTTATCCTAAACAAAGTGGGCTGTTCTACCAGCTCAGTTTCTCCTTTTCCCCTTCCTTTTGATTATATAAGGTCTGTTCTGAAACAAATTAATTCCTACCCTGCCTTTTGTTCCAGCTCAACGATCTCTTGTTTCATTTCCCATTCAGTTTATATAACATAAAGACCCCTGATATTCAATTAGGCATGATTACATTGGCTGTATTCTGGAGTACTTGTTGAAAAGCATTATGCAGAAGGCATCAAAGCCCTTCACAGAATACTACTAGACTCGAGTCACAAAGAAAATGACCCCATGCAGCAATGATTTCTGAATTTCCCCTTACATTTTCTGAAAGTTTAGAGTACAGCTCTATACACATTATGCTTAATGAAATGATGCATTCATGAAGAAGAAAAGTTCCCCACTGCTAAGAATAACAATAATTAGATTCCTTTTCCTCTTGACTATCACAGGCAACCCAATGGCCAGCCCATTCCCCTAATGATGCAGAAAGGAATATGACACATAAGAGCACCCAGCTCTTCTAGGGATTAAATTCCCAACTGGAAACATGGTTTTCCAGTTTTCGAAGTCAAATTTTAGTTTAGCTCTCATAATTTCAGTTTTACCCTATTCCAGGGGTCACTTCCCCTTCCCATATGACTCATAATTCCCAGATCCCCAGCTTTTTTAAAAGTGTAAGTTTCTTTAAAGTTTCTAGACGCTCTGAATATGATGGCACAAGACATGTACCCTCTTCTATTTCCTCCCTACCTCATCTGAAATGCAATTGTTATCCATTTGTTTTGCAGGCCACACACTTCAGCATGCACATAGACCACTGGATATTTGGATCTGAAGCATAGTGTTAGGTTCCAAACACAGCTTTACTTTCTTTGGTAAGCTCAATGTCCTTGGTGTTGCACGGGACTGCAGCAAACGTGAAGAAGGAAGAAGCATCAAGGAACAAAAGGAAGCCCTGGAAGAACAACTCCCAAACAGAAAAGAAAACAACACTGCTGTAGTTCACAAGTTAACTGGAATTAAAGCACCAGTTGCTATTCCCCCCCCCCCTCATATTAATGCCATTAAATCTTCTGTGGAATGGACTTTATGAAGGCATTAGCGCCTTCCTTCTTTCCACATATTGTGCAGCATAATATGACCCGAAGTTTCACCCAGGGAGTCAGAAGGAAAGCACACTGCAATAAAAAAAAAATGGAATTCAATCTATTTTCTGGACTATTACATTCTGGGATTCTGTGCTTTTTTTTTAAAGGAACTACAGTGTATTACATTGCAAGGCACAAAAAGGCTCTTTTTAATAGGAGTGATAAAATGATGCATTTGCAAGTTGTTTGCATTTCTTGTGATTTATTTTAAACTTTTTAAATAATGATTCCACAATACACACTGTCAGCCCATGTCCTTTTCAGGCCAATCTTGAATGGGATTGCTAGGTTTCCGGTCATATCAGTGAGACTCATGAGCTGTCCAGCAGGACAAGAGCAGGTCTGTGGCAAGATATGCTGGAGGAGCTGAAGAGCTGTCCAACACAGGAGTCAAACTGCAACACAAGCAGATGAGTTAGAAGGAGATGTTGCTTCAGCAACAGCCAGGAAGCATGCAAAGAGCTTTGTACCTGGACTTACTTTGATTCCATCAACGGTGTTTCCAAAAAAATTTACACATCACTTGGGAAGACAGGCGAACCAGTGCCAGTGTACTGGAAGAAGCAAAGATCACCAGTGTTGAAGCAATGGTTCTTCAACATCAACTTCGTTGGCCTGGTCATGTTGTGTGGATGCCTGATTATTGTCTTCCAAAGCAACTGCTCTACTCTGAATTTAAAAATGGTAAGTCTAATGCTGGTGACCATTAGGTCCAGTTGTGACCGACTCTGGGGTTGTGGCGCTCATATCACATTATTGGCTGAGGGAGCCGGCATACAGCTTCCAGGTCATGTGGCCAGCATGACAAAGCCACTTCTGGCGAACCAGAGCAGCACACGGAAACACCATTTACCTTCCCGCTGTAGCGGTACCTATTTATCTACTTGCACTTTGGCGTGCTTTCAAACTGCTAGGTTGGCAGGAGCTGGGACCGAGCAACGGGAGCTCACCTAGTCGCGGGGATTCAAACCGCCGACCTTCTGATCGGCAAGCCCTAGGCTCTGTGGTTTAGCCCACAGCGCCACCCACGTCCCTCCTAGAACATTAGTAGTATCCTTATTCAGATTGTGTTCATGAAAATATAAGGACATAAGAAGAGCCCGCTAGATCAGGCCAATGGCTCAACTCATCCAGCATTCTGTTCTCACAGTGGCCAACCAGATGGCCATAGGAAACTAGCAAGCAGGGCGCAAGCACAAGAGCACTCTCACCACCTGTGGTTTGCAGAAATGATATTCAAAAGCATTATTGCCTCCGACCATGGAGGCAGAGCATAGCCATCTTGGTTAGCAGCTACTGATAGCCTTCTCCTTCATGATAACTTCAGATTCTGGCTTCATCCTCTTAGACTTAGGTAGTGCTCACAGATGGATAGCCTTCTGGTGCCTTTGTGTTTGTGTATTTGTTTATGAATCTCCTTTTCTTGATGTCTCGGCAATTTACACACATACGTTAAAAACAGCTAAAAATGTATTTAAATAGTACACATTATATAGGCTAAATATTAGCTGTTTACCCTCTATGCAATCATCTTCTCCCACGTTACAACCGCATCTGTTCCAACTCTACAGACAGACAATCTCACCTAAGAGATCTACAGCAAACCTTTTTAGAACTAAAATATCCACCTGATGAAGTTAAACAACAGGTCAACAGAGCCAGACTGCTACCTAGAGAGAACCTGCTGCAAGACAGACCCAAAAAAGAAAATAACAGAACACCACTAGTCATCACATACAGCTCCCAAGTTAAAACAGTACAACGCATCATCAGAGATCTACAGCCTCTCCTTGACAATGACAGCTCCCTTTCCCAAGCTCTGGGAGGAAGACCTTTCATTGCCTACAGACAGCCACCCAATCTTAAACAATTCCTCACCCACAATAATACAACCACCAGACTTAACATGGACACTGGTACCAGAGCCTGCAATAAACCCAGATGCCAACTTTGCTGCCACATACACCCGGACAACATCATTACTGGCCCCAACAACATCCAACATACCATCTCAGGATTATTTAATTGCTCATCTTCTAACATTGTGTATGCCATCAAATGCCAACAGTGCCCTTCAGCTCTCTATATTGGACAAACAGGCCAAACCCTATGCCAAAGGATAAATGGACATAAATCTGACATCAGGAACCATAAGACAGAGAAACCAGTAGGAGAACACTTCAATCTCCCAGGACATTCTATACAAGATCTCAAAGCAGCTGTTTTATTACAGATAAATTTCAGGAACAGACTGGAAAGAGAAGTTGCTGAATTGGAACTCATTACCAAGCTTAAAACCATGGAGCCACCTGGGATGAATAAAGACATCAGATTCTTATCTCATTATGCATGATCAAGCTTTCTTTAGCGCCTCAGCCCTTGCTTCCCCCCCCCAGGACTAATTGCAGTCATCAGCAGTCGTTAACAGCCATCTACAGGTTTACCACTCCCATCACCCATTCCCACCCACCCCCACCACCCTCTGTATATATATATAGGGTCTGACACTTCTGTTTCAAGTGTATCTGAAGAAGTGTGCATGCACACGAAAGCTCATACCAAAATAAAAACTTAGTTGGTCTTTAAGGTGCTACTGAAGGAATTTTTTTATTTTGCTTCGACTCAGACCAACACGGCTACCTACCTGTAACTTAAATAGAGCATCTGCTTTGCATGCAGAAAGTCGCAGGTTCAATCCCCATCATTTCCAGATCCGTCTGAGAAAGACTCTCATCTGAAAAACCTGGAGAGCCACTGCCAGATATTATTGACAATACTAGGCTAGCTGATCCAGTGATCTGAATTGGTGTAATGCAACTTCTTAGATCCTTTCAGAAGAGAGCTCAAAGCAAAACAAATAAGCACCACGAGATATTTAGGGGAAGAGTCACAAACAACTCCAGCACTTCCTCAATCATTTTTCAGAAAACACAAAGCCCCGTGTTCCATCAGGCATGTTTGTCTTCACAACCTTTAGGTTATTCTCTCTCCTTGTAAGCTGCCGAGAGTTTCTACAAAGAGTTTGTGATTGCTTGCAGCTCCTGCTGTTTCCATTCACATTTCAGATTCCCAGAAGATCACAGGAAACATTCTCTTTTCATTTTCACTTCCGCGTGGCAAAGGCTGCTCCCAGGAGAGCAGAATTGCTTCTACTGATGGTCACAAAGAACAGCCAGTTCAGCCTGAGCTCTTCTTTTCATGCCAGCTAGCCCAACTCCCTTCTCAATGCATCCCTAACAGAAGGCTGCCCAGCATCTGCTTGAAGACCCCCAGTAAGCAGGGTCATCACCCTTCTAGATCATTTATCCCATTGCCCTACCGCTCCTTTACTGTCAAGAACTTCCTCCTACATTCAACCAAAATCTACCGAGCTAAGTTCAAGGTACTGGTGTACAAAGTCCTCTATGCCTCGGGACCAGGATACCTAAAAGATTGTCTCATCCCCAATATACTTGATCGATAACTGCACTTCCATATCATCAGGAACCCCGTGACGCGGGAATCAGACATTTAGTGATGTGGCACCTACCCATTGGAATTCTCTCCTGTAAATGTTAGACAGTCATCATCTCTTTATAGCAACTACTGGAGTCCAATAATAATAATAATAATAATAATAATAATAATAATAATAATAATAATGTATTATTTATATTCCGCCCATCTGGCTGGGTTTCCCCAGCCACTCTGGGCAGCTTTCAACAGAATATTAAAATACAATACTCTATTGACATCTGGTGGGAGGGTGTTCCACAGGGCGGGTGCCACAACCAGGAAGGTCCTCTGCCTGGCTCCCTGTAACTTGGCTTCTAACAATGAGGGAACCGCCAGAAGGCCCTCGGCGCTGGACCTCAGTGTCTGGTCAGAATGATGGGGGTAGAGACACTCCTTCAGGTATACTGGACCGAAGCCATTTAGGGCTTTAAAGGTCAGCACAAACACTTTGAATTGTGCTTGGAAAAGCACTGGGAGCCAATGCATGTCTTTCAAGTGTTATGTGGTCTCGGCGGCCGCTCCCAGTCACCAGTCTAGCTGCCGCATTCTGGATTAATTGTAGTTTCCGGATCACCTTCAAAGGTAGCCCCACATAGAGCGCATTGCAGTAGTCCAAGCGAGAGATAACTAGAGCATGCACCACTGGCGCGACAGTCCACGGGCAGGTAGGGTCTCAGCCTGCCTATCATCCTCTTCCAATCAGCATTGTTAGTAGACAAAACCACAGGCTCCCCTTTAGCCTCTTTTTATCGACCCCAGTTCTGACCTTAACCAAAACCATACCCTACTTCTGTGGGTCAAGGATGGGGAGACTGTGTGGTCCTCCAGATGTTGTTGGACTCCATCTCCCATCAGCCTCCATCCACCGTGCTCAATGGTCATGGGTGATGAGAGCTGTAGCCCAACATCTTCCCATCAGTCAAAAATATCATGGCAATGCCCACTGTCCCCACCCAGATCCAGTCAACATAATTGACACATTATGCTGATCAGATATGGCAATTATTATGCAAAGGAGATTCATATGATTATGCTTGATTTGCATAATTGCTAACAGGTGTTTCACCCCAGCTTCTGTTGTTTGTGAGGGAGAGTGCAAATGATTCTGCTGCTCTGTGACTTGAGCGTGTTCTCTGAAAAATGCATGCTGGGGGATTAGGAAGGGTCTGAGCAAAACCATCTGCTTGAAGAGCCCAAGATGTACAGCATTGTTGGCAATCTTTCAAATGAGGTTGCCCCATATATTTGTATAGCCTGCATTCTTATAACTGCAAATATCACAACACATTTAAACTGGGAGACCACACTTGGGGCTAATCTATACTAGTCAATGTAAAACATTATAAATGTGTTGTAAGCATGTGACACCAGAGGGTGCTGTAGAGCAATGTAACATCATCAATGTAAAATTGCATTGAGAGCTATATAGCGTTTATTTTTTAAAGTGTTTTTACAATCAGTATAGATCTAGCCTTGGATCACTATGTCCAGTTCTGGTCACCTCGCCTGAAAAAGGATATTGTAGAACTGGAAAAGGGCAACCAAAATTATTATGGGAATACAGCAACTGTCCTATGAGGAAAAGTTTCAACATTTATCATTATCATCATCATCATCAAATAATTTATACCTCACTTTTCCCTTACAAGACTCAAGGCAGCATACAGATTAAAAACAAAAATCACTAAAACCAAAGGGGTGACATTTGGGACTTTTTTAGTTTGGAGAAAAAGCAAGTAAGTAGAGACATGACAGAGGTCTATAAAATCAAGCATAGTGTCTCATAATGCTAGAATTCAGGGGCCTCCAAAGAGGCTGAATGTTGGTAGAGTCAGGACAGAAAACAGAAAAGTATTCTTTTGCAAAGCATGTAGTTCAACTATTTAATTCACTCCTACACCAACTTGGATGGCGTTAAAGGAAGATTAGACAAATTCATGGAGATCAAGGCTAGCAATGGCTAGGAGCCAGGTGTCAGGATGCTGATAGCGGCTCCCGGCTGGTTGCCTAGGAAAGTATAAAGACAAGGAAAGGTTCTTTTAAAAGGTAAAAGACCCAGCCTCTTGGATAATGGCATTTGTCCTGAGTGATTCTCCACCCCTGCCCCACCCGCCTCTCCCACTTCCTCATTTGTCACTTCTACAGGTGCTGCTACGTGCCCTCTGTCTTTGAGCTCTTTGCTCTCCTACTTTTAAGGCTCACTGGGTTCTGGGAGATGGAGGGTCTGGGATACTTTCTGATGACACTGTGTCTGCCAGCTGCTGCTCTGGTTCTGCCTCCTTCTCTTCCTCTCCCATTATTTCTCAACTCCCCCCCCCCCCAATCTGCCTTTGAGCCACTGTTGTAAATATATACTGTCTTCCTCTTCCTCCTCCCTGGAAGGGTCAGGATGGGGAAGTGCTCTCCACCACTCCTCCTCTGCCCAGTCCCTGACACCAGGATAGCTAGGCTCCTCCTGTGCTGTTGGAGACAATATGACTCTGAGTACCAGTTGCTGAGAATCACAAGCGGGGAGTGTGTTGCATTCCTGTCCTGTTTATGGGCTTCCCATGGGCACCTGGTCGGCCACGATTGGAACTGGAAGCTGGTCTAGATGGGCATTTGCCCGAGCCTCTAGGCAGGGCCATCTTAAGTATATTTGGCGCCCTGACGCCGTGGTGTGACGCATCCCTCCGGCGCCCCTGCCCCGCCCCGTTTCCCAGCGCGGGGGGCGGCCGGAGCTGCACGGCCAGGCGTGTGGGCGGGCGCAGCTGCACAGTGCCCCCTGCCTCTAGGCTCTTCTTAGGTTCTTATGAAGTTGATAGTTGATGTTATTACCAAAGATTTTATTTCAATTTTACTGTGGAAAGGGGAAAATAAAAATAAAGGGACAGAAATGGAGGACAAAGGACACTGGTGGATATTTATACAACCTGATGAGAGGAGCAAGAAGGAAAAACAAACTTAGTTTTCTGGGATAGGAGGCATTTCCCAGTTCTCAAGACTCGGACAAAAATATTTCCCCATATAAGGCAGGCCTGGAGAACTTGTGGGCCTCCAGAAATGGTTGGACTCTATCAACCCCAGCCAACATGGGCAGTGCCCACCACCAAGATGAAGCTAAGAAGTCCAGATCAGGTAAGTACCAGGATAGGAGACCAACCGGAAGCCACACCCCTTGCCATGAGAAGCTTTATCATAGGGTGGTTGTTGAAGAGGCACCACCCAAGAATAAAAGGACCCTTTGGAGAAATTCTTCTGAGTACAGTGCTACCTCGGTTTAAGTGCACAATTGGTTCCGGAAGTCTGTACTTAACCTGAACTGTACTTAACCTAAAGCGAACTTTCCCATTGAAAGTAATGGAAAGTGGATTAATCCATTCCAGACGGGTCCGCGGAGTACTCAACCTGAAGCGTACTCAACCGAAAGTATGAGTGTAATTGGTTCTGGAAGTTCGTACTTAACCTGAAACGTACTTAACCTGAAGCAAACTTTCCCATTGAAAGTAATGGAAAGTGGATTAATCTGTTCCAGACAGGTCCGCGGAGTACTTAAACTGAAAGTTCTCAAACCGAGGCGTACTTAAACCGAGGTATGACTGTAGATCCAAGGTCAAGAACCACAACCATAGTCAAGTGTTTAAGGGTGTCATTTTCATATCAATAGGACATGTAGAGTAGGAGATAGAAGCTACAGATTGGTGTGACAGTACTGTGTTTCCACAAGTCAGAAGTCCAAGGGGAATCCTTATGTTCTGCCTGCCTGTATTAATTTCATCTGGGAAATTACAGCTCAGAGGAAACATAACCTTCCTGTACCCTGTGACTATATTTCCCAGGGTAATTTTAAGGACCATATAGGCTTAAACAAATACATAAAGTCCTGGGGTATGAGCTCCACATTTCCCCAAGGGAGCACAGTCATCTTTATTTCCTTCGTCACGACACTTGTTTAGAGAGGGGGAGATGCATGCTCATTTGCTATGAATATTGCACTTCCCTTTAGACCTCTGCTGTTCTCCATGATACTGTCTGTTCCGGCTCTCACAGCAACTCCTGTGTGGCGCGAATGCTAGAAATACACCTGTTGAAGTAGGTGTCCTTTCCGTATGAGGTGTTGGAGGTTTCAAAGCAGGCACTGGAGCAGTAAGACCAAGGCATCCTGGTATCTGTTTTGCCTGCTGCAAGACGGTTCAGAAACTTCAGTTGGTGCAGAATTCAGTGGCCAGGTGGCTCAGCGGGGCAAGACAGTGTAAGCATATAATGCCAATCCTGGCCCGACTGCACTAGATTTGAATTAGTTCTAAAGACTTGAGGAGTGAAGTTATCACCCCTCTTTTATTGTCCATTTCAGGTCACCCAACCACTGCCACAGTGTCCTTTCTCTTGGCACAACAAGATGAGCAGATGACAGCAAAGGCTGCAAGGGTTTTTAGCTGGGGCAATTAGAATAAGACCCACTATTTGACTATTGATTCAAAACCCTGAAATGTATTTTATATCATTGACTTTTTATTTCTATTCTTTGTATATTGTATTGTTGTTGTTTTATTGCTATGGCCGATGGCTGATGCAAATAAAGATTCATTCATTCATTCATTCATTCATTCATTCATTCTGGATCTAATTCAAAATACTGGCTTTGACCCAGTGCTTTTTTTCTTTAAAAATAGAAATGTTTAGGGGTAGTACTCTCATTTTGACTCAAGAAAATCACCATTTTATAGTTCAAATCAGAAAAAAATACAGTAAATGGACAAAAGTACAAGGATTCACAAAATGTTTAGGGGTATATGTACCCCTGTGTGCCCCCCCCAAAGCACTGCTTTGACTAATAAACCCTTAAATGGCTCAGGACCATAATACTTTACCACATGTCTCCATATGAACCACCCCAAACCCTGTGACCATCCTCTGAGGCCTTTCTTTATGTACCTCCTCCATGAGACGACAGCAACTCAAGAAACAGGACTTTCTTGCAGTGGCTTCCCATTTGTGGGAAAATACCCTGATGTTCGGAGAGATTGAGGGCACAAGGAGAAGGGGACGATAGAGGATGTGATGGTTGGACAGTGTTCTCGAAGCTACCAACATGAGTCTGACCAAACTGCAGGAGGCAGTGCAAGATAGGAGTGTCTGGCGTGCTCCTGGTCCACGAAGAGTCGGACACGACTAAACAACAACAACAATATCCTGAGAGCACAAGCACACCTGGTGTCTCTTGCTGCTCGCATATCGGGATGCACACAACTATATATATACTGTATTGAATATTGAACTTTTGCAAATCAGATGCTAGCATAATCAGTCAACAACAGCAGGATCCTCAATTTGGGGGGTGGCAGATTGTTATGCCCTGCATGTATGATGGACGCAGCTCTTGGATCCTGCATCCCTTTGTGAAAGCATGTTCTTCGGAAAAATGTCGGCTGCATGATCACACCATCCCTTGGATTTCACATCACTCCATGCCTGAATTTTGAACTTTGTTCTTCGTGATTAAGCTCCAGTAGAGAGTGAGAGGAGAATAGCGAAGAGAAAGACACTTCCAGCTTGTATCGTTCTTGGCAAGATCAACAGCTCAGTGAGGATTCAAGTTGAGAGGTAATGTAGTCAAAGTAAAGGCCCCCTGGGCGGTTAAGTCCAGTCAAAGGCAACTATGGGGTTGCAACGCTCATCTAGCTTTCAGGCCGAGGGAGCCAGCGTTTGTCCACAGACAGCTTTCTGGGTCATGTGACCAGCATGACTAAACCACTTCTGGAGCAATGGGACACTGTGAAGGAAACCAGAGCGTACAGAAATGCCATTTACCTTCTCGCCACAGCAGTACCTATTTATCCACTTGTACTGCCCTGCTTTTGAACTGCTAGGTTGGCAGGAGCTGGGACAGAGCAATAGGAGCTCACTCCATCGTCGCAGGGATTCGAACCTCTGACCTTCTGATTGGCAAGCCTCTGCTCAGTGATTTTTTTTTATAATAATTTTTTATTGGTTTTTTTATAGAAACAAAACAAACAAAACACACAATATATGATCTGTCCCTCCAATTTCCCTCCCCCCACAAGTCCACTTCTGCCACCAGTAGTACCTGTGGGCATTGAGAATCAGAGGGGTCCATTGTAAGGCTGGGTTTGACCTCCCCCTCCCCCCTCCCCCCTCATCCCCTCCCTGCCACTGAAAGGACAGGGATGGAGGGGTTCTGAGGATTGGTTTTCCCCCAGCTGCTCCTTTAACACAACCCTTAAACAAACTTTAAAACACAACACACACACACACACACAAAAAAAGATTCCCACTTCTTATTTTCTTAACATTGTCATTATGACTTCCTCGATTCTCTTCTTCCTGGTTTTCTTAACTTCTCTAATTGATTATGGCGGATTTTCTATTCTAATTCCAAATCTTATCCTTATAATATTCACTCAATCCTCCTCCTTCTTCATACTGCCCCTCCACAAGTCCCCTCCTGCCACAAGAGGAACCTGCGGGGCGCAGCACTTCAAAGGTTCCATTTTTGTGTCTGGGCTTCCCTCCGCCCCCTCCTCCCCCCTCAGAGCACCCCCTGCCACTAGGTGCTTCTGAGCAAAGAGAGGAGGGAAGTCAGCCCTCTACCCAGACACTCATCTAAACACAAAAATGTTAATACAAATCTAAAATTTGTTTCCAAAACCACTCTTCTACCTCCCTCCAGAAAATTCAATTTTATATCTGTTGACTCTCCTTCCCCCTCCCGGTGCCTCCCCCCCCCCCCCCCGGATCAGCATTCCTTTAACAGGCCAAGATTTCAGAAACCGTTGTTCAACCACCAAAGTACCTTTTAACTAAAATTCTCACCCCACACCAATTCTTTCCCACTTCCAAATCCAGGCCTTTGTCCCCCCCCCCTTCTGCCTTTCCTTTCCCTCTATTGCCCATCCCCAAATTTCAGTCTCTCCAGAGGCCTTCTTTTCTTGGGTCTTTATTTCATTTTGTTGTTCCTTGCAGCAGTCTTTTTCTTTTCCAAGTCCTTGTTGTTCTTCCTCCAAGTCATCTTTTTTATAATCCACCTCAGTTTTTGCAATGTCCACTTCTTGTTCTTTAATCTCAAACTGGCTTTCAACATTATCCTCTGAGTCCTGATCTTGAACCAAAGTCTCTGAACATGTTAGACTGGAGTGTTGCAATGTCTTATGGATGTCCTTCAGAATCTCTAAATAGTTCAAAACAGCCTCTTGGAAGCTTGGTGAATACCTTGTTTTCATTCCTTCTAACCACAAACAGGCAGGAGATTAGGAGACAGAGCATACTGGAAATTTCCATTCACTCACGCTTTCCTCCATCTTGGCTATTCCTTCCATTGTCTTTAACTTTTCCACAATAAATCATCTCTTAAGTCCAAATGCTTCTCTTTTAATAAGATCTTGCAGCCGGTTAAACTCTCAACGAATTTTTATAAATTTTTCTTGTCTTTTAGCAGTTTTGACAGCTTTGACAGCTGTCAAAATTTTTCCCCTTAACGCACTTGCTGTTCCTCAGGAGTTGCCGGCGCCGGGGTTTGAGAAGGGGTGAAAAGATTGTTTCTTTCGGATACAGAAAAACAAAGTATCCCTTTCAGCTTTGGAATATTTAATACGCCTCTTGATTGACCATTAGGAAGAGATCGACTCCCGTTTTTGAATCTCTCCCTGTTTTCCGAATTATTATTTTTGAAATC
This sequence comes from Zootoca vivipara, assembly GCF_963506605.1. Lineage (NCBI taxonomy): Eukaryota > Metazoa > Chordata > Lepidosauria > Squamata > Lacertidae > Zootoca > Zootoca vivipara. The sequence continues at coordinate 6,841,071 of NC_083284.1, read as the reverse complement.
CACAAGTCCAAATGAAGATTTCACTTACTTTGATCAAATCTTTTATTTCTTGGAAGAATCTGCCGCTTGCCGGGTGAGGACTCGGAGCTTCGCTTCTAGGAGGTAAGTTGGATCCCAAAATGGCTCCCGCGGCTCCACTCCGCTGGCTCTTGATCGCTCTATGGAGCTCTCGGGCAGCGAAGGAGCCGCGAACGGAGCAGCTGCTGGGCGCTTCAGTCACCGGGACGCCCTTCCCGGTGCTCTTGTGGGGAGTCCGCTCGCTCTGCGGACTTCCCCCCCCCCTCCGCGAGGCCAGGGACTTCGGAGCGCGAAGTCCCTGCGTCCTTCTTTGCCGGCGCGACGGACCGGAAGTCCCCTGCTCAGTGATTTAAACCACAGCACCACCCGTGTCCCATCCAACATGCTGATATATTTCCTAGTGAACTGGTTCACACACAAGAAGACTTCCCTTTACCCTTTAACTCTGAGCCATTGTTTCTTCGTTGCAGGAGAAGAAATGAAGACACTGTGACCAGAGGCTTGCATTTAACATCTTCCCCAAGAAATATTTTAATGTGAGTGGAATCAAATACCGGTAGTAAAGTTCATAATGTGTGAAAGTTAGGAGGTGGAAAGGGAGTGCATGTAAAGTACAAAACCACACTCTAAAAAGTACGATAATGGAAATTTACTTATTCATCGCTAAGAATTCTACCCCACATTTTAGCCCAGCAGGGTCCCCAGACATGAGCAAGTTTTCAGAGGAGTGGTGCAACAAAATGTTGTGTGTTCAGGCTCAGAAATGCAAATGTTTATCCGTGTTTCTGGGGGGGGGGGGGAAGACTCATAATTTAAGGGTATCTTGGGGTGTAGCTAAACAATGGATTTTGTGGCCATTTGGTGACCATTTCTTATTTATATGAGAAGTCAGTCACAGGGATAGCAAGTCCCGACAAAATATGGCTGTATTTGCTAGTCATAACATTTGTTTTGTATTCTCTTTGCATAAAGTCAGGGTTTTGTTGATGTTGTTGCATCTAATTTATTGTGCCGTTTCTTGAGATTGCACTTTAATTTACACAGTAACGGCTGTGAACCCAGGTTGTTGTTTTTTGCACAGTTTTTTCTCTTTTTTGTTTCTCTTTTTGTTATTTTATTTCATTCTATATTTCTCACTGAACTATTATTTTAACATTATAATCAATGATTTTTTTGGGGGGGATTACAAATTTGGATAGTTCCCCAAAGTGGTGTGTAACCCTTGTCATGCCCCTAGCAGGGTCATCAGGAATGCAACAGGGTTTGGAACCCCCCCCCCGCAGTTCCCCCACCAAGCACCGGAATCCTTCAGGGAAGCTATGGCTGTTTAAAGTGATATCATAGTGCTTTAAAAATGTAGTGTGAATGTGGTTGTCGTCTGAATTGCTCTTGGAATGAGCAAAGTTCTTTCCTCCCTTTCATCCCCCCTCCCCTGAGGCTGGAGTTTTCCCCATCTCTAATCTGACACTGACTGAATTCTCAGCTCTCTAATACTGTACTAACCATACTGTCAGAGCATAGTTCTGCTGGCTGACAACCTTGCACATTTATTTCTAAGAAGAAAAAGGTGGATTTTTACAGGCCCCCAGGTTGCTTTCGTGCAGCAAAGGTGACCTTGACTAGCCGCAGATTTCCACCCTGCTGTGGAATAGTTCGAAATAATGGGAAAGTGTGGAAACAAAGCAGAGGTAACATTTACATTTATGCCTTTGCATAAGTTCAGTTGAAGAATTGCGTGGATGATGATTCAAGCTGTCCATGGTACTGTAATGGCTTTGTTCTATTGCTTATTCATGAGAAACATCCTTCGCATGGCAGCTCATTAAGTGCCAGCCAGTCCATTTTCTAATATCTCATTTACACTATAAAGAAGATCACCTAACACAGGGAAGTTTAGAACACCCACAAACATTCCTAAACATTCCAGCAGTATCCACCAGTAAATGCTACTTATGCCCCATTTTGCTGTACAATAAATGCACAGAAAATTCCAATAAGTGGAAAGACCACACATCATTTCCCCCCAATTTTCAAGAGATTGGGTGTTGCTGTTTTTAACCTATCCTAGCAATTACCATAAAACTGGGATGATCTGAACCGGTAAGCTACCAGCTAGGGACTTGGATAGCTCATTTGGTTGGAGCACGGTGCTATTAACACCAAGGTTACAGGTTCAATCCCTATATGTGACATCTGCATATTCCAGCATTGCAGGGGGTTGGACTAGATGACCCTCAGGGTCCCTTCCAACTCTACAGTTCTATGATTCTATGAATCTACCCCATTGAGCCAGAGGTCCAACCCAGATAGCTGGCAATCAACCTAGGAAATTGCTCCCTTCCACCCTATAACGACTATATAACTCTGCTGGTACATTAGTTGTTGTTGTTGTTTAGTCGTTTAGTCGTGTCCGACTCTTTGTGACCCCATGGACCATAGCACGCCAGGCACTCCTGTCTTGCACTGCCTCCCGCAGTTTGGTCAAACTCATGTTCGTAGCTTCGAGAACACTGTCCAACCATCTCATCCTCTGTCGTCCCCTTCTCCTAGTGCCCTCAATCTTTCCCAACATCAGGGTCTTTTCCAAGGATTCTTCTCTTCTCATGAGGTGGCCAAAGTATTGGAGCCTCAGCTTCACGATCTGTCCTTCCAGTGAGCACTCAGGGCTGATTTCCTTCAGAATGGATAGGTTTAATCTTCTTGCAGTCCATGGGACTCTCAAGAGTCTCCTCCAGCACCATGATTAGTAGCAATCCCAAAAAAAACTTCCCTGCAACTATTTAAGTTTTTTAATGGAGTCATTACTATGTGATGTACCAGAGCACATTAGCGTGTCTTGGGAGAACTACTAATGTACCAAGAGAAATAAATGAATTCATAAAAGCTCCTATGGGGAACTGGTTCTGTCTTTTCTGAAGCAGACTCCTATCAGAACAGGTAATTTTGCATCGGAAATGAGTGCTGTGCTGGGGAAATTCTCAAGTGGTTTTTTATTTATTATTCTGCCATTCCCTATTAATTAATGAGAAAAGAAATTGCATTAAAATGTGATCAAAGGGGAGATGCAATTTTGTGGAAATCCTAATGGGTGATGCCATCACGATAACTTGACAGAGCGGACTCTGCGCTATTAAGTTTGCCCACCAACTCATAGGGAGGGCTGGAGGAAATGGGGAGAGATTGCTGGACTTTAAAATCTCACATCTAATATATACAGTGTGCTGTCAATATTTGCATTTAAATTTGAGCAGGGCGTTAAGCCAATATTTCATATCTGAGGAAGCTCTAAAAGTATTTGATAAGAGGAAAGTATCTGTAAAGGACTCTCTCCATGGAAAATGGTCAACCAATGAATCAATGGTTTAATTGCATCGTCCGTTATTATGGCACAGCACCATGGCCGAGTTGCCAGGTGGACTAAATCAATAGTGTTATTCTTCAGTTGAACAGGAATCCGTAGAATGGGAGCCGATGGAGGGAACCAAATGGGACAGTCCATACAATGTAAATTATCAAAGTCAAAGTATAAGTAAAGTTAGCAAAACCAAAATATAGTCCTGGCAGGGAAATGCCCTCCTCAACCCTAGGCATGTTTACAAGGTCCAGTTGTGGACCCGCAGGAAAGGATTGGAAGGCGTTCCTCCTCCTTGCTATGAAAACCTTGAGAATGTGAACCCAGCAAGCACGCTGTGGCCCTACTGGTTTGACGTTCACCCCAGTGCGCCTGCCAAGTCTACAGGGCACCCCAATGGACCCAACGCCAAGGCAATGTAGGGTGACAAGACTGCCATTGATCCATTAATGCCTTGGGTATTTACCACACCAGATCACAACTAGTCTTTCCTGCCCAAACTGAAAACCAATTAAACCAATCAAAAATGCCACTCCAAGAACAGGACCCCCCCCCCATCAGTATGGAGGAGGTGAAAAAGAGGAGCCCTACAGCCAGTCAGGGGCTCCCCCACCCCCATTCACCAGTTCACCAAATTATGTGTTCAGGCTTCCCCACAACTGTCATAACTGAATATGTGGACCCCTAGCATGACAGCTTGTTGTAGCCCTGTCAAGAGCGGTTGAACGAGTACAGCTTTGTGCTGTAGTACATAGCTGCCAAGTTCTCCCTTTTTTTAAGGGAAATTCCCTTATGCTGAATAGGCTTCCTCGCGAGAAAAGGGAAAACTTGGCAGCTATGCTGTAGTAGCCTCTTCTGTTCCTCCTACTCTCTTGCCCTTTTGCAGAAATATATAACCACGGGACTGAAAATATGTGGAAACTTCTTAGGTAATAAAACAATGTGTTTGAAGCTTCATGGGGGAAATTTATTACTCACCTTTGGCTTTGTATACTGTTAGTTTATGAGTCTTAGCAAAAGAGCGAACAGCGTTCATAAACCAAGCTGGCAGTAAGAACAGTGCCCAGGAGCAGTTTTGACACCTCTCCTTCTACAAACCCAAAGCTGGATGTGTGGGCTCTGTCAGCAAGGAATGTGCTGTGATTTAGGAAGGAGGTGAAGGCAAGTTGGGTGGTTGAGCGAGATTATTGCGCTCAGGAAGGGCCCTGAAGAGCTGAGTACATCGTGTCCAGGTGTATCTGCAAGCTGAAAGTGCCGCGTAATGTTCCTTCCACACTTGCAAGGAATCGATCCTTCCTGGGTGGCAGCCCCTACACTTTGGAACTCCCTACCCATTGATATTAGGTGGGTGCTTTTACAGTACAGTGGTACCTCGGGTTATAAACACCTCGGGTTACAAAAACACTTCAGGTTACAGACTCCGCTAACCCGGAAGTAGTACCTCGGGTTAAGAACTTTACCTCAGGATGAGAACAGAAATTGTGCGGCGGCGGCGGCAGCGGGAGGTCCATTAGCTAAAGTGGTACCTCAGGTTGAGAACGGTTTCAGGTTAAGAACGGACCTCTGGAACGAATTAAGTTCGTAACCAGAGGTGCCACTGTGCTGTTTGTGGCTAAAACCGTTGCTGCTGTTGTTTAAAGCAAGCCTGCCCAGATGTGTTCCTTTGGCAAGTATTTTAGCCCATGGTTTTATTTGGTGCTGCATATTTTTAAAACTGCTGGTTTTATTTTGAAGAAAATTAGGCTAACTTGTGTTTAATAATAACTTGCTTTGCTGGCAATTTTGATGTATATTTTATGTATTAAAAAGCCACTTAGCTAAGCGGTATATTAATCCTGTTAAATAGATAAAAGAAAAAGGGTTTTAACAATTTAAATACCAGGTACATGCTCTTCTCACCCTTCAACAACATTGCAGTGAATGGGGAGTGGACGTTTGAATCTTCCATCTCCAGCTGAAGTTTATATGATGCCCTACCATGTGGCAATTAGTTTTAGCAAAAAAAGGAAAAAGAGAGAGCTCCTATTAGTGTCAGTGAATGTTGGTTCGCCCAAATGCTGATCGCTGTGGGTGTGGGTGTGTTATTTTCACAGAGATTGTGGCTGAGAAGGCTAAAATCTCCTCTTACTACATGCTGCGAACTTTTTAACAACCTCCCCACTTTCTCCCTGGCCTTGTATCTCATTTTAAATAACACACCGCACATTCAGAAAAGGCCAACCAAAATGACTAAGGGGCTGGAGCAGTTCCCCTTCGGAGAAAGGTCACAACATCTGCGGCTTTTTCGGTTTAGAAGGAAAAGGTGAACGAGAGGGAGACATGGCAGACGTTCATAAAATGAAACTGGCTCAAGAACAGTTTGTCTCTGCTTTTCAAAATACTAGAAACCAGGGCCATTCAGAGAAGCTGAGTGTCAGAAGATTCAGGACAGACAGAAGGAGCTACATCTTCAGGCAGTGCATAGATAAACCATGGGATTTGCTCTCAGCAACTTGGAGGGCTTTAAAGAGAGAAAAGGTTAGACAAGATCGGAATAAAACAGACCCCATTAGGAAAATACTAAACCTGATAGAACACAGCAAAACAAGCAAATCCCCATTAATGGTCATGTCTCTAGACATCCTTAAAGACTTTGATGGTCTGGACCAGAAATACCTCTTAGAAAGTACTAACCCGAATGATATTTGGTGCTAACTTCTGACAAATCCTTAAACATATTTACTCTAAGGCCTCAGCGAAAATAAGAATCAATAACGGAGTCTAGTTAGAAATCCAAAGGGAAGCGACAGAGAAATTCTAAGAGGCACAAAATAAGGATGTCCACTATTCCACCTAGCTGCGCCTGTCAGCTGTAGAGCGGCTTCAGGCCGCTATCCCGAGGCGCACACGTGCCTCCGGAGAGCTGCCTGAAGCCGCTCTACAAGCTACAGCTGACAGGCGCAGCAAGGTGCCCTGGGCTCACAGGCTCCGCAGGCGCACGGGAGCATGAGCCTTAGGCCACCTACGGTAGCTGCGCCTCTCAGCTGTAGAGCGGCTTCAGGCCGCTATCCCGAGGTGCACGCATGCCTCCGGAGAGCGGCCTGAAGCCACTCTTTAAGCTACAGCTGACAGGCGCAGCGAGGTGGCCCCAGGCTTGCGCTCCTGTGCAAAGCTCCGGAGGTGCGCGGGAGCGAGAGCCTGGGACCACCTCCCCGCGCCTCTCAACTGTTTTTTATTTTATTTTTATTTTTTCTAATTTTTATTTTTTTCCTATGTTTCATTTTCATTTTCATTTTTTCTATTTTTTATTTTTCTATTTTCTATTTTTATTTAATTTGGGGGGGGGGCAGAAGGTGATCTCACCTAGGGCGCAAAAAACCCTAGCACCAGCCCTGTTTGTGCTTCAATACCCACATGCCATGCTGGCTATATTATGTCAACGAGTGTCTGGAGCAGTATATTCTGAATGCCAGTTTCTGGGAATCACACATGGGGAGAGTGTTGTTGTGCTCAGGTGCTGTTTCCAGTCTTCCCATTGGGACATCTGGTTGGGATGCTGCTGAGTTTTCATAAGCATTTCATCAAAAATCACAAACTGAACTGAAAATGAGGAGACTTGAAGGTTGGAAAAAGCAGAAAGGGAGAGAAGCCAAAGTTGACATATTTGCCCATCCTTAGGTGTGGATTACACAACTTTCCCCAGTTCTGAAATCCACCAGCATCAGTAGTGCAGAGTGATGGTGAAATTAAGTCTAGCATGATCAGTTTACATCTCAGCAACTGCCGACATTTTAAATGGGACATTTTGCTGCAACTGTGGGTGACGCTGATGATTTAAACCAGGCATCCCTAAACTGCAGCCCTCCAAATGTTTTGGCCTACAACTCCCATGATCCCGAGCTAACAGGACCAGTGGTCGGGGAAGATGGGAATTGTAGTCCAAAACATCTGGAGGGCCGAAGTTTGGGGATGCCTGATTTAAACTCTGGTTTGGCTTGGCTTCATCTGTATGGCTGTGACTTGCAGCAAACATCAGTCCTACTCAAAGTAGATCAATTAATGTTAATGGTCCTACTCTGAGAGGAACTTAGTTCAATGCAATCCTCTGTTTGCAGAGCACACAGAAACACAAAACACCCAAATCCTGGGGGTTTTCAGCATGCAAGCGTTCTGTCCACAGGCATCTGTCATAATGATGGGCATTTGCCTCCACCACCACTCCCTACACGGCGGAAGGTGTTTGCACTGATTGCAAAACTAATTGCCCATTCCAGTAAAGGACGGCTGTAGATCTTCATCTCCTGCAACTTGGGAGGGCAGGCAGTTTGGAACTCTAGCTTACAATGATAAATGGGGTGAGACGAAATTATTCATTAAGTTCATTTTGTCCGTGGCAAATGCTAGAATTGGAGAACAATTCAAATAAACCAGTGCAGAGCAGGGAGGGTGTCTTCCGCTTCAACGTCTGACAGAGATATTTGCAAAATGCTCCTTCCCAGTGGAAAGTCACAAGAATAATTAAATTCAATTGCTGTAATTCAAATGAGAGCCTAATTACACCCTTGTGCGCATATCTCTTTCATAGACCCAGATGTTGGATTCATGCCTCCGGGGAGATTATTTATTTTGTTTTCCTGCTCCTTATTAGATTTTTTTTTTTGCGGGAGGGGGAGAGTTCATCAATTTTAGATATCAAATTTGCTGGCCATGATGAGCTCTGAGAGACATTGTGCTTCTGCTACTGCTTTCCTGATCCAAAATTCGGGATGAAATTTGCAGATCAATTCAATTTTTGCACAGATTTTTCAAACTTACACAGCAGCAAGGGAGCAAGTAGAAGCAGGACACAAAAGTCAATCCATTTACCCCCAACACAGCATGCTAACAAGGCCAGCTGGGAAGAAATGTCCATTGGAGTGTTGTTGAAGCAGCAATAGGAATGGAGATTGGAAATGTCAAGAAATGGAGAGTACCGTTCATCATATGTGGTGGACATGTCAATTATCTAAGGACTTCTCGGAGATGATATCTTTATTGTCATTGTCCCCTTGCGGGAACAACGAAATTACTCATGAATATATAATGAAATGGGGGGGGAGTTTTAAAAGGCCTTTATAAAAGACCAGAAGCTTTGCTTTTAGGAATATTAGGAACAGATGTCCCCAGAGATCAGAAGAATTTGTTTCTCTCTGCAACCATGGCATCCTGAATGATATATGTTCAGAATGGAAGGAGAGAACAACACCAACAAAGGAGGAGTGGCAGACAAAACTGATGGAGTATGCAGAGGCCTAGCTGCTCCATGCTCTGCCAGAAGGTGCATCTGGCAAGGCCGAGAATGTGGCCAGTGGCGCCAGCTCCTGGTGCCATCTGCCACTGCCGAGCTTGCCCCAACTGGATCTAGTCTTGGTCCTAGTAGCAGCTCTGCTGGCTGTGAAGTATTACCGTGACTCGGAAGTGGTCCGGTGGCAGGTACCAGTTGAGGAAGCCTTGCAGGGAGGGATGGAGAAATCTTTGCAAGGGTAGCTTTGGGGGCGCTGATGCCTGAGTGGAAGGGGTGATGATGGGGGCTGTTTGGAGGGCATTGAAGGGGAGCATCAGTGGGGTCACTGCTGGTCTCATGAAGCTGAAAAGCTGGTAGGCAAAAAGGGCATTCTGGGGGTGTCAGGAGATTTGGGAAGGTTTTTGTTATTCAAAATATGTACAGTGCAGGCCCAGAGCTGCCTATTCAGAAAGACTCCCCAGTAATGTATGTATTGGACTCCAATTTAACAATGTCATCATCTCTCTGTCTGTTAGGAATTAAATCTCATGCAGTTCTGTGGGATTTCACTCCCTTGGAAAGTGTGGACAGAGTAGTATTCTGGGCTGCATCAATAGGAGTATAGCATCTAGAGCAAGGGAAGTAATAGTACCACTGTATTCTGCTCTGGTCAGACCTCACCTGGAGTACTGTGTCCAGTTCTGGGCACCACAGTTCTAGAAGGATACTGACAAGCTGGAACGTGTCCAGAAGAGGGCAACCTAAATGGTCAAAGGCCTGGAAACGATGCCTTATGAGGAACAGCTTAGGGAGCTGGGTATGTTTAGCCTGGAGAAGAGAAGGTTAAGGGGTGATATGATAGCCATGTCCAAATATATAAAAGGATGTCATATAGAGGAGGGAGAAAGGTTGTTTTCTGCTGCTCCAGAGAAGCGGACACGGAGCAATGGATTCAAACTACAAGAAAGAAGATTCCACCTAAACATTAGGAAGAACTTCCTGACAGTAAGAGCTGTTCGGCAGTGTAATTTGCTACCAAGGAGTATGATGGAGTCTCCTTCTTTGGAGCTCTTTAAGCAGAGGCTTGACAGGCATATGATTCTATGATTCTTCAACATCAACTTCATTGGACTGGTCATGTTGTGTCGGTGCCTAATGATCATCTTCCAAAGCAACTACTCTATTCTGAACTTAAAAATGGAAAGTGTAATGCTGGTGGTCAACAAAAGAGGTTTAAAGACTCTCTCAAGGCAAAGCTAAAAAAAATGTAGTATAAGCACTGACAACTAGGAAACACTGGCCTGCGAGTGCGCCAATTGGAGAACAGCCTTTACCAAAGGTGCCATGGGCTTTGAAGATGCTCAAACTCAGGACACAAGGGAGAAATGTGCTACAAGGAAGGAACGCTTGGCAAACCCTCACCATGATCAACTCCCACCAGGAAACCTATGTCCCCACTGTGGAAGGACGTGTGGATCCAGAATTGGCCTCCACAGTCACTTACGGACTCACTGTTAAAACCGCGTTTATGGAAGGCAACCTTACTCAGCAACGAGTGATCACCAAAGAGGAAGAAGAAGACAAGTTAGTCTAAGGTTTGCAATTATGTGTGCATGTACGTGGGGAGCAAGTCTGCTTGAATCCCCTAGGGCATGCTTCTGCAAAGACATGCATACGCTTGCACTGTAAATATACTTTTCATAGCACTTAATGAATGTAGGCAATTAACACACTAGTCCGTCTCCAGAGATATCGCCGTTCCACGAAGACATATCAGTGGCGGTAAGTCATGATGGCAGCAAGAAAGGAGATTCCGACCAAACATAAGCCACAACCTTCTGACAGTAAGAGCTGTTTGACGGTGGAATGGTCTCCCCCAGGAGGTGGTGGGCTCTCTTTGGAGGTTTTTAAGCAGAGGTTGGGTGGGCATCTATCATGTTTGATATAGCTGAGATTCCTGCATTGCAGGGGGTTGGACTAGATTACTCTTGGGATCCCTTCCAACTCTACAATGCTGCAATTCTATGATTCTGTGATCTCCAGTGCCAGAGGCAGCCTGCCTCTGAGGCTGTGTACACCCCATACTTCAAAGTATGTTAAGTGTGCTGGGAAATGCAGCACCGATGAGCAAACTACAGGTCCCAGAATTCTTTTTGTCAGTGTTTTTTTCTGGCGGTACTCAACAGTATGCAGTAGCAGCACCTTTTCTCCCTAGAAAAAAGCACTGGAGAGAAGGTACAGGTGCCCTGAAAACATCTTCAGAAGCCTTGGTCCATGTTATCTGGATTCATAACCCACGACGGTTTCTAGCCTGCTTGACTACAATGGGGAAATAAATCCCTTAGAAACTGGGCCTGTTAGAAATCTGAACTGTGAGCTCTGGTTTCCTAGAGATTCGCAGTGCCGAGAATCCACCCAGCCTTACTGCCTCAAATTGCACCAAGATGAGCATCACCCGTTGGGTCACCCTGAGCCATCGCTATTTTTCTCAGTATTAGATTTCTTCAACCAATCACTCAGGGAATATATATTCCTGGTATACAAAGCAGACGATAAGCAGAGTAAATGGGCAAACGTAAAAATAGGCAAGGTCATACAGTGTGAGACTGAAAGCACATAAATCACACACCCCCATCCACCTCCATCCCTGGAATTGAAGGGAGTTTTGCATTGCAAGGTAATGCCATCTCCTTTATTTATGCAGAAAGATTTCAGCAGGTGTGGGCCTAGGGAAGCGCAGAGCAGAAAAGAATCGGGAGTTGAATGTGGCCAGAGAACGCTTGAAGAAAGGATAACAAGGTGAGGGGGAACCAAAGACTTTCACTGGGAAAAGAGGGAGCAAAGATCTACAATGGGAGCATGGGTGCAATCAATTACTTAACAGCTGAAGTTGGAATCAAAGACCATTATAAGGAGGTGGAGGAAGAAGCCTGCTCTGAATCACAGAGCCCAGGGAACCCCAGAGGTCATCGCTTGCCATTTCCTCCCTAGGGGAGGAAGGAGACCAACAGCGCCTCCTATTTGTTGAGAGCAGCTTAAATCAACAGGCAGCCATCGTGAATGGGAGCTCAGAAATTCTCACCCTAGCCCTCATGAATCCCTCCCTATGCAGTAATCTCATAATTCCCTTCCTGAAGTGACCTTTAAATTCCGCTTGGCCCCAAATTACATGTAAAAAATAATAATTCAGATTTAGATGCTGTTTGTGTTTTCCTTTAGACTAGGAGTTCCCAGTGTGGGCAGTACAGGGGACACCTGATCACAGTACATCAATTTTATTGAATTAATTAAACCAAGTAGTTTTAATTGGTTTTTGTTCGGGGGGGGCCACATTATTTTTGTGGTATTATCTTCCTTAGTGGGCCATGCAAACCACTCTTTCTGAATAATGCTTTTTATAGGGTAGGGGAGCACTGGAGATGAGTTTATAGAATTTACTGTATTTTTCTGTGTATAATATGCCCCCATGTATAAAACAACCTCTATTTTGGGGGGCCACAAAAAAATTTTTAGGGGGGGGATTGCCAAATGTGTTGAGCTTTTTGGGGGGTGGGGAGATTGCCCAGAGTTAATGAGCCTGCCTGCCTACAGCCTGCCCACCTATGAATCATAGAATCATAGAGTTGGAAGAGACCACAAGGGCCATCCAGTCCAACCTCCTGCCAAGCAGGAAACACCATCAAAACATTCTTGACATATGGTTGTCAAGCCTTTGCTTAAAGACCTCCAAAATTGCACGCATCGCCAAGGCCATCAATCGACTCCACACTCGCCGACAAAAACCCACCTGTACACTCAACAAAACCACAGCTGATTGCACGCACGCCTCGCCACTGCTGTAAATAGCCCCCCCAATTGCTGCAGCCCCAGCCAATCGGCAGCAGGTATTGCTGCAACCAATCACAAGTACAATCGCCACTATCCATCTCCTGCTGTCTGCGGCCACCAATCGACTGCCCCCCCCTGCTATCTGTGTATAAGACGACCCACAATTTCTGCCTATTAATTCTAAGGAAAACAAATAATCTTATATACAGAGAAATACAGTATCTAGATTCTGTGATCAGTGCTTAATCTCCAGATTTCCCCATGAGGAAGGGGTAGAAGTCTGCATCCCCCTCTTCTCCCTCCCAGTGCACTGATCTTATAAGAATCTTGCAAGAGAATGACAGTGAGCAACAACGTGGGAGGGGTGTTTCTAGGACTAAGGTGAAACTGTGAAGCTTCCTGGGTTATTTTTGCTATTAGATGCAGCATGCTGTTTAAGTAATCATGCTATATTTATAGAATTGAAATGTGTGTGTGTTTTGTAGATTATTGCATTTTTGTTAACATATGATGAACTAAGATATAAACTTGATGATTGGCTCCAATATCATCAGATTAATGAAGTATTTAAAATGGATAAAAAAATTGGTTTTCAATTAGAGAAGTCAAAGTTGGAAACAGAATTGTTAGAACCTAAGACGAAATTACTTTCCAGAATGTACAAATTATTGCTTGAATGGCATACGAAAGATGAATTAACGAAGAATGCTATGATTTTGTGGGCAAAGGATGTGGGACACAACATCATGATAGAGGATTGGGAAAAGTTGTGGAAACAAAATATTAAATTTTCTGCGTGTAGCTTGATAAGAGAAAACATAATGAAAATTATGTATAGATGGTATCTTACACCAGTGAAATTAGCCAAGATTTATCATAACCATGATAATAAATGTTGGAAATGTAAGAAAGAGGAAGGTTCCTTTTACCACATGTGGTGGACGTGTCCACTAGTAAGTGACTTCTGGGAAAAGATTTATAATGAAATGAAGAAGGTGTTGAAAACCACATTTGTTAAAAAACCAGAAGCATTTCTAGTGGGCATAGTAAGTAAAGAGATTCTCAAGAAAAATGTAACGTTTTTTATGTATGCCACGGCAGCAGCAAGAATTTTACTAGCCAAGAACTGGAAAGCTCAAGAGTTACCAACATTGGACGATTGGCAGATGAAAATGATGGAGTTGATGGAACTGGCTGAGATGACCGGAAGAATCCGCAACCGGGGAGAAGAAGCGACGGAAGAAGATTGGAAAGATTTTAAATTATATTTGAAAAAATATGCTAAAGTTATATATTGAGAATAGAATAGAATAGAATTAGGATAGAAAGAAGCTGTGGAAGGAATGAAGTATGTTAAATGGAAGAGTAAAATAAGTTTAGATAATGTGAGTGAAATGTATTAGAAATTGCTAAAATGTAATTGGTAGGAGAACTGCAGTGGATGGGAACCCGAGGGGGTCCCAATAGACAATGTGATATGAAAAAGGAATATTTTTGTTCTTTGTTTTTCTGTTTCTTGTTTCTTGTTTTTTCTTTTTTCTTTATTTTAGTTGTATTTTTATGTGTTTTGTGTTTTGTTGTTATCTCTTGAAAATTAATAAAAATTATTATAAAAAAATAAAAAAGATTATTGCATTTTTGTTTTGCTACTTTATTATGAAATTGTTCCTATGCTATTGTTTTGATACGTTATCGTGAACTAATCTGAGGAACATTTTTTTTTCAATTTCTGTTGCATGAGATTTTTCAACTGTTCTTATATGTTTTTTCAATGCTGATTCCATATCTGAAGTCGGTTTTGTTCTGTAAGCTCTAGTTTTCTTTTGCAATTTATGTTTTTCACTTTTCACCTGAATATTCGTTTTTCACAATGCAAGAATTAAATATTTTATTAAACACATAGCCAAAGTAGTACAATATGATTATAAATGTAAGTGACTTATATAGCATTGAACATGGCATGTATAGCATTGAAAATGACATGTATATAGATATACATGACACTTGCAATGTGGAATCAACTATGGTAACTAAGGATATACAACAGGTGGAGAATACTTTATTTTAAATATGGAACCCATGGAGAGAGGGATGGTAGTCCGAAGGTTTGAAAGAACCTTTTATTTGAAATGGTTTAAGTTAAAATGTATAAAACCAGTGCCGGATTTAGTTTGATGAGGCCCTAAGCTACTGAAAGTAATGGGGCCCTTTATATGTCCAGCTGTCCTTTGTCAACAACAAATTGTCACAGTTTTGACTTGGATATATGCTATATGGTAATTTAGACCTAGTAGGTAATATGGACCTAGTAGGCATTTAAAGCCATTTGCACATAAAAAATAGGAGCCTACACAACACAAAACACTGTTGCTGTATGTAGGCTTTATTTTAATTTTATTTGTTTTTTATGTTATATTTTGGAAATGTACATCCAGGTGTGTTTTTTTCCTTTAATTTTTTTTTTGGGGGGGGGGGCAAGAGAGTGCGGCTCTAAGCTATGGCTTGTTTAGCTTATACATAAATCCGGCACTGTATAAAACTATGTAAAACAAATTTTTTAAAAATGAAATGCACCCCTGTTTCTTTGTTGTAAGCTGCTTACATAAGCATTTTTTATTTATTTTTGGTGGGAAAGCGACTAAAATGAACAAATGAATGAAACCCAGCACCAGTGGTAGTGCAGCAGCTCAAGGGAGGACAAACAGGAATAGAATCATAGAACTGCAGAGTTGGAAGGGCCTCCAGGGGTCATCCAGTCCAACCCCCTGCAAGGCAGGAATCTCAATGAAAGCATCAATGACAGGTGGCCAACTAACGCCTGCTTAAGAACCTCCCGTGAAGGGGAACCCACAACCACAATGAATTATTTCTCCCCTTCGCCCCTCCTGCTGCTGCAGTGAATGAGAGAGGAAAGCCTGTGTTTCAAAATGCAAACTTCTTCCTGTTACTCAGCCCAGGTAGCAGCTGTGGCAGGTGGGGAGCAAAGGAGAGAATCCTTCTGCCCTCCGGTAGCATCCCTGCACGCATCCTTTGAAGCACGGATGGATTTCCAAGCTTCCCCGCACCTTGCCAAGCCGACCCCATGGTGATCCTTTCAACTTCTGAATTGGAGATTGAAAGGCTCAGCAGCGGGCGGGTGCTTGAAAATCCTACCCGGAGCTCATCCTTTCAATATGGATAATCACTTAAGTTGCCTTTGTGTGGCTGTATTATGTCCTAGAACTCTGCTCCGCAGGCTAGAGAGCTGTGTGATTGTGAGCTGAAACTAGCCAGCTGTACCGAAGTGAAATTTGCAATCATTGCTCTTCCCGCTTTTCACTCTAGCCTTGCAAGCGGCCTTCAGAAGTTGCTCAGAAGGGAATGTGGCCCTCAGACAGAAAATGTTCCCCACCCAGTGCCGGATTTACGTATAAGCTAAACAAGCTATAGCTTAGGGCAGGCACCCCCCAAACTTCAGCCCTCCAGATGTTTTGGACTACAATTCCCATCATCCCTGACCACTGGTCCTGTTAGCTAGGGATCATGGGAGCGGTAGGCCAAAACATCTGGAGGGCACAGTTTGGGGGTGCCTGGCTTAGGGCCCCACTGTCTTGGGGCGCCCCCAAAAAATTAAAGGAAAAAAACTGGGTGTACACTTCCAAAACATAAGTTTAAAAACAAATAAAATAAAGCCTCCATACAACAACAGTGTTTTGTGTTGAATAGGCTTCTATGATGTAAGTAAAGGGCCCCTCCTGCTTGCCTGCTCCCTAAAATATCTCTGGTTTGCTCATTTCTATATACTGTACAGTGATACCTTGGTTTACAACCATAATCCGTTCCAGAGGCCCGGTTGTAAACCAAAGCAGGTTGTAACCCAAGGCTCGCTTTTGCCAATGGGGCCTCCCCAAAAAATAATAATTAAGAATTGGTTGTAATCCAAAAAAAGGGACACACACTTCAGGGTTTGACGTGGTTGTAATCCAAAACAGTTGTAATCCAAAACGGTTGCAAACCAAGATACCACTGTATAGGGTGTCTACATTCTGCATGGACTGGTTGCATGGCAACATGTGCAAATGGCTTTGGGTGTTCAGACCCAGAGACCTCCCCCCTAAATAAACACACATTTGACTCAAATTTTAGTTTTGGTTTTTGGCAGAATTTAGGCCACAACTTTATTGATTACAGAAAGTGAGTGGTTGCATTGGCTCTGGTTCAACTAGCTCCCTGCACCCTTGCAGGCAGCACTGACCCAGAACTCTATTATAGGTCAGCCAAGGGTGAACACCTGAGGTAGGTGAAAAACCCGGGTGTCACAGTGGCCTGGCTGGGCTACTTCAGAGTAACGACTCCACACAGCTCTGCATTTTATTCTTTTATTGGTGCTGTGTATTTACAGTGCTAAAGGCAGTGCTATTTACAGAGATTGACACATCTTATCCGTCTTCTTCAGTACCTCCGAATGGAGGTTGGCGCGTTCTCCTCCAGCATAAAAGCTTGGGGAGACCCAGCCTCTTCCCCCGACGTTTCTTGCGCAATTCCGGAGTCGGTGGGATTGGCCTTCCCCCCTTGCTCCCCCCTTCCTTTCCCACCTTGGGCAGTGGCTCTGCTACCTTGCCTGAGCCTCGGACACCACTTCCTGCTTCTCCACTTGAGTCGGAGCTCTCCCTGCTTTCCCCAGCGCTCGGAGATGGGCTGGAGCTCAAGATGGGAGGGACCTCCCGATATCCCCTGTCCCTCACACCGGGGATAGACTTTGTTCACTCCCCAAATGCTCTCCTGGACTCAGGCACGAGCACAACCCCCTCTCGGGGGTTGACCAAACCAAGTTGAGTCCCTGGATTCCTTTAACGGAATACCCTTCACATAGGGATGGCGAGATCGTTCTCCCATCCCTATCACCTTAACCAGTGCCTATCCGCCACACGATCACCCACGCTCGCCGCCAACCACTCACACCTGCAACCAATCCGTTAACCCCTCTGACACTGCTGTCTGCCACAAATCATTCCCAATCACAGACAGATGAACCCCATCAAGCCTGTAAAAGGATGCATCATGGAAGGTAATGCTCGGGTGACGGATCACCATCCCACCCAAGGCCAGAACCTTCTTGGCCACAATGCTCTGGACACGCTTCCTGGCCCTCTTGGTGGCAGCTGGGCATTGGCTACCTTGCCACACACGTCGCTGCAACAGCTGCGACCAAAAAATATTGAGTCCACGAAGAGCTGCCTTCAACTCTTCCAAGTCCTCCTGCATACAGGTCCTCAGGCTCAATCCGGGAGCTTCCGGCAAATCGTTCTTGCCCAGCTGCACCATCATCGCCACAGGCGTGCCTTCCACAGACACCTTCGCCCACTCCCAACGCAATCCTTGTCTGGATATCCAGGAGACGTGCATGTGGTCGGGGAGTCGGAGCCTGCGTCCGAATCCAGACTCCGTTGTCCTCCTGCTGGCCCAGTGGACAATGCTGTGCCTGACTATCCAGATGTGCAGGGCAGGCAGACCTAGGAATGAACAAAAGAATATTAACCACTGCACCTCAGCGCCGCTTCTGAATATAAATCCTGTATGCATCATACTTCCAGTGGCCCAGATCCTTGATCCTGTCAACAGACAGGCCCCAGTGCCCAGCAGTGGAGGCAGCACCAATGTGAAAGGAATGAGGTGCAAACTCACTGACCAACAGGCCACAGGCTGCAATTGCCTTACACATCACTGCAGCAAATTGATGCCTCCTCAATGGGTTCCCATCCACGTGAACCAGAAAGGGACCATCCCCAGGCAGGCGAAGTGACAAATACTTCCTGCCCTCTTTTAGGGAGGACACGCTTTACAAGGGAATATCTGATCTAAGTGTTATCTGGGCTGCGCTAAGAGATGGATTTTTTCCCTGTTTTGTTTCCTTTGCTTTGTGGTATTTTTAGGAAGTTGTAAACTGTGCAGAGATTTTCTTTGAAATATGAAGTGGTCCATGAATTGCCCAAATAAATAAACACTTGTGGGGTGTTTATTTACTACATGCAGGGATTCTTCCCCCCTCCACCCCACCCCTGCTTCTTTTTGGGGGGAATATCCAAAGATACAATCTCTCGGTGGCAGACTGCAGTGATACAATGCAGACTTCTACCACCTTCTGTCCATCTGACACCTTGCTCTGTCTAACGTGTAGATCAGTCTACAATATAGGCTTGTCAACACTTCCTATTGTCCCCCTGCTTACCCCCGGGGAAAACTGCTCTTTACTGCTCAATCAGAGCAAACTGCAATCAAGTTTCCCACAGATTGCTTCCCCCCTCCCCCAATTTAGAGCTAAAGAGCAGGTTTTCCCTGGGAAAAGAGTGGGAAAGGGGGGGGGGGAAACAATGTGGACCTAAGATAAGCCGAAATATAGAAAAGCCCTTCCTGTACTCTCAAGTCTTTGGTTGAGGCCCTACTCAGTGTTACACCACAGTCTACAAGATGATGGTTGTCCCTTTTTGGTTCCACCCCCTAAAATATATTTTGGTGCCCTTGCAAACCTCAGAGTTCCCCACAGCCTGCTGAATCCGATCCCTTTCTCTCAGGGGTGGGTTGTGCCATTTCAGTTTCATATTGAGTTAGGCACTTGAATCTAAATTGGAAACCAAGAAAATCTTAATTCTGCAACCAGCCTGCAACATACAAAGAAAGCTGCTTCTTCTTCTTCTTTTACACCATGGAGTTGTTTTGCACAGCTCTCCTTCCTTCTGTTGACATTCATCACCTCATCAAGGTCTTCTTCTTGTCAGCTTTATAGATTTTAAATACACATTTGATGTGTATATTTTAAAATATGTTTTTAGTGTGCAGTACACTTGGAGCCCCCAGCTACAGCATGGCCTATACATTTATTCAATCAAACAATCTGCTTCTAGGTGAAAATATGGAGGCCTATAGAGGGGTAAAAATTAGGCACGGGAAGAAAAAATGGGAGTTTGATTTCTCAGTGATTGGACAATAGGCGAAAATGATAATAGTTTAAAAGTGGTATAAGATATAAAGGTGTATGTTATAAAATATGAACTATGAAACTGTTGAAGATGATAAATAAGGGAGGAAAACCGGGGAAGGGTGGGAGGGTGGGGAAGCCCACAAAATATGGTTTAACAATTATGAATTTAACAATTATGATGAATTTTTTTTTTTGTCTTTTTTCCTTTTTGTCTTTTTTTTTCCTCTTCTCTTTTTTCTCTTTTTCTCTTTTTGTATTTTCTTTTTTTTTTTGGTATGACAATAGATGGTTGGATGGATGAACTCCTGCGTACTGCCCTGGTTCACTGGAGCTCCCTGGTGGCAGGGGGGGGCTTGGGGGGCAGGGGAGGGGGAGGAGGACAGAAACCCAATCATAAAATGGACCACTTCTGACTGATCACCTGCGTGGGATACTTCTGTGGCAGGGGAGGACCCATGGAGGGGGGTGGGAAGAAGGTGGAAAAGGTGTTTATGTATGTACCATTTTTTGTAATTTGTAAAAACCAATAAAAATTATGTTAAAAAAAAAAAACAAACAATCTGCTTCTGAAACTCAAGGGAAAGGTCAAGGAGCTATTCGAGAAACTGCAGCTCCCCATCCCAAGAGATACAAAAACTTATTTCTTCAGCTTTGAAGATTTCACCAAATATAAAGCGCTCAGTTTTGAGGGCATGTTAGGTTGAGGCTCTTAATGTGTAGAGCAGGGCTAGCCAACCTGTTGCACCCCAGATGCTGTTCAACTTCCATTATCCACAGCAAGCCTGGCCGACGTTAAGAGACGATAAGATATGAATCCAACATTATGTGGAAGGGACCAAGTTGGCTACTCATGGTGTGGAGCCTATGCATGGTGAAATATTGTCAGATCATGCCCCTCAACCCATCAATGTGCCTATCTTTAGAGATGAGCAAAACTTGCTCATCAGGGTCAGCCCTACCATGAGGCCGAATGAGGCAGCTGCCTCAGGCGGTGGATGCTGAGGTGCAGGGAGTTGCCAGTGCTGTGAGTGTATTGTGCCTCCGACGATAGCTTGCTGCCTTTAAGTGCTGGGGACGATGCCTGTCCTTTCACCAGTATTGGAGTAAGATTCAACTACCAGTCCAACTGGCTTCTATATGGGTCTTGGGGGAGGACACCATCTTGTCCTTTGCCTCAGGCAGCAAAATGTCTTGAGCTGGCCCCAGTCCTCATGAAAATTCACCAGCATTTTCATGTGAATATCTGCTGCTGTACACATTTTCATATGCACTATCTTCTTACATTCACATCTTTGCAAAACAATTACCCCTCCCCCAACACCATGCATAATGCATCTTTGTTATGTTATTTCCAATAAAATATGCATTTTATGCAAAATTTGCCTGAGGCTGTGCATTTTTCTGCACATTACCCAGCTGGAGAACTGTGTTGCAAAATTCAGACACCTGTAAATGTTGAAGGATGGCTGTGTTTCGGTTCATGTAAGTACAGATTAGATAGGCTTGCCTTTAAATGCTAACGGAATTGGATTTCTCCCCCATTATTAATCTATCCTACTTGATATTTCATATACTTTGAGCTTATACATGGAACCCCCAACATGCATTGCCCCACCCCTAAGAAAAGCACAGTCATTTCCCAGATCTCATGTGGACTTTCTGCTGTGTGGTTTGAGCATTTGTGAACATAAGCATTTATATAAATAGGTCCTGTGCGGATGTTGTGTCTTGCTGCGAGCTGCCCTCCGAACTCTCTGATGATGCAACTCGTAGATAGTGCAAGTGAG
The DNA here is from genome assembly GCF_963506605.1 of Zootoca vivipara. NCBI lineage: Eukaryota > Metazoa > Chordata > Lepidosauria > Squamata > Lacertidae > Zootoca > Zootoca vivipara. The sequence goes on along the minus strand of NC_083284.1, from coordinate 6,819,886 downwards.
AAAGGAAAAATCCTACACGCAGATTCTGGTAGCTGCAGGGAAACAGAGTATGAGACATCTGAGCTTAATCTCCTTGACTGCGATAATACGTCACAGAGGAAGTCACCTCACGCTGACTCAGGCCATGCGTGTATCTCGTTCAGTACTGTCTGCCAGCAGTGGTTTCAGGCAGGAATCTCTTTCTGGCCCTACCAGGAACTGCTGTGGGGGGACCTTGGAACTTTCACAGAATCATAGAATTGTGGAGTTGGGACTCCGAGGGTCCAACCCCCTTCAGTGCAGGAATCTCAACTACACCATACATAACAGATGGCCATCCAACTCTCCTTAAAAACCTCCAAGGAAGGAGAACTTCTGCGTGAAAAGCATGGGCTTTCCCACCTTACAATGTCTGCTCTTAGATTATATTAGGGAACAGGTGATAAATTGAGACCAGTGCCTTGCATCAACATATGAAAGCACACCACTTACAGCATACTATCAATCAGGGCTGAAGACTGCCTTGGAAGGTTTTTTTTGCCTCCGGGGGAAAGCAGCTGAAGTAAATCTGCTGAGAAAAAGCTGCCACCTACAGAGCTTTGTCTGTCAACCTTGGTGGTTCGCTATCGAAACGTACTCCCTCTCGAGGACTTGTTCATTATTTACGTTTCATCTGACATTTCGATCTCGCCAATTCCAGCCCACTGGCAGGCTCTCGTCTCCACTAACAACAATGAAATCGCATATTCGCTAATTATGCAATACAATGTGAGACACGCCGAAGCGTAACAGCTAGGCAATGGGCACCACATCTTCAAGAGCATTAAAATAATACACCGTCATGGCTCAGGTAACTCTGTGCCCTCCAACATTTCTCTGATGAAAATAGGGACATCCTACCATACCCTCCAACAATTCTCCAATGAAAATAGAGACGTCCTAAGGAAAAGCGGGACATTCTGGGATCAAATCAGAAACTGGGATAGCTACAGTAAATCCACGACTGTCCCTGGAAAATAGGGACACTTGGAGGGCCTGCCCTGACTGGGAGCAGCTCTCCAAAATTTCCTTGGGGCTCTTCCCACAGAACAATACTTTTGTTGAGTAACAGAAGGACACAATATGCAGGTTATATACGGGAATATATTTAACCCATGTGGTTCTCCAATCCAGAACACAGGAAGCTGCCTTTTACTGAGCCAGCCCATCGTTCCACCTATCTCAATATTGTCTACACTGACTTGGTAGAGGCTCTCCAGGATTTCCATCAGGGTTCTCTGCAGATGCCGGAAATGGAACGCGGAACCTTCTGCATGGCAAGCAGATACCCACCCCCTTCCTCTCATACAATCTCAGGGAGATGAACAGTCATAAAACAACAACGCACACAATTTTAAAAATCATCATTAAAACCACAAAAAATACGAGTAAAAAAAGCCACTGGCAAAAGCCACTGTCACTCTGCTTTGAGGTCTGTAAGAACAAATACTATTATTTAATCATTCTGGTATCTTTTGCTGGTGCATCTGTTGGAAGTGGCCACACCTCTTTTGCCTCTCCCCATCTCCTGCTTTCGGTTGACTGCCACAAAGCTGTTGATGCATGGAATTATTTTTGTTCCTAGGTTAGCGGTAGGGATGTTTTTGTGTCATCCTACCTTGTTTTTTTTCTCCCTGAGACATGCCTTACCATTGACTTTCCTTTCCAAAGCCTGTTAAGTCAACAAGTTTCTCTGTCGTTCCCAGACGTCTGGGGCTGGAGGAGAGCTTTGTCAAAAGCTGCAAGCCAGAGTTTCTCAAACTGTGTAACCCCTTTGTGGAATTTTCAGTCACAGGAAACATGGTGGAGAAACATAGCTGCCAAGTTTTCCCTTTTCTCGCGAGGAAGCCTATTCAGCATAAGGGAAAATCCCTTTAAAAAGGGATAACTTGGCAGCTATGTGGAGAAAACATCAGGGTGGGGTGGGGGAAATGTTATTGAAGTTGAGGAGTTTGTGGTCCGCCTCTGGGGGCAGCATGCTTCTGAATACCAGTTGGCTGGGAATCAGAAGCTGGGAGAGTGTTGCTCGAATCACAGAATTGAATCTTTCACCCAACATGGGGCTCAAACCAGAGGCGCCAAGTTGCACCCAACATTGAGGCGGCCCGTTGCATGTCACATGACGTCACACAATATCTCTCTTTAAATGCAGGAGTGAGGTAGCACAACCAGGTCTTGGTCTTTTAAACTTGGAGACAGCTAGGCAGGTGGCGACTGCCTAAGGGCAGACTGAGTTTGGTGGAACAATGCCCCATTTGTCCTAAAGGACCAGCCTCAACAGGTTAATTTTAGCTGTTTCCTGGCTTCTTCAGATACGACACACATCCCCATTGATGTTTCCATGTATCCTTTGCCTCTTTTCTCTTTCCACAGCGCCCGCCTGCCACTCTGAGAGTTGCCAAAAAAAGTCCAAGTTCTTTGCAGAGAAAAAACCTGACATCTCAGAAGCTCAATTAATTATGCAAAGGAAGGGAATAGGTGTTCCCCCCGCCTTTTAAATGGGTTTGTGTCTTGTATTGTTCTGAGTCAATCTAAGGACTGTATTACCATGGCTTTGTTATTTCCCCGCTGATTCAGCTTGCCAAACATCCACGGAACATCTGCCAACATCTTTCAGTGGCTTGTTAAATTGCTAAATTCTATTATGTCTGATGCTTCCTCATTTGGGATCACTCGGGAGGAGGGCGCATGGAGTATTCTTCCTGCTTATCAGGAGCTATGGAATGTATTTCTTTCTGTCTCTAAAAAAGTAAACTGATTCCGTTAAGTGCTATGGTTTCTGTGTTTAATCATATGCGCTCCTGGAAGTCCTCATTGTATTGTGAGCACAAGCCAGCATGCTAGCTTTATCGTAATTAATATTTTGCATTCAGACAGCAGCTTGCAGTGTTCAACCGTCATCTTGTTATAATACTTATAACAGAGGCAGCCAAGGTGACATCAGCTCCAGTCAGACAGCCAATAGCCAGGGGAGATAGGAGGAGTACCATATTTTCCCGTGTATAAGATGATGCTTCTTGCTAAAAAAATAATATTAATAATTGGGTGTCGTCTTATACACGGATAGTGAATGCAGAGGGGGGACGTGCGATTAATGGCAGCAGCAAGCAGGAGATTGGTGGTGGCAATTGCACGGGTGATTGGTGGCTGTGACAAGGGCTGCTGGCGATTGGCTGAGGCTGCGGCAATTGGGCAGGTGATTGGTGGGTGTAGCAAGGTAGGCAGGCGATTGGCTGCTGCAGCAAGTGGGCGAGTGGGCTGTTGGTGGCAGCGAGCAGGCAGACAATTGAATTGACGGTTGCGGCGAGGTGTGCGATTGGCAGTGGCTGTGGCAAGTGATAGGCAGTGGTGGGCAGGTGGGTGAGCGATTAGTGGAAGTGACCTCCCCCACCCCACCCCCCAAAGCTAAACAACTTATTGTTTCTTAATTTTGGGTTAAAAAAATAGGGGTCATCTTATACATGGGGGTGTCTTATACATGGAAAAATACGGTAGTTAGCATATCGTGGAATGGTCTCCTTTGGGAGGTTGTGGACTCTCCTTCCTTTGAGGTTTTTAAGAAGAGCTTGGATGGTCACCTGTCATGTATGATTTAGTTGACATTCCTGCATGGGAGGGGGTTGGACTCTTATGACCCTTGGGGTCCCTTCCAACTCTGTGATTCTATGACACAACCTGTGCTGCCACAGATTCCAGATGGGTAATGAAGACCACCAAATTGCTTCTCTACAGGTTTCATTTACAGGATGAGGAAAACAAGAGAACAAAGCAGAAGGAAGCAGACGACATCTTCTGGCCCCATCTGCTACCAGAGAATCTCTTTACCTTCTTGAGCAATGCATAGGACTCCCTATAAGTTGCAGCATCAGTGCCAACAGCAACGTCTGCCTTGAGATTCCTATTGGTACTTGATACATTTGGGCTTTATATGCTGGCTAGGAGGCCTGATGGCACTTGATCACATGTGCTTAGGGTCACCTTCCCATGTCTATGTTTATGTCTGGCAAGGTCAGAGGAGTAGTCAACAGTGGACTACAAAGGGATTTGACGGCTGCAAGAATCCTGTGGTTCTCAGCACAGGAGAGCCAGAGTCTTATGACTCACATGGGTACCCAAGGTGGCCGGATCTACAAAGCCACATGACCCCATTTCTCCCACTCTTTCAGTCAGGTAGCTTTTCTATAATGAGCACTGATTATAGCAAGCTATGATGAACCCTTACAGAACTCTGCTCTACAAATCTACCATAGACTTACTACCAGCAAGTGCTAGGCCCAGGTCTGGGCATCTTTGAGGGCATCCATAGGAGACATTTGCAGAGTATCACCCCAGCTCCTCGTAATAAAATGACCCTCTGGATATGCCCTAATACACTATCCCTGCACAACAATGTTCTAATGTGGAGCAGTGTTACTGCTGTTTATTACACCTGGCCAACCCCTCTCCCTTTCACTTCTGATCAAACCTCGCCCACCCCCTGGCTTACACCCTTGCAGCTTTCCCAAACCCTCCCTTCACAGTTCACCCCCACCACTTCACCTACTGGCAGCCACATGAAATACAGCATGATGCCAGGCTTAAAATATTATGATATAGTAAGATATAGGGCTCATCCACACTTCTGCTTCTCCCATGGCTAGAAATCATGAGTGCAGGTGGTTTTCCACTTCTCCCACACTTTCTAGGCCCAGTTTTCTGTTTGTCCCACTGCTTTCCCTGGGAAAACCTGCTCTTTAGAGTTGAGTCAGAGCGAACATCAATCCATGGAAAACCCAATTGATGTTTCCTCTGTTTCAGGGGTAAAGAGAACGTTTTGCTTGGGGAAAGCGGCAAGGGAAGTGAATGAGCTCCCAGAGAATCAGAAATATATCCTAGCCTTGTAGACTTTAAAGAAAAAATGCTACAGCTGTCCTGCAAAACAAAGGGAAGCATGAGTGTGTGTGCGGAGAGAGAAACAGAGTTAAGGGGGAATAAAGTAGTGTGTTACTTTAAATTGCTTGTGTTTACTCAGTTTTAGTTTAAGGGAAAATCCATATTGGAATTATCCAATATGGCCCCCATGCAAGTTTTATTGTGCAGTGATGAGAGATGTTTATTTATTTGAGAAAGATATAGAAATCAAATTACACACACACACACACACACACACACATTTCATTCTCTCTCCTCTTTTTATTTCCTTTTGTTTACTCCCAAGGGAAAACAATGCAATGGTGTCCTTTGTAAGCTGTTCCCACACGCTATCGGAACAACAGATAAACTGGCCAGATTATTTCCTTGCCAAAATATCCCTTGGGACTCCATGAGATGAGTTGAAAAGAGAGGGGAAGACACTAGGGGAAACGATTGAAAACATGCAGCCGAGTGCGGCTTTCAATGAGCCAGTGGCTCCCTTTGACAGCCGGGATACGAGGGGAATATGAGAGTGCAAGGAATTTCCTTGAGACAGCTAGAAGTCACCAAGGAAGTCATTGCAAAGAGAGAGACGGGGCAGCAGCCGGGCTGTTGACAAAGCTGCTTACCCCATTCCTCCTCCTCACCCCGATAAATGGACATACTTTTCCAAGGCAAAAACATTTGCTGACTTGGCTTTGCCACGAGGATTTGGAGTGCAATAGATGGAAGTTGGATTGGGAGACTTGAGAGACCTGATGCATGGAACACAACAAGAGTTCCTGCTAAATTTATCCAGGATTTTATGGGCCGTCTTGGCTGTTAGAAAACAGAACTGTGCAGTTGGCCCGCCCATCAAGGGGTGTTTTGTTACTTCTATGGCTGGGCCAAATTTTGGAAATATTGAAAGTGCCCCCTGAATTGGGTGGGGTTCAGGATAAAAATGCAGGGCAAGCTCACCTCCCTCCTTTTTAAATGGAGACGAAAATGGAGTGGGAGTGGGAGCAGGTTGAAATTTGCTCACCCTTGTTGTGTGGTGTCGTTATTTGAGGATCATATTAGGGCTGGGGAGGAGACTCTGGTTCGAATCCCACTTTGCTACACATTATGGCTAGTTGGTGACTTGTGACTCACGGTTGGAGTCACTGTGCCTTTGAATGCCAGTCGCTATGAATCACAAATGGTGAGAGTATAACTGTGCTCAGGACCTGCCACTGAAGTTGTCCATCCACTGAGAACCTGGACAACAGACTGAAAAGGCATAAAGGTCCTCTGTTCACAGTCTTCCCTACCAGGATGAGATGCATTGCATTTTTGTTTAAATCAAAGCCATTGTTTCTCAGTTTGGGTCTTCACAAACAAAAGAACAAGTGCAAATCCATGTATCCTCTTTTGCCCTCTGTTTTGGCGATGAGCAAGCGGCTACCCTGCTCCATCCACGGTCAGACTTTCCGCATAAACCAGCAATTGCTTCTGGCTATAATAACCTCATTGGTCAATTTATTTGTGCAAAACCGTTTTTATCCCATTTTCTTTAAAAGCACACATTGTCAACTTCTGAAAGTGGTTCACAGCCCAAGAGGAAAACTGCAATAACACCATTATAGCCAATATAATTCAGCAATAAAACAGAATAAAAAATGAAATGCCTAATATCGTGAATTTATTCGTTTGTTAAAAGACACCAGGAAGGGGGAAAATCTTACAGAGTTTCATAAAAACAAAGTCCAGCACTTTTTCAGAAATTCTCATTCACAAGAGCAGCTCCATCAAAATACCTGGAGCCATGATCAGAGGCCCCATTTGGAAGAACCATAGATCTGTGGTAGAGCATCTCTTTCCCTTAAAAAATCACACGTCCAGTCCCCAGCATCTCAAGGTAAATCTGAGAAAGGTCACATTCAAATTTAAAACACATGGGTTTCCCAAAAGAAATCAGGGAACTGTACTTTTTTTCAGAGGTAATGATCACTCAATAAACTGCAACTCCCATGATCCTTTGGAGGAAGCCATGATTGTTGCAGTCCTATGGATTGGCTTTCAGTGAAGGCTGTGGGTGTGATCAAAGTCTCCTGCATGAAACCCTGCAGAGCCACTATCACTCGGTGTGTAGACCATATTTCCCCATCCCGTGTCCTACAGATTTTATAGGACTCAGCCAACATGCCCAATGGTCAGGGGTGATGGGAATTGCAGTCCAAAGAGTTTCAGTGGGCCCCATGTTGTGGAAGGTTGGTTGCCCTCACACAAGGGCTGATCTCTGTGGTCCAAAGATCAGTCCAAAGCTCTGCATGTCCTGGTTTCAATCTCTGACATCTCTAGGTAGGGCTGGGAATATCCCCTACTGGAAACCCTGGAGGCATTCTGTTTTGCCACCTGAGGTAAGATTGGTAGATGCCACTTCTCCCCATGCCCAGGACACCCCGCTGCTAAGCCTTGCTTACGCAGGTCATGCCACAGTGCTGTGGGCAGGCGGTGCACCCACAGGGGTACTGCGCCTTAGGATTTGGCCGCCCGAGGCAGCTGCTTCAGTCCGCCTCTTAAGTGGGCTGGTCCTGCCTGGAGGAGTTGCTGTCAGTCATTGTAGACATCGCTAAGTTGGATGGATCATTGGTCTAACTCTGTATGGCAGCTTCCTATGCTCCTATGCCCACCCACCCCAGTTGAAGTAAGAGAATCCCTGCTGTGCTAAGTGGGCCTCCTATGGAAAGATGGGAATGCAATTCACCAGCACCCGAAATCCATTATTTCAAAACTGTTAATACTAGAAGTGAAACATGATGGACAGACAGACAGACAGACAGACAACTTTCACATTTTTCCATTTGGATTTTAATGTCAGCATTTAACCACAATATTCAGCTTTCAACTCATGACACACACACACAACCATCCCTGGTTCTGCAAATACATGCTTCCCAGTTGGTTAACTGAACAAATAATATTATAAGGAACTTTACTGAACGCCATTACAAGTCATCTGTCAGATACTCTCAGTGGTTAACAGCCACTTTAGGAATCGTTGATGGTAATTGCTCATTTTTTATGAGAATATTTCATGCAAATTTGCACATCCAGGGAGAATCTGCAATAGAGAATTTAGAGAATTTGACCAGCAATTCATGACAGATACAGTCAACACATCCTCCCACAGTCTTCCCACCCACTCCTTGTTTTCATTAGGCCACAGCTCCATCAGTTTTTCTCCTTCTGTTTTGTCTTCTGGAGCTATTATTATCTTCATAGGTCTCCTCTGAATACAAGAGGTCAAGCAACCCCTTGGTTCTCACTGAAGAGGCTAAATTATTCATTGGGAGCTTAATGCCAAAGGAACTTCCTGTCCCTTTTTGCTGCCTGTGAATGGATTATTCTTGCAGGTTTCTTTGTTGACACAAAGCGGTTTCCTCCAGCTTCAGGGATGCTTTGCAAGTATGCAACCACACCAACATCCCCACCAGCATCTCCTACAACAGACTCAACATACTCCCATTGAAACACAGCAGTCTTGATCAACTAAGAGGTGCGCAAGTCTGGGTTGGTTCAAGACATTTTGCTGCATGGAGGAAAGGCCAAGATGGTGCCTCACACCATCCCATGCACAGTAGCCGACCCAATTGACTGTTGAATCATACCGCCACATGGGCAATGGAGGGATGGTGGCCTCCGCTTGGGGTTCCAGGGACAGGGCAGGCCACATACAGACCCTCCAAGTGTCCTTATTCTCCAGATCTATAGAAGCGGTCCCAGTTTCTGATTTGATCCCAGAATGTCCCACTTTTTCTTAGGACTTCCTATTGGAGAAATGTTGGAGGACATGAAGTTATGCGACCCCCGAGCCAAGGAGATAAGTAACTATACAACCTTTAGAAGACATCTGAAGGCAACCCTGGATAGGGAATTTTTTAAAGTTAATATAATAATAATAATAATAATAATAATAATAATAATAATAATATTTTTTATTATTTATACCCCGCCCTCCCCAGTCAAGACCAGGCTCAACGCGGCTGACACCAATAAAATTACAATAAAATGTAAAAGAAAGAAAAACAATTGATTAAAACCAATTAAGATACAGTTTAAAATTTAAAAACTTAAAATGCAGCCTCGTTTTAAAGTAGCCCATAAATCGAAACCATAAGGGGGGGGGGGGACATAGGGGTCAGACTGAGTCCAACGCAAAGACCAGGCAGAACAGCTCCATCTTGCAGGCCCTGCGGAAAGATGTCAAATCCTGCAGGGCCCTGGTCTTCTGTGACAGAGCATTCCACCAGGTTGGGGCTAATACTGAAAAGGCCCTGGCCCTAGTTGAGACCAACCTAACCATCTTATGGCTTGGGATCTCCAAAGTGTTACACAGGTACGAGGGTCCTAAGTTAAATGTTTTCTTGATGATGGTGGTGGTGGTGATGATGATGGAACGGGACATCTGTTTTTCATCAGAAAATGCACATGTCACACTCTGTTCTTTTTGCTACTCACTCACGGCTCTGCCGGCTTCCACTTGCTGTCTCTCAGCAACAGTGCCAGCATGTGAACTGAGCAGTGCATGAGGCCTGCTGGTGTACATTGCCAGGAAGGCCTGCCTGCCTCTCCACTTGCTCACTTGTTCAGCAGCCTATTCCCGTGTTGCTCTGTGTGACACATTGAGAGAAGCTCCCTGGGAAAGGCAGCCAGCCAGTCCAGGCCAGCATTCCATGAACATCACAAACTGTGGGGTGCTAACTCGGGAGGATAGGGATGGCTGGGTGGCTCAGCAGGGATGGCTGGGGGCCAGCCACCACTCTCCCTGTCCCCACCTCACAGAATCCACCACCTCATTCTGCCTAATGGTAGGGCTGGGCCCCTTTGTCTACATGACGAAGTTGAATATCTTCAAAAATATTCAAGAAGGACAATTCAAAGTGTTGGTGCTGACCTTTAAAGCCCTAAACGGCCTCAGCTCAGTATACCCGAAGGAGCGTCTCCACCCCCATCATTCTGCCTGGACACTGAGGTCCAGCACCAAGGGCCTTCTGGTGGTTCTGTCTCTGCAAGATGTGAGGTAACAGGGAACCAGGCAGAGGAACTGCTCGGTGGTGGTGCCCACCCTGTCGAATGCCCTCTCATCAGATGTCAAGGAAGTATACAACTATCTGACTTTTAGAAGACATCTGAAGGCAGCCCTGTTTAGGGAAGTTTTTAATGTTTGATGTTTAATCGTGTTTTTAATATTCTGCTGGGAGCTGCCGAGGGTGGCTGAGTAGCCTGGCCAGATGGGGGGGGGGTATATTATTATTATTATTATTATTATTATTATTATTATTATACATTTACCACCAGATATATTTCACTTACATCAATTTTCCTCCAACTTTGTTTCACATAAAACAAAACTCTTCAAAACCTAAGAAAGAAGGTAAAAAAGAAGAAGCTACAATAGCTAAAAAGACAAAAAAGAGAAAAGAAAAAAAATTCATTATATATATAACGAATATTATTACAAATACTCAAAATATGACTTCCACTCTGCCTTCGATTGCCTTATTAAAGACTTATTTTCAGTTTGCGCAATTTACTTTCTTTATGTTTAAGGTCATGAATCCATTGTTATCACTCACTTCATAAATGTACTAAATTTCATTTTTCATGCTTATGTCAATCCTCCTCCTCCACTTCGTATATTTGTCAAATTGAGTTCTTATCTAATACATTGAATTTGTTATTATTCTTGAGTTGCCAATAAAGAAATTTAAGCCATAATTGTGAGATTATATTCATTTTGCTGGTATTGCTTATGGTATTAACATTCTGTTTATGTATTTCACAAATTTTCCCCATTCATTTTCATACGTTTCATTATCCTGTTGTCTTATTTTTTATGTTAGTCTGGCTATTTCCATAAATTCCACCATCTTTTTACGCCAATCCTCTAATGTTGGGATTTTGTCTTGTTTCCAAACCTGGTATTATTATTATTATTATTATTATTATTATTATTATTATTATTAGGAAGATGGAGCAAGCTTGTTTTCTGCTGCTCCAGAGTATAAGACCTGAACCAATGGATTCAACTTGCAAGAAATTCTGACTAAACACGAGGAAGAACTTTATGACAGTAAGAGCTGTTCGACAGTGGAACGGTCTCCCTGGGGAGGTGGTGGACTCTCCTCCACTGAGCGTTTTTAAGCAGAGGTTGGATGGCCATCTGTCAGGGATTCTTTAGCTGTGATTCCTGCATTGCAGGGGGCTGGACTAGATGATCCTCAGGGTACCTTCCAACTCTATGATTCATTGCCTTAATGAAAACAGTTGCATTTAAAATGTCTCTCTCCCCATGTTTACAACCTGGATGACTTTAACAACAAAAAAAACCTCACCACCTATAGACACAATCATCTGTGTGCATGCACCAATTTAAAATGCGTCCTTGTTTTTTTTCCCTTGTGACAATATATCCTCCATTCCTCTGCAATTAAAAGCTTCCCTCATCCTTATCTAAAACCCGGGGGCACAATCATTTTCATTCACTCCAATGGAGTTGGTGCTTCCACCGTTCCCAGTGGATTGTGCCTGCGGTCTATTGCGCATGATCCTGCAGCTGTAAGATATAAATTACTCTTAGGAGGGATGCTGCCAAGCAGTTGTGACATTCCACTCCGGGGGGGGGGGGATTACATTGTTTACTGAGCAGGCAGCAGGCTTTAGAATTCTGTTATATGAGAATTGTTGGGGAGAGTTGCATGAATGGATGCAAAAGCAAGTCAATCACACCCTTGTGATGAGCTAATGATTCAGATCGGCATCACTCTGCCTAGGGAGCTGCTTGCACTTTTCGAATAGGGAATGTGATGCACAAATAAGCCAACTGAGGCAGTGGATAGCAGGGCATATTTAATGTGCAGCAATTATTCACATTAGCATTGCGAAAATTGGGCTGATTTCCTCTTCCAGAATAGTGCCCCGAACATGCACTGTTAGTTTCTAATGAAGGCAGCGCCTGTGAAAATAGGTGCTGCACGTCCCTAATTATGAGGACAAGGGCAGTTGCAGGCGGAAGGCTGCATATCCTCACGTTCTTAGACACCAGATCACCCTGCCCTTAGAGGAACTTTAAAATGCTAACCATAACTCTTCAGATAATTAAGTTCTTGGAATACACTTTTTGTCCTCCCCTTATGGCAGACTGTTCAACTACGACCAGGCATGACTCAGACTGGACTCATCGTAATTCTCAAACGCCACAGCCATTCCAACAAAAGCACAGACTCTCCTCACACAGCCCCTTTACAATTTATGATGTTGGAAATTGCCTAAAATACAGTCTTCCAATTTATCAAAAAAAGTTGCTTTTCAGAAAGGTGTTTTGGGGTGGTGGTGGTTGTTTACAAAAAGCAAATTCCTGCCACCATGAACAAAACAAAACAGGTAAATTGTTTTGTTTGTTTGTTTATTCCCCTCCCATCTGGCTGGGTTCCCCCAGCCATTCTGGGTGGCTCTCAACAGAATATTAAAAACACGACAAAACATTAAAAACTTCCCTGTGCAGGGCTGCCTTCATGTGTGTTCTAAAAGTCAGATAGTGGTTTATTTCCTTGACATCTGATGGGAGGGCATTCCACAAGGCAGGTGCCACTACCAAGAAGGCTCTCTGCCTGGTTTCCTGTAACCTCACTTCCTGCAGGGAGGGAACCGCCAGAAGGCCCTTGGAGCTGGACCTCAGTGTCCGGGCAGAATGATGGGGGTGGAGACGCTCCTTCAGGTAAACTGGGCCAAAGACTAGAAGGCCATAGGCCTGATCCTGCAGGACCTTCTTAACTGGACTGACACACCCTTGAGGCAAGGCGGGACAGCTGCCCCGGGTGGCAGGATCCCCCGGGGCAGCAGATCCATATCACCAAGGAATGCATTGCCCACTGCTGCTGCCACAGTGGCAGCGACGGCTGTGGCGCTTTCCTTGGAGGCCTGATCTGGCGCCCTCACAGCGCCCTCTGCTGGTCTCCTCCCACCCTTGTTCCTGATGTAAGTTTTCACTCCCCTCCTTCTCCCCTGATCTAGGAGAAGCAACATGGTTTTGTGGTTTGCTTCAGGTGCCAACTGCCTTAGGCCCCCCCCCCCTGCTTCTCACGCTCTTGATCTATGAGTGAATGAAAGAGAGAGGGGGGAAATAGGATTGTGTGCCCTATGGAGGGATTGTGGGGGGTGGGGATTTCATCCTCCTTCTAAAAGCAGTGTGATTAGGCAAGGACTGGGAGGCAAGAGTTCAGCCCCATCCTATCAGATCACAGGAGCATATGAAACTGTCTTATCCTAAGCCAGACTAATTGTCTACCTCGTGCTGATGAAAATAGGGACATCCTATTTGAGGGCTGCCATATGTCCTGGTGGACACAAATTCATCAGCATTTTAATCTGCATATCTCTTAACATACACAGCCTGGCTGCAATTTTGGCTTTTGAAAGCCATTTTGCTTAATGCAATGATTTTTTTTTCTTTTCCCACTAATTATATGCATATGTATAACTATATTCCCTAAGATATGCATTTACATTGGGGAACTGTGGTGCAAAGCTCAGAGGAGTACAGATTTTGAAGGCAAATTTGTGTGTTTCGGTTCACAGATTGTTCATGGAATTAGGTGAGCTTGCACTATCCCTATTTTCTCCTGGGTAAGCCTGAGGCTACACTCCTGTACACATTGACCCTGACAGTGAGATCCTTCAAACACAGTGGGGCAGACCCTCTGAACAGACATGCATAGAATCCCAACATTAGGGAAGTTTCTAGAGCTATACGGTTTCTGCTTTTCATAAATATTCTGCGCTTCTTCACACTTGTCTGACAGTCCATCGGAAAAGCAATGGAACAGAAAATTGTTCACACATTTGAAAGGACGTAGAAGTGCGGAGGATGGGTTGGGGGATGGGAGGGAGAAAAGATTTATGGAAATAGCTTGGGGGCTAAATTGAAAAGGTGTTTGTCTGGGACTAAATGTGGAATAGCTCAACAGGATTCAGAAACATCATCCAGATGTAACCCCCATGCAACTGATTAGAGGATGTGTTTCTTTATTATTCCGCCTTTTGAGGCTGACAGTTTCTCTGCGCCGAACATATAATGTATTCACTGGGATACATAAAAATGCAATCTTGTGTTACAAGGCATTAAAATTCCAGTTCAACTGCAGTGTAATGCATTTTGCTGTCCTTCCACCAGCTGGTGTTATTAGCTCTGAATGCACAGTAAATAGAATAAACTGATAAAGCTCCCCTTATTTCTTTCTCTCTCTTTTTCGTAAGGTATTCCCCAGTTTTGGAGAGCTAGAGCAAAAGAGCCCCGCGACTACCAAATGTGATGGGTTTTGTGGAGGGGCTGGGGAGGGGAGGTAGGGAAACGATACAAAGACTGGCTTAAATTTTAAAAGGGGCACTCAGATTTAAAGTCTGGAACTTTACAAAAGTGTAGGTGCTTGTGTAAAAGGGAGCAGCGGAGGCTGTTACATCAGGGCAATGGAGGCAAGGTCTCAGCATCCCCCACTTGCCTGACTTCTTTCTTACAAGCCCTCCAGGTTTGTGGTCCTACCCAGGGCTGGCTCTAAGGCAAAGCTGGGTGGCGCAAGGCACCAGGGTGCCGGGCTGCTAGTGGGGGGGGGCGCTGCACGCTGTGCCCGCCAGACAGCTGCGCTGGGAAACGGGGCGGGGGGGGGCGCCGGAGGGATCTTCGTGCCAGGGTGCCAGATATGCTTAAGACGGCCCCGGTCCTGCCTGACAACGTCCTCTTCCTTCTGAGTCTCAGTGTTGCCCTTGTAGAACTCAGCAAAGAAGTTTTTTTTGGGGGGGGGACTAGGGTTAGTTGGTTCTGCCTGCCATGGGATCTAGCTCCACCTGCTGTTGGGGCTCCCTGCCTTCCTCCCTACCAGAAGACTGACCGATGGTCAATCCCACCCACCTACCAAATTTGAACCACAAGGCCAGTCCTGAGAAGGATCTGGCCCACGGAGCTGAAGAAGTTTCCCCAGTTGTGGTCTAGAGAAATCAAGCATCTGTGAACCGGCCCTGGATCCTCACTTGGCCACAGCCAGCCTAAGAGATTTTGCTGCCAGAGGCCAAGCACAAGATGGTAATCCTGTCCCATTTCACGTAGAGAAGCCAACTGAACCGGCAGTTGAATCTTATTCCATTACTGTCAACAGAATAGTGTCCTTCACTGCCCTTTAAAGGCAGGAAGCTCATACCGGGCTGGTGACATGGCACACACAGTGGTGCCCTCCAACATTTTTTGCTCCCTCCAACACAACTGCATCTGCCGCCTGAGGCAGCCAATTCACTCTACCCAATGGTAGAGCCGGCCCTGCATACAGCTAGCTACCATATGAGAATGAGATGTCATTCATGTGGGACTCTAGGAGCAGCTCACAGCCTCTTCCGATGTCCGTCGGGGCTTCACTGAGCATCCTGAGTACACCATATAAATAGGAATAACAATCCATCATCTGCTAAATCAGAACAGTGGAGGTGGGTGGGGGATACATAGAAATGCCATGCCTTATAAAGAAACCCTAGATTCTGCCACGACACTGATGTTATTCACAAATTCCTGTGGGTCACGAGGGCCTCTTTAGATTTGGGGGGAGAAATCAGGAGAGAAGCAATGTTTCTATTCATTCCATTCATAACTAGATTCACTTCCTCTTTCTTCATGTCCCTAATTCTATCCTCCTCCTCTTCCCCACTTCCCCCAAAAGAAATCTCTTAAAGTGACTCTATTCTGGTCAGCTTATTTCTCCCTCCCTGGATGTGATGGTTTGTTTTGTTCCCATTTTCTCCACACCCTTCTTTTCACTGAGCATCCTTTGATCTGTTCTTTTATCCTCCTACTCCGAAAATGAATGTTCTTATGTGCCTTTTAATAACACGGAAGCCATTTGCCAAATTGAAACCTTTTCAGGGACTGTTTCTGAAGATGGTGCGTTGATCGATAGTGGAAGCCACTGAATACAGCAATGGGTTACAGCTTTACGCTTTCAAAAACTTGCTCAGTAAAAGCATAGTTTTATGCAGTTGGCATAAATATAACTGCTAAGCAGATTGCAAGACAAATGTTATCTGTTTGGCAAAAAGAGAGAGACACATGTTGCATCTCATCACTACAGCCAGCAGATGACTACAGCAGGCTTCCTCAACCTCAGCCCTCCAGATGTTTTTGGCCTACAACTCCCATGGTCATCCCTAGCTAGCAGGACCAGTGATCAGGGATGATGGGAATTGTAGTCTCAAAACATCTGGAGGGCCGAGGTTGAGGAAGCCTGGACTACAGTATGCATGTTAACAGGGCCATCTTAAGCATATCTGGTGCCCTGGCGCCATGGTTCAAAGATCCCTCCAGCGCCCTCCACCCCCCACCCCGTTTCCCAGCACGCCCCCCTGGCGGGCGCTGCAGTGCAGAGCCCCCTGGCGGCCAGGCACCCTGGCGCCTTGCGCCACCCAGCCTTGCCTTAGAGTCGGCCCTGCATGTTAAGAGCACAAGCAGACAATTAGATATTGCCTGTTTTTAAGAAATGTCAGGCTGGACCCAGTAGGAAATCTGGTTACCAATCAATCTCTCTTATGCTGATCTGCCCCCTTTGGGCAATGCAGAAGTGGCCACGCAACCGCTGGGCACAAGCCTCTGGGGCTGGCCCATGTATAAGTCATGGGTAATATGCCCCATTTGCATGACTGTTGTTGCTGGCATCCATCTGTCTCAAGGGGTGAAGTCAAACCGCTGGAGAATCACAGCGCCTGCAGTGGCTGCATAGACTGGTAACTCATAATTGCTGCCTTGCGCATTGTTTCTGCTGTGTTAGCAGCACCCAAGTGACCTCCCCGAGGCACAAGCCTGGGCAGTGTGTATGGAGGTCCTGGTCTGCCCAGACAACAAGACCCCTTTCTCGGCCTCACATATGTGCTCCAAAGGAAAGCATACATTTGGTACCAGCTTGGCTGCAGGAGTTGTTGGAAAGAGGCATACAAGATGCCATCCAACTGCCTTAGGGACTCCACTCTGGATTTGTGTAGGGTTTACTCCTGAGCCAATAATAATAATAATAATAATTTATTACTTATGCCCCGCCCATCTGGCTGGGTCTCCCCAGCCACTCTGGGCGGCTTCCAACAGAAAAATGAAATAAAATAATCTATTAAACATTAAACGCCTCCCTAAACAGGGCTGCCTTCAGATGTCTTCTAAAAATCTGGTAGCTGTTTTTCTCTTTGACCTCTGATGGGAGGGCATTCCACAGGGCGGGCGCCACTACCGAGAAGGCCCTCTGCCTGGTTCCCTGCAACTTGGCTTCTCGCAATGAGGGAACTGCCAGAAGGCCCTTGGTACTGGACCTCAGTGTCCGGGCAGAATGATGGGGGTGGAGACGCTCCTTCAGGTCTACTGGACCAAGGCCGTTTAGGGCTTTAAAGGTCAGCACCAACACTTTGAATTGTGCTTGGAAACATACTGGGAGCCAATGTAGATCTTTCAAGACCGGTGTTATGTGGTCTTGGCGGCTGCTCCCAGTCACCAGTCTAGCTGAATATGTCCTTCAAGGCAGCTGGTATGGATCTTTCCTCTGTGTTTACTCCCCAAGCCTTTCTCTTGAATGAGGACAGCCGCAAGGCAGCAGAGGGCTTTTCCTTCTCCATTTGAAGAAGAAGAAGAGTTTGGATTTGATATCCCTCTTTATCAGTACCCGAAGGAGTCTCAAAGCGGCTCACAATCTCCTTTCCCTTCCTCCCCCACAACAAACACTCTGTGAGGTGAGTGGGGCTGAGAGACTTCAAAGAAGTGTGACTAGCCCAAGGTCACCCAGCAGCTGCATGTGGAGGAGTGGAGACGCGAACCCGATTCCCCACACTACACCACACTGGTTCATTTGCATGAATAGTCCTCACGATTATATCCTAACTCCTTGCTCAGGGTCAGCATGCCTCTGGATGCCAGTTGCTGGGGAACAAGAGCCCTGATTATGTGATGCCCATAGATGTCATACAGGACTCTTAAGCTCTGGCGGCCATTAAACAAAACCCATCATTCATATATTGACGGATGAGCTGTTCCGAAATTGTGCTTGTGTGGTTGAGGGTCCGGGCATGAGTGTTGGAAAGCTGAATGTGCACATTTTCTGAGAAAAACAGCCACACATCAGATAACAGATGGATGGGAAATGATTTATTTTTTTCCAGAGTGTGGCTCTGGACTTTCTCCATGGTGGAACGCTGTAAACAAAGAAAGGTCATAACAGTTTAACATTCGGCAGGACCACTGTGGGATGAGAATTCAGGCCAATTAGCAGCAAATATGCCAATAAAAAGCACACAGGAAGTGCAGAAGGCGCTTAGCAACACTACTGGGAAGGGAGCAGACAGCAGTCTCTTGATAACCCTCGAGAACAACGGCTTCCATGAATTATCAGGGAGAGAAAAATGTCCTAAGATGCTGCCATTCAGCAAGATCCACAGTTCTGCTTTTTTTGGGGGGGGGCATTATTTTTAAATCTGCCCCATTGAAATGATCATCATAGATAATACAAGATCTCCTTAAACATATCTCAAGTTCCTGGTAGTTGGGTTGTGCAGTTTGGTTTATTTGATGGGCTCCCAAATCTCGCGGGGAGCACAGAGGTTAAGTTACCACTTCTGAGTGGCGATGGCCCCCTGAAATATCTACCTATTGGGCCACAGAAGTTGCCTTTCTGGGGCTGGAGGTGGGCTTTGTCTCACATGGAAGTTGCTAGGGTGGTGTAATTGTAAGAGAGTCAGAGAGCAGACCTGGGTTTTTGTTTGCAACTCTGTCCTGCAATGTGATGGCCAAACTCTTCCTGACGCAGCACACGTGGAAAGCATTGGTGGGTGTCAGTTACCCACAACTCCCTACCACAAAGCAGAGTGCTCAACACATAAGCCCGGTAGACCTCCTTCGTCTTGGTGTTGATCATTAGCATCACATCCTCCCATACCCTTTTGGAGAGGTGAGTCATATGTCAGGTGGACAAGAAAGTTGTCAGGGGCCTCTGGGACCCTCTGTGTTGCAAGGAGGCAAACCTCCTGCTTGAAGGCAAGTCACCACTGGTTGAAATCACCTCCTTTAACCCTGTGACTTTCCCACTTTCCTGGGCACTGGAACATCTGGATCTGTCTCAGCTGTGACCACCACAGAGATCATATCAGCCGAGGAGGTGGTGGTGTAGGCCTGCTAAGACCATCTCGTGAAACAGCACAGACCATCCCCACTGGGCACAGCAGAGGTGGTAAGTTCCTTGCAAGGGTGTCGACTTGGGCCCCAGGTTATGGGTGCCCAATGGCGCCCACGATGTAATGAGATTCATGGCGTCATGATGTCATGACATCGTGTTACATTGGTGCACCACAGTGGTGCTTCCGAGGCCTTGCGATACCTCCAGCGCAACTTCTGTTTTTCTCCTGGAAGTCATGTCGGAGGATTCACAGTGGGAGGTTGTATCTGGCCTCTGAGGACACTTCTGCTAGAAACTGGAAGTCATGTCAGAGCCCCGCGGTGTGGGTACTGAGCCCCCACAAGAAATATTTCTGGCAGCCCAGCCCCCCCCCCCGAGTTGGTGCCAGTGGTTCCTTGGACATTCTCTTTAGTGTGTGTGTGTGTGTGTGTGTCTATTTGTGTTCTTTCTGCTCTGTAATTTCCCCTTTACTCTGCCTCATTTTTCATTGTGGCCAAACCCCACCCCACCCCAAGCACTCTCTGACTGTATATACACCATACATTTCAGGCACCCCAAATAATCCTGGGAACTGGTTTGTTAAGGGTGCTGGGAACTGTAGCTCCGCAAAGCATGAGCTACAGTTCCCAGGGTTCTTGGAGTGGGGAAATGCACTTTAAATGTGCTTTAAAGGCATTGTGTGTAAGCAACCCCGTCTTCATCAAGATAGGAAGCTACAGAGTTCCTCACCAGCAGCTGAACAAAGAGAAATAAATGATTTAGAAAATCCCTAGGAGTTGGAGAAGCGGGGCGGGGGAGCGAGCTGTGGTTCTTTTATCGGAAATATGGTTATTAAATTGCTCTGAAGCTTCCTCTGTTTTCTCTGGACAATAGAAACACATCCCACAGTCCCAGCATAGTTCTCAGAGCCTGGGCCAATTTACTGTGGAATTCCCTCAGTTCCCAAGATGCAATGCATCCCACTTGCCCTTTCGTTCTGTCAATCAGTGCAGTTCAAAATGCAAATTTGCAACAGTCTGCAAATGGCTGGCATAAGGGCTCTTGATGGCCTTTGCCATTGTGTAAACAGAAGCTTTATTCCCGGCAGGGAGGGTTGGGCAGGGAAGCCCATTGATGCCTTCTGCATGCAAGACGAACTTGCCAACGCTCTTGGAGAAATGCACCAAAACCATTTGCCAGCAAAAGCTTCCATATATGTTGCCATCAAAGACAGCCGCTCAAGTGTACATGTGCCGTTTCTAGGGTTGCCATATTTCAAAAGGTGAAAGTCCGGGCACAAAAGTTGCAGAATTTCCCCCCCCCCAAAATCTCCCACCAAAAAGAACTTTTTGAACTTTTTTTTGGGGGGGGGGTGTCACAAAAACCCAATTCCAACATGGGTTGCCAAACAGCTGGGTTTTCCTGGATGTTTCTGCCAATTTTTTGAAAATTCCACCCGGACACTATTTCCGGCGGATGTATCCCAGATATGTCCGGGAAATTCCAGGCGTATGGCAGTCCTACATTTGGCACTTATGCAAGGGATGGGAATTATGTGCTGGGGTACCCTTATATCAAGTATAAAATGATAAGGGGGGAAAGAGCCCGAAAATGGTCTCAATGGCATGCAAGCTTAGACACCACTGAGAGCAAATTGCAATTAAGCACTATATAATTGGTCTGAATGAGATAAACAAAGGTAGAGCTGCATACACATGACAGCATGCGAGGTATGGAGATTGAAACCTAAGACTAACCTGTAGCTGAGCAGGAATAGCTCAGTTGATTAGAGCATGAGACTCTGAATTTCAGGGTTGTGGGTTTGAGCCCCACGTTGGGTAGAAAGATTCCAGCATTGCAGAAGGCTGGGCTAGATGACACTTTCCAACTGGACATTTCAATGATTCTACGTGATCCCTCCAGATGTTGTTGGACTACAACTCCCATCACCCCTGATCATTGGCTGGGGACGATGGAATCAACATCTGGAGTCCTACAGCTTTCCTATCCTTGACTTAGATCCTTCAGACTTAGATTCCCCCATTGTCCACCCCGGACATGGAAGTCCAGCTCTGAGGGCCTTCTGATGGTTCCCTCACTGCGAGAAGTGAAGTTACATGGAACCAGGCAGAGGGCTTTCTCTGCAATGGCACCCACCCTGTGGAACGCCCTCCCGCTTGAAGCCAAACAGATAAATAACTATACAGCTTTTAGAAGACATCTGAAGGCAGCCCCGAATGCCTTGCGACTCAAAAGTTTTGGCTCCCGAACACCACAAATCCAGAAGGGAGTGTTTTGGTTTGTGAACATTCTTTGGAACCTGAATGTCCAACACAGCCTTCACAGCTTCTGATTGGTTGCAGGAGCTTCCTGCATCCAATTGGAAGCCGCGCCTTGGTTTCCAAACATTTTAGAAGTCGAACGGACTCCTGGAAAGGATTCCATTCGACTTCCAAGGTACAACTGTATAGGGAAGTTTTTAATGTTTGATGTTTTGTGGTGTTTTTATGTGTTGGAAGCTGCCCAGAGTGGCTGGGGCAACCGAGTCAGATGGGTGGGGTATTATTCTTATTATTTATTCATATTCATATTATTCCTAGGCATCAGGGTTGGGGAGCTTCAGTCCCTTGGCCCTCTAGACCTCTTAATCTGGCCCCCAGGACTCTCCCTAGGCTGTGCCCCTTATTGACCCTGCTCTATACTCTTTTCAAGCACTTTGGGCTGGCTGAAATACATCCTAGAACTACAATAATGTCTCTTCCTTACCTGACTAGAGGATGAAATGTTATATATGTGGGTTTTTTGGATAGTGGTGGTATAGAAACTTCTGACTTTCACATGGGTACAATGTCACCTGCTGCACCCAGGATCACATCCTTGGTTTCACCTCCATTTGCCTCTGTCACCTGGCATGTGAATTCGCACTTGCGAATTTGTAAACAGAAAACCCCAAAGAAACACTCCGTAGTGGAAGTTCTCGCCCATCTCCTTTTATTCTCTGCTGCTGGAAATGTTATGCTGCCTTATATATTCTTGGCGTCGTGGTTCATCATTGTGTTTTGATGATGCTGTCTGGACCGGATTATTGGTCAGCCTATAAATACTGAATGTGAATAAATGAACAGGCACAAAAGCTTTATCCCTCTGGACACCAGGACCACATTTCATCTGGCAAAGAAATAGGATGAGGAAGAGCTGGCCAGCAATGTTTGAAAACCTGCTAGGAACAATATTGGTCTCTCTATGCTTGCTGGGGCTTGATGTTTGCTGCACTGTCATGGAAAGAGACAGAGTGAGATCTGATATGTGCCAAATGCTGGATTTTATCTTTTGGCACCAAATTTAGGGGTGAAGGGTGAGATGTTCTGCAGTGTGTGTCACTTGCTTTGGCTTGAGAGCTGCTGGTTGATTTCATCTTCCCTCCATCTTTATCTTATCTACCTTTGTACAGGTATAACACTAACGCCGCTCCTTTTAACCCATAAACTGCCTGCAAGACTGAAGGAAACCTTAAGAGTGTTTGCCAGAGGAGAAAAATCATAGAATCATAGAGCCGGAAGGGACCTAGTCCAGCCCCCTGCAATGCAGGAATCTCAACATGTGATCTCCTATTGAAACCTTACTGGACCCTGCTTAGCTTTGCAAATGGGCTAGCAGTTTTATCACTGCACCACTGCAACAAGACAGGAACATTATACTGAATCAGGCTGCTGGCCTAGCTAGACTACTATTGTCAACACTGACTGACAGTGGCACTCCAGGGATTCAGACAGGAAGCCTTTCTCAGCCCTGCCTGGAGATGCCTGGGTCTGAACCTGGGACCTTTTTGCATTCAGGGCATGTGCTTGGCCACGGAGGGATCCACATTGTCAATTAACAAGAAAAGATAGCTCTCCAAGTGAGAAACAGATTGTTTATTTGTGCAAAGCTCTCACAAGCAAACTTCTTCGTTGTAATGCTGTAGAGAGCATTAAGTTGCTCCATCCTGAAAGGAGCTCTGAAAAGGTGCATGGACCATGGAACATAACGTAGAGCCCAACAAGTGGAACAGAATGCTGAAAGTCTTTTTTATTTCAAACCCATACACTTTCTGGTCCTCATGACAGCAGGTTTCTGTTGCTGCATGCTCAAACGCTGGCTTGCAAATTGCATATTGGGAACTAGCTGAACGTGAGCAGGGTGTGAGCACAATTCAACTAAGAGAGTAATCTGGAAGAGACCGAGACAGCCATATTATGACTTATTAGGCAAAAGTGAACCAGAACAGAACTAAATGGAAATCCTAAGAAACAACTGTACTTTGTCAAGTGGTCTGGGGCATCCTAACTGTCAATAGCAAACCCATTTTCCATTGTGCCATCTGGGCACAATAAGGAGGTCTCAAAAGAACTGAAAGGTTTGCAAGAGTATGTGGAGGAACCTTTAGAGGAAAACCTCTAAAAGGAGGATTAAAACAAAACAAAACACCAGCTCAGTGGGTATCAAATGCTGTTACAGCAAGGAGAAGCAGAAAGCCAGGGGGGTGGAAGGAGTATGCTGAAATAGGCTGACCAGCTGGCACCCAGAACTGGCTGCACCCCACACTGCAAGGTCCCCCTTGTTGACAGCTGTCAGTCAAACTTAGACTGTCAGCAAGAGACATGGGAACCCAAAAAGCTGCCTTATACAGAGTCAGACCATTGGTCCATCTATCTCAGCATTATCTACACTGACTGGCAGGAGTTTAGACAGGGCACCCCCTCCAATATTTCTCTGATGAAAATGGGGATGCCCTATTCCATCCCCTCTGACATTTCACCAATAAAAATAGGGGTGTCCTATTGAGGAAAAGCAGGACATTCTGGGATCAAATCAGAAACCAGGACGGCTTCTGTTGTCCCAGGACTGTCCCAGGAAAATAGGGACACTTGGAGGGTATGACAGGGTTCTCTCCCAGGCCTACCTGAAGATGCCAGGGATCAAACCTGGAGGTTTTGGCATGCAAAATAGGTACTCTACCACTGAGCTATGGCCCCTTCCCAGAATGGACCTTGAGCAGGTACCATTCTTGAATGACCTGGGGTGAGCAATGTGCATCCTTATTGGAATTTAAAGCAGACTGCAGGCTGGTGTCTGGGCACCAATGACAAGCAAAGAGGAAACGTATCTGCACTGATATGCTAACTTCAACCAGGATTCAAAAGCGAGATGTGGCATTGGGAGCCCAACTCGATTTCCCTTCCATTTCAAGATTTCTTCTCTAGTTGCATCGGGCAGATCAGGACAAACAAGCAGGCACTGGGAAAAGTCAAAAGCTTGCATGGGTGATGCCGACAAGCAGCGCTTAAAATGTTTTCGTTGGCCTCAGGCAAAGGAAACACAGCAAATCGCTCCCTCTCGTCTCAAGAGTTATTCTGTTAAGATGAGCCGATGTGAATCATTGTGGGTTTCAAGGTTTTCAAACACAGCGACAGAGCAAAAAAAAAATGAATGTTATTCTGAAAATCACTGCTGGACTTTCCTCATGGGGAGCTTCCAGAAAAACACTTTCAAACTGAAGCTGATTGGAGCTGACACAAGAACTTCTAGGGTGAGGGGAGAGAAGTCCAGGATGCAGCTGAAGTCAAATGATTGAAACATCTGGCCCTCCAGATGTTGTTGGTTCCCAACTCCAGTCAGCTATAGGGATGGTCAAATCTGTCAATTTCAATTAAGAAGAACCTGCTGGATCAGGCCAATGGCCCATCTAATCCAGGATTCTGTTCTCACAGTGGGGGAGCAGTTGCCTGTGGAGAACCACCAATCAGGATTCAAACACAAGAGCCCTCTCTCTTCCTGTGGCTTCCAGCAAGTGCCATTCAGCAGTATTGATGACTCTAACAGTGAAGGCAGAGTAAAGTCATCAGCGCTAGTAGCCATCCATTGCCCTCTCCTCCATGAATTTATCTAATCCTCTTTTAAAGCTGCCCATGTTGGCGGCCATCACTGCCTCCTGTGGGAAGGAGTTCCATAGTTTAAACACGGAGCTGGGGTCCTCTCACTTTCTAATCTTAATTTCAGTCCTCCGTAATTCCATATAAGTTTGCCTTTTTAAAAAAATTCAAACATCCTCATGAAAATTAATCAACATTTTAGTGAAAATTTCTCCTAATGTATGTACAGGTGTTTGCAAAGCAATGCTCCCTAATGTAACTCAGTTTTCTATGGTATTTTCACTATTGTTTGCACACTTTACCCTAGTGTGTGAGGTGTTTTGTTTTGTTTTTTACTGATTGATTGATTGCATTAAAACCCAGCCTTTCCACCATGGCATACATGGCTCTCTTTCTCTTAACCTTCTCCTCATGACAACCCTGTGAGGACTGGGACACCATGGACAGCCCAAGTTAACCCAGTGAGTTTCATGGCAGAGCAGAGATTTGAACCCTACACTCCCGGGTCCTGCTCGAACACTTGGAGAACTACTTTGCAAAATTCAGAGACGTTCCAAACTTGGAAGCATGGCTATGTTTTTTGTTTGCGTAGCGTTTCGGAAAATGTGGCTTACGGTAGGCTCATCTTCAAATGTGAAGTGACTCAAAATCCTCCTCCATGTGTACAACCTAGCCCATGTGCAATGCATGTGCACACTGCCAAGAAAATCCCATTAAGTCTCCTTTGTCAGAAGTATCCAGTGCTCAGCGTTAGGAAGGCAGCTTCTGAATGGCCTTCAAACTAAGACTTGAATAAAGTTTGTATGGGTGAAATCCACGATGTTTTTAGATGTCCCTTGACTTGTGAATCCCCTGTATGGGGATTACAGGGAGGGGGACAAAAATGGATTTTGCAAGCATTTGTGAGCTCTAAGAGACTTCTTAGAGGTAATAGACTAAGAGACTTCTTAGAGGTAATAGAGGAATAGAGGTAAGCTGGATGTGGTCAAAAATGAGATGACAAGAATAAATATCGACATCCTGGGCATCAGTGAACTAAAATGGAAGGGAATGGGTGAATTCAGTTTGGGTGACTATCATATCTACTACTGTGGGCAAGAATCCTGTAGAAGAAATGGAGTGGCCCTCATAGTCAACAAAAGAGTGGCAAAAGCTGTGATGGGATGCAATCTCAAAAATGACAGAATGATCTCGATACGAATCCAAGGCAGACCTTTTAACATCACCTTAAAGTTGGTCTTTAAGGTGCTACTGAAGGAATTTTTTTATTTTACTTCGATCCAGACCAACACGGCTACCTACCTGTAACCTTTTAACATCACAGTAATCCAAGTTTATGCACCAACTACCGGTGCTGAAGAAAGTGAAATTGACCAATTCTATGAAGACCTACAACACCTTCTAGAAATGACACCAAAGAAGGATGTTCTTCTCATTACAGGGGATTGGAATGCTAAAGTAGGGAATCAAGAGATAAAAGGAACAACTGGCAAGTTTGGCCTTGGAGTTCAAAATGAAGCAGGGCAAAGGCTAATAGAGTTCTGTCAAGAGAACAAGCTGGTCATCACAAACACTCTCTTCCAACAACACAAGAGACGACTCTACACATGGATATCACCAAATGGGCAGCATCGAAATCAGATTGATTATATTCTCTGCAGCCAAAGATGGAGAAGCTCTATACAGTCAGCAAAAACAAGACCTGGAGCTGACTGTAACTCAGATCATCAGCTTCTTATAGCAAAATTCCAGCTTAAACTGAAGAAAGTAGGAAAAACCACTGGGCCAGTAAGATACAATCTGAATCAAATCCCTTATGAATACACAGTGGAAGTGAGGAACAGGTTTAAGGATTTAGATTTGGTGGACAGAGTGCCTGAAGAACTATGGATGGAGGCTCGTAACATTATACAGGAGGCAGCAACGAAAACCATCCCAAGGAAAAGGAAATGCAAGAAAGCAAAATGGCTGTCCAACGAGGCCTTACAAATAGCGGAGGAGAGGAGGCAAGCAAAATGCAAGGGAGATAGGGAAAGATACAGGAAACTGAATGCAGATTTCCAAAAAACAGCAAGGAGAGACAAGAGGGTCTTCTTAAATGAGCAATGCAAAGAAATAGAGGAAAACAATAGAATGGGGAAAACCAGAGATCTGTTCAAGAAAATTGGAGATATGAAAGGAACATTTCGTACAAAGATTACCATAATCAAGGACAAAAGTGGTAAGGACCTAACAGAAGCAGAAGACATCAAGAAGAGGTGGCAAGAATACACAGAGGAATTATACCAGAAAGATATGGAGGTCTCGTACACCCCAGGTAGTGTGGTTGCTGACCTTGAGCCAGACATCTTGGAGAGTGAAGTCAAATGGGCCTTAGAAAGCACTGTTAATAACAAGGCCAGTGGATGTGATGATATTCCAGCTGAACTATTTAAAATTTTAAAAGATGATGCTGTTAAGGTGCTACACCCAATATGCCAGCAAGTTTGGAAAACTCAGCAATGGCCAGAGGATTGGAGAAGATCAGTCTACATCCCAATTCCAAAGAAGGGCAGTGCCAAAGAATGCTCCAACTACCGCACAATTGCCCTCATTTCACACGCTAGCAAGGTTATGCTTAAAATTCTACAAGGCAGGCTTAGGCAGTATGTGGACCGAGAACTCCCAGAAGTGCAAGCTGGATTTCGAAAGGGCAGAGGAACCAGAGACCAAATAGCAAACATGCGCTGGATTATGGAGAAAGCTAGAGAGTTCCAGAAAAACGTCTACTTCTGCTTCATTGACTATGCAAAAGCCTTTGACTGTGTCGACCACAGCAAACTATGGCAAGTTCTTAAAGAAATGGGAGTGCCTGATCACCTCATCTGTCTCCTGAGAAATCTCTATGTGGGACAAGAAGCTACAGTTAGAACTGGATATGGAACAACTGATTGGTTCAAAATTGGGAAAGGAGTACGACAAGGTTGTATATTGTCTCCCTGCTTATTTAACTTATATGCAGAATTCATCATGCGAAAGGCTGGACTAGATGAATCCCAAACAGGAATTAAGATTGCCGGAAGAAATATCAACAACCAGAGACTTCCGGTTTGTCGCCCAATCTGGCCGGCGGGGTTTGTCTCGAGCTCCGAGACAGCCCGGCTTCGCTGAGGGGGGGGAAGGCTGCAAAAGCGCCGCAGCGCCCCAAAAGAGTTCCAGATCGAGAGTTCTGGAAACAAAGCTCCGGCGGTGCCCCATTTTTCAGCGACTCCCCGATCCTCTGGTGAGCTCTAATAAGAGTCCCGGAGAGAAAGGGTTGCAGTCGCGGGGGCCATTTTGGAGAACAGCGTTACCTCAGCGAAGTGAAGCTTCGAGTCCGGTGGTGGTGAGCGGCAGATTCTTCTAAATTTTTGATTTGGAAAAACCCGTGAGTAAAGTTTGAATATATAATATTGGACTGTAATTCGGTAACGGGAGAAAGGGGAAAAGAACGGAAGTCACCTTCTCCCACTGATTGATGCAAGAAGCAGTGCAATTGAAATGATGACCAGTCTCAGCGAAAAGCAGCTTATTATATGAACTCCTTCAGAGACTAAATGTAAAGAATTACCTCCGGTGGCAGGGTGAAGGAGAGAGACTTATTTTAAAGTTGATATTCCCTGCACCTTAGGAAAGGGAGAGCTTCTCCCTGCCCTGAAATCGGCAGCCCGGAGAGGACGGTAAGCTGACTGTGAAGATGGATGTCAATAAGGATTTGATACTTAAAAACCTTTTGATTGAATGTTTGAAACAATTTTAAAGTCGAAGTTAGATACTACGGACAATATACAGTTTCCAGTTTGGATTTGCAATAATATATCTCTTTTGTAAACACCCCCTGGCTCTCAAGCCTCGCGCCATTCTCAGCAAGCTGGAACAATGGCAACAAAAGACTGCACATCTGCGTTCAAGGACAGAGTGATAAAACTCTTATGGGAATTTAGAATAGAAACGTACAAGACTCAGCAACAATTGCTGGAAATAAATCAAGATCTACAGGAGCTCAGAGAACGGGACTTACCAGAGGAAAAGGAGCAAGATTTGCAAAAAGAGGACTTGGTTAAAGAAGGAACACAAGAATTACAGGAAAAGGTTTCAACAGAAAAAAAGGCACAAGACGACGAGTGGCGGTATGAACTGAGCGATGGGAAAAAGGAAAACTTAAAGAACAAAGATGGATCACAGGAGTCAATAATGCAAGAGCTACAGGAGAGACAGAACACCCATGAGAAAAATGGCCAGCAAAGAAGAAAAGAAGACTGGGGATGGGGAGACAGAGGGGGTTGGTTTTTGAAACAGGTTAAAAAGGGGGTGGGTTGAAGGAAGATCGAATATTATTTTTGAGGACAGATAAAAAGGACTGACAACTGGACTGACGACTTTGGAACTTACTGGACTGGAAGGGAAAGGCCGTGATCGGGGCGGGGAGGGGGAAAATTATGATTTTTAATCTGTGCAAATAAGAATAATAAAGAGAAGCTTTGGAGGATAAAAATAGGCAGGTCAAAAATAAAAGTAATGAGCAGATTTGTTTATGAAAAAGATTTAGAAAGATCAAGCTAGTTTGATTAAAGAGGATTTAAAAAGTGGGACAGTTTTTTATAATATAAGGTTAATTTTTTTTTGTAGAAATAGAATGGGAATAAGAATAAGAATACTGTTAAATAAGAATTGAAAATGGAAATCGGGATAGGGGGGAGGTTGGGGAAGTCATTTTTCTTTCATTTTTCCTTTTTTTCTTCTTTTTTTTTTGTTTTGCTTTTTTCAGTTTGGAAATTGGCTGGATGGATGCCCTCCTCTTCGTTCCCTCTCTTGGAGTCTCCTGGTGGCAGGGGGGGATTCTGGGGGGGGAGGGAGGGGTGGGGGAGAAACCCAGCCATAAAAGGAAACACTGCCGGCTGCCTGCCTTTCGGGGGTCCCTCTGGTGGGAGAAGAGGGCCCTGGGAGGGTGGGTGGAAGCCAGTGGTAAACATGTAATGTTGTATCTTTTGTTTTTGTTTTTGTTTTGTATAAAATCAATAAAATATAATTTAAAAAAAAAAGAAATATCAACAACCTCAGATATGCAGATGACACAACCTTGATGGCAGAAAGTGAGGAGGAATTAAAGAACCTTTTAATGAGGGTGAAAGAGGAGAGCGCAAAATATGGTCTGAAGCTCAACATCAAAAAAACCAAGATCATGGCCACTGGTCCCATCACCTCCTGGCAAATAGAAGGGGAAGAAATGGAGGCAGTGAGAGATTTTACTTTCTTGGGCTCCTTGATCACTGCAGATGGTGACAGCAGTCACGAAATTAAAAGACGCCTGCTTCTTGGGAGAAAAGCAATGACAAACCTAGACAGCATCTTAAAAAGCAGAGACATCACCTTGCCGACAAAGGTCCGTATAGTTAAAGCTATGGTTTTCCCAGTAGTGATGTATGGAAGTGAGAGCTGGACCATAAAGAAGGCTGATCGCCGAAGAATTGATGCTTTTGAATTATGGTGCTGGAGGAGACTCTTGAGATTCCCATGGACTGCTAGAAGATCAAACCTATCCATTCTTAAGGAAATCAGCCCTGAGTGCTCCCTGGAAGGACAGATCGTGAAGCTGAGGCTCCAATACTTTGGCCACCTCATGAGAAGAGAAGAATCCTTGGAAAAGACCCTGATGTTGGGAAAGATTGAGGGCACTAGGAGAAGGGGACGACAGAGGAACGAGATGGTTGGACAGTGTTCTCGAAGCTACGAACATGAGTTTGACCAAACTACGGGAGGCAGTGGAAGACAGGAGTGCCTGGCGTGCTATGGTCCATGGGGTCACGAAGAGTCGGACACGACTAAACGACTAAACAACAACAAGAGACTTCTGGAAAGCTAAATTACTCACTATCTATTACAGAATGGTTCGAAGACCTTAATGTCCTTGTTACATTTGAATGCACTTTTATAAACATCAACCTTGCCTTTATACCAATTCAGACATTTTGATGGGATTATATTGAGCTGTACGTATAAACTAAAATGGCTCTATTGATGCTTTTTGTATTGTTAATGTAAGCTGGCAGGCTTTGTTGCTTTCCCTTTGTTTCTTTTTGCAATAAAAAGATTTAATAATTAGAAAAACAATTCTTCTGCTATTATTTTCTGCCTTATACACATCATGACTGTATTTTGCTTTATACCTGGTGAGCAATACCCATAATAATAATAATAATAATAATAATAATAATAATAATAATAATAATAATTTATTATTTATACCCCGCCCATCTGGCCGGGTTCCCCCAGCCACTCTGGGCGGCTTCCAAAAAAACAGAAATTCTAAAATACAGAAATCCATCAAACATTAAAAGCTTCCCTAAACAGGGCTGCCTTGAGATGCCTTCTAAAGGTCTGGTAATTGTTCTCTTTGACCTCTAGTGGGAGGGCATTCCACAGGGTGGGTGCCACTACCGAGAAGGCCCTCTGCCTGGTTCCCTGTAACTTGGCTTCTCGTAATAATAATAATAATAATAATAATTTATTATTTATACCCCGCCCATCTGGCCGGGTTCCCCCAGCCACTCTGGGCGGCTTCCAAAAAAAAACAGAAATTCTAAAATACAGAAATCCATCAAACATTAAAAGCTTCCCTAAACAGGGCTGCCTTGAGATGCCTTCTAAAGGTCTGGTAATTGTTCTCTTTGACCTCTAGTGGGAGGGCATTCCACAGGGTGGGTGCCACTACCGAGAAGGCCCTCTGCCTGGTTCCCTGTAACTTGGCTTCTCGTAATGAGGGAACCGTCAGAAGGCCCTCGGAGCTGGACCTCAGTGTCCGGGCAGAACGATGGGGGTGGAGACGCTCCTTCAGGTATACCGGACCGAGGCCGTTTAGGGCTTTAAAGGTCAACACCAACACTTTGAATTGTGCTCGGAAACGTACTGGGAGCCAATGTAGGTCTTTTAGGACCGGTGTTATGTGATCTCGGCGGCCGCTCCCAGTCACCAGTCTAGCTGCCGCATTATTTGTTGTTTATATTGTTCTCTACAAAATTTATTGAGAGCCTTGAATCCTATGGCACATCAAACACAGTCTGCAAACAGCTGTTTTGTCTGGAAAGTAGCCAGGACCAAGTAGGGAAGGCATCACCAAAAGTCCCATTCTAGGCTCTCCTGGCAAGCTTACTGGGGGGGGGATTCTTAGGCAAGCACAACTTTTCTTTTGAAGGGAAAGAACATGAGCCATCTTTATTCCCTCCAAATGCCTCCATCGCCCAGAGTGGCATTGCCGCATGAGGAGGGGCAGAGACTGTAGCAACCATGTATGGCCTGGAGAGAGTGGATGGGGAAAAGTTTTTATCCCTCTCTCATAACACCAAACATACAAAAACAAAAATTCTAACTTATAACCCTTATTTCTAATCTATTGACTTCCTCATTCCACCTCCTTCTGCATATCTTTACATATCATCCTTAGTAAGCTCTAAATCTTATATTAACTCTAATTATTACTTTTATATTACCTTATTTCTCTAATTACCTATCTTTTACATCTTATCCTTTTACACTCTATCTATATTTTATCTCCTAATTAATTTATGATTCTCTTCTAACAATACTTATTTCACACCATTGTATTATCTACAACCTCTTTGTATCTCCCTCACTTCCATTGATCCTAATCTATTATACGCTTATTCTTTAAATAAATTTTAAATTTCTTCCAATCTTCTTCCACTGCTGCTTCACTCCGATCCCGGAGTCTCCCGGTCAACTCAGACAGTTCCATAAATTCTATCAACTTCTTCTGCCATTCTGACTAAACCACTTCTGGCGCAACAGAACACTGTGACAAGTGCCAGAGCGCATGGAAATGCCATTTACCTTCCTGCTGCAGTGGTACCTATTTATCTTCTTGCACTGGCGTGCTTTCGAACTGCTAGGTTGGCAGGAGCTGGTACAGAGAAACGGCAGCTCACCCCATTGAATCTGGTTGGCCATCATGAGAACAGGATGCTAGATTTGATGGGCCATTGCCCTGATCCAGCAGGGTTTTTTATGTTCTTACACGCATTGGGAAGGCAAGGAAGTAGCAGCCTTTGCCCAGAGATTCTCCTTTCAGCACCAGGACCTTCTTGTTGTTGTTGTTGTTTCTTCCAAAAAGAAAAATTCAAATACGGAATAAAACCAATTCAGTTTGCAATTAAAAGTGACTCTTTCTGAAATAATGCTGAACCAAACAACCAAAACCTTTCAAAATCCTCACTTCTCCAAATTTTGCAATGCTGATCTGAAGGCAAGGAATGCGTATAACAATGTATTAGAATATTTTGCATGCCTTAGGATATATTGTGCCAAGAAAGGCACATCTTAACAAAAATAGTGCAGAAATAGGTTGCATTAAGGAGCATCCCTTTGTGGTAATGGGTCTCTTAGGCGAAACTGAAAAGAAAACAAGGATGTTTTTTTTTAGAGAAAGTCACACTAAAATGCTGTTAAATTATCATGACAACTTTTTTAAAGAAAAAAAATTGATGTGGCAATGTGGGGAACTGAACTTGGAATGGGAAAAATGAGAAACTGAAAGAAATTGATGCTGGCAGATTCACCTATCCGAACAACAAATTACTGTTTCCCTATTGTAATTATTGTTATCATGATCATTTAAATTTGCATACCACCCTTCATCCAAAGATCAGAGTGTGTGCTTCAAAACAAAACTAATATCAGTACTGCTGGACCCCCAGGACCCAGTCTCTGCCCCATCTTACCAGATGCTGATGATATCAGACCCATCCATCCCTTTCCCAATAAGTTGTGAATATTCATTTCAGTTACATATTACTGCAGGGTGTGAATTGGGAGTGTGGCTGAGCTGCTTCCTATTATCTAGAATCCCAGCTGGAACTGCGGATTACTGCCACTCTATAGAATCCCCTTCACAATGTGAGTTTTCACCACTGTCAACATGAAGGAACAGAATGTACCCTCAAGAAGCCCCAAGCACTTCTGGATGAGTTCCTGAGCACTGATATGGCGATGTGAGTCAAGAAATTACTGTCTCCTAGCTAATGACAGCGAAGCTGGCCAAAATCACATGGGACATGCTAATGTAGATTAGGGATCTCCTGAAGTCGTTATCTCAATGCAAAACATTTTTAATATCCTGCCCAATTAACACTCATATACTTTTGGACTGATGCCTACGCCACAAATGCTGTTCCATGAAGCTTTTCACGAGCCTGGCGCCTCAGTCCCTCTAATTA
The DNA here is from genome assembly GCF_963506605.1 of Zootoca vivipara. Lineage (NCBI taxonomy): Eukaryota > Metazoa > Chordata > Lepidosauria > Squamata > Lacertidae > Zootoca > Zootoca vivipara. The sequence goes on along the minus strand of NC_083284.1, from coordinate 6,785,632 downwards.
CGTCTTCAAACTCAGATCATTTCAGTAGATCCCTAAATCTTCTTGGAATGGGAATGCTCTCTTTCTGCTAGCATCGACCTCCTCTTCAGTTGCCCTTGTTCTAAAGCGAGAGGCATCAAACATTCCAAAATTCCTAGCTAGGGATGCAGGGGGAAGAGAAATTCAACCCCGTTCACATTCAAAGGCAACCTTAACCAATTTGCACTTTTTGAAACATTATGCACACCGAAACACAGCCATCCTTTCCAAATTGGCATTCCTCTGAATTTTGCAATTGTTCTCCAACCACAGAAATGCACATACTGGAGTAAAATGTACATAAAGATGCATATAATAGTCCAATACTTAACCCTTGATTGTTTAGGAGCACTTTAGAAAGCATGAAAAAAGGAAAATAATGGTCATCGTGTTTTTCTTTTTGTATGTTTCCTATTTCAGGTTAATGAAGACACACACAGGAAGGTGATGGATGGAAATTACTGCTCCCCACATTAAACGGGGGGGGGTGATTTTTGCGTGGTCTCGCGCAGCCCCCTGAACCACACAGCGGCTACCTGGTAGTTCAGATCTGGCCACTACCTCTCCAGGCTGGATACCTGGAGTCTCCGCCCCTCGCTGACCACCCCTAATTTTTTAGTGTTGTTCCTTTCTGATAGTCTCCAGAGAAATACTTAGTGTATCTGCATGTACATACCTCCAGTAAAGTCTTGTGGGGAACTGAGATCATATTGGGAAAAACTTGACCAACTACTCAAAAGTATATAGACTGTCTCCCAACCCTCGGCTTGTCTTGGGAGGCAACTTCAATGCCCGGATTGGCCTTGTTTCCCCACAAAATACAATATTATCTGGATTAAACTTGGAGGACGAACCCAAAATTTGTCAGAGGACAGCAATAGATACCACCTCTAACCGCGCTGCGAAATATCTCTGTGAACTTGTAATTAAGCCTAACCTTTTGTTATGCAATGGGCACGGTCAAGGGGATCAAGAGGGTTATTTTACTTTTATCTCCCCCAGAGGATTTACTATTATTAAGTAGTGGGTGGACATATCAGACGACACAGAGTTTTCTCCAAGTAGTTCTTTATAAGTAAGCTGGAACTGAACTGAACAGCTCAGCCGGCCTGCTTTTATAGGCAGCCGGCTGTCAACGTTGCAACAACAGCCCAGGGTTTCCCGCCTAAATTAACTGGCATGGACCTGAGTGAAAACTATATACACAATACCCCTGCTGGCCAGGGTGAGAATTCCAATACATAACAACTAGCACCATAAATTATATCCTAACATCCAATAATGTGCCAATTAACTGATACACCTTTAGGATAATTCCCAGAGCTGAAAGTGACCACTTTCCACTGGAGTTATCTCTGGCATCATTTGTTTCTCCTGCCTTTCCTAAAGTATTGGATGAAACGGAATATCTGATACTTGGAAAAAGGAGGTTAAAATGGAATAGATAAAAGAATCCTCTGCTACTGGTTTAGAATTCAACAGATGGACAACACTAGGTTACCAAAAAGATGCCTGGTTGAGGTCTCAAATGGATTACCCCTTTAAAACTGGATACATCACACTGCCCAACTGATGGGCAAATATGACCTCTCAGTGACCGAGATCAAAGAACTTCCCTTATATTCCCAGAAAAATACTTTTAAATGAACCATAAGAGCAGCGGTAATTAAAAACGTTCTAAACTCTATGTACACATCCACATGTGCCCCATTATAAATTAAACTTAGAGAGGCCCATGAACAAACACCTTATTTCAATGAACTGACTTTTGTACAACTCCGGAAAGCTTTTACAGAGTTACGATTAAATTCAATAAACTCTGCTTATAGAGATGGAAGACACAGAGGCATACCAACAAATGATTGTGTTTGCATTAGGGGATGTCCTGAAGTAGAGGACCTTATGCATTATATCTTGCGCTACCCCTTATATAATGAAGTAAGAGGACGATTTTTAGCACCTATAATGACAAGGTCCCCTGGCCAGAACCCCTCTGACATGATTTTATATCTCCTCACAGACATAGATACGGTAATTATGTGACCTGGCGTGTAGCACTCTTTGCAACTGCCACTAGGAAAATTACAGCAAATTATATAGCCAAGATAGCCATCAACTGTAAAGAAGATTAATTTATTTGACCCTACCTACATCAAGCTACAAGGACCCAGGTGGCGCTGTGGGTTAAACCACTGAGCCTAGGGCTTGCTGATCAGAAGGTCGGCGGTTCGAATCCCTGTGACGGGGTGAGCTCCCGTTGCTCGGTCCCTGCTCCTGCCAACCTAGCAGTTCGAAAGCACGTCAAAGTGCAAGTAGATAAATAGGTACCGCTACACCGGGAAGGTAAACGACGTTTCCTTGTGCTGTTCTGGTTTGCCAGAAGCGGCTTTGTCATGCTGGCCACATGACCTGGAAGCTGTATGCCGGCTCCCTCGGCCAATAATGCGAGATGAGCGCGCAACCCCAGAGTCGGTCACGACTGGACCTAATGGTGAGGGGTCCCTTTACCTTTACATCAAGCTATATTAATTAACATTATTTTTATATATTAGTGGCCATGTGGTGATTTTAGCCTATAAATTTTATTGTTTAAAGTCTTAACCTGTATATTAAGGTATTTCTATAGCTCTATTAGAGTAGGTAATGTTTTGATAATATAAATGTTTTTAGTTTTTTGTATTAATCTAGCATATTTCCTTTTAATTATTGAATGATTCTGTGTACATTGAGGCAGCCTTTGGCCGTGTGCAATAAAACTGACTGACTGACTGACTGACTGACTGACTATATTCAGTTCTTAGGGCTGAGATTGCCGAACCCTTCTTTAACAGGAATTCAAAACATCTTGAATACAGACATATAGACACCCCTTCCCCTGCAGCAAGAGTGTCTTTAAAGATCCTGCCTTAAATTCTTTGCACAACTTCAACACTGTTGCGATGCTACAGAAACATATCCCTTGTTGACGGGGGGGAATAGATGAAAATATAATGTTACTTGCAGGAGCTCAAATCAGCTCATCAAAAGGGAATGTGGACACTGACGGGCTGGACTGCTTCAGACATGTCAACCTAATCAAGGCTGATTGTGTGGGTGTCTATTTATGTTCCCTGCACAGCAAACTCCTAGAGAAAAAATAGTCCAAATATGCCTTATTAATATGGCGTGCAATTCACTGACAATTTCATGAAACAGCTGTGTTGGGAACAGTTATTTGTTACAGGCTAACCAAAATAGAATTTGACCCAAATCCACTCCTGAAAAATCAAAATCTCTTACAGGTTCGTCCCCCAGACCCACAAATGTTTGTCACAGGGGACGTATGGGGAAGGGCCATAGCTCAGTGATAGAGTATTTGTTTTCAAGGTGCAAAGGGGTGCAAGTTCAAATTCCTGGGTTCGCCAGGTAGGACTGGGAGAGGCCTATGTCTGAAACCTTGGAGAGCTTCTGCCAGTCAATTAACAAGACGTAGGTAGATGGACCATTACTCAATATAAGGCAGCTTCCTAAGAACATAAGAAGAGCCTGCTGGATCAGGCCAATAGACCATCAGAATGAGCACCCTGTTTTCACAATGGCCACCCTGATACCTGTAAGAAACTCTCAAGCAGAACCTGAACACAAGAGCACTCTATCCTCCGGTGGTTTCCAGCAGCTGGCATTACTCCTGCCTGCTAACATGGAGACAGAGCATGGCCATTGTGGCCAACGATAGTCTTCTCCTTCGTGAATTTGTCCAGCCCCCTTCTAAAGTCATCTAGGTAGTGACCATCATCATATCCCTGTGACTCCTAATCATTTGAATTGTCATATGGTCCCGAACACCAGGAATTGTTGTTGACATCCATCTGCCTTGAGAAAATGCAGTGCATCTCTGGGGACGAAGTAAAATTGCTGTGTTAGCAGCACCGGAGGGACCTCCCTGGGTTGCAAGCCTGGGTGGTGTGTATGGAGGTCCTAGGCTGCCTAGACAAGACACACACACCCCGCAGCCTCACTGATGTGGTCCAAAAGAAAGCAGAACAAGACATATGATACCAGCTTGACTGCAGGAGTTGCTAGAAGAAGGTGTACAAGGAGCCCCCCACCTGTCTTAGGTATACTGAACTCCAGATTTGTGTAGAGTTTACTCCTTAGCTTTTTAGTCTCCCAAAGATATCCCACAAGGCAGTGAAGATTTAGGATGAGTTTTCCTTCTCCTAGATGGTTTACCTTCCCAGGTTGACAAGCCCCATCTCTTTCCTCTACAACATGCGCAGAAACCACCTTCTTGATCATTGGACCCACTATTGGTTTCAACCGCTCAGTCCTCCGGACTTGGAGCCTGTCTCAGGGGCGTAGCCAGGATCAAAACTGGGGGGGGCAAGCCATGGTCGTTCAGGGGCGGGGCCAAGGCACAGAAGGGGAGGGGCCACAGAGTGGGCGGGGCTAAAGGGCCAACGGGCCTGATGACATCGTGGCGGTGGCAGCAGCGGCCACCTTGTGCTTCTGGGGCTGGTAGCGTTGGCGGCTACCCTGCTTGGCTGGAGAGGACGGGAGGGTTGGGCAGGCGAGAGGGGGTGGCAGGGCGGGCGAGGGCGAGGCAAGACACGGCCGCAGCCACGACGGCTCCGAGGCATTGCTGCATATCAGCATAATATTTCAACCATGGTTCAAGCCCCACCTTAGGAAAAAATCCTGCATTGCAGGGGGTTGGACTAGATGACCCTTGTGGTCCCTTCCGACTACAATTCTATGATTCTATTGATATATTACCATACCATATGCATCGTTCTGCTTTCTTGAATTGTCCTACTCCTAGGCATAGCAGCCAACTCCTAGAGGCCTAGGTGCCTCCCCCCCCCCCAATTACTGGTAAATACCGTATTTGAAAGAGTCATCCCCCCATGTTGATGGGCTTTCTATGTGGGGCTTATCTGCCTCCCCCCGTATTTTATTAAGGATGGAAGAGGGAGGGAAGGAAGGAAGAAATATAGAGAGAGATAACTCATATTTGTGGGTGTCTCTGGATGACGCTGTGATGCTGGAACTCTGCAGCAAGAGGACGGGAGGGTCGGGCAGGCGAGAGGGGGTGGCAGGGCAGGCGAGGGCGAGGCAAGGCATGGCCGCAGCCACGACGGCTCCGAGGCGTTGCTGCATATCAGCATAATATTTCAACCATGGTTCAAGCCCCACCTTAGGAAAAAAATCCTGCATTGCAGCGGGTTGGACTAGATGACCCTTGTGGTCCCTTCCGACTACAATTCTACGATTCTATTGATATATTACCATACCATATGCATCGTTCTGCTTTCTTGAATTGTCCTACTCCTAGGCATAGCAGCCAACTCCTAGAGGCCTAGGTGCCTCTCCCCCCCCCCCAATTACTGGTAAATACTGTATTTGAAAGAGTCATCCCCCCATGTTGATGGGCTTTCTATGTGGGGCTTATCTGCCCCCCCCATATTTTATTAAGGATGGAAGAGGGAGGGAAGGAAGGAAGAAATAGAGAGAGGGATAACTCATATTTGTGGGTGCCTCTGGGTGACGCTGTGATGCTGGAACTCTGCATGTACAGGAGCCTTGTAAGCAGCTTTCTCTCTGCTTGATTTACAGCAGGCACGTCCAACAGGTAGATTGTGATCTACCAGTAGATCACTGGATGTCTGTGGTAGATCACTGGTAGGTCACTGGCACCCCTAAAAAAAGCTCACCCAAAATTTTCCTCCTCCCTCAAAAAAGTTGAACTATGACCTGAAGCCCTAAAGAAAAATGGGCCTCCCTCCCTCCTAAAAGAAGCTCAACAAGTTTGACCTAAACCCCAAAAAACAGGGCTTCCCTTCCTTTAAAAAAAACTCAACAGCTTTGACCTGAACCCCCCAAAAGGGGGTAGATCACCCCCAGTTTTAAACTCTGAGTAGATCAGAGTCTCTTGGGAGGTGGCCACCCCTGATTTACAGTATACAGATGCAGGAGGAGGGGCAGACTGGAACACCAATGCTTTTTATAAACATCACTGTGTCTGTCAAAGCTACAGCCCCCCCCTTTCTTATTCACTTTTTTTTTAGCCTTGCAGAGCCACCTTAGTCAAATTGAATCCTCTGAGTCTGCATCCTCATTAAATCGCCAATAGAACTCTTAATGCTCCCGCTTAAGAACAATAGGGTGAAATGGTCAGCTATCGAATCTTGCCTGGGGATATATGCTCCATTGTCTTAACTGCTTAACTACTGGTAGCCACTTTGCTTTATTTATTTGATGTGTTTTTGTTACTGCTGTGTCCCCCTCCCCCAGCAAGCGGAGACTTAGCTGCTCTTGCTAAAGCAAAGCCCTTTCCACTTCAGTTTTTGGAGGGGAAAAGTGCTGGTTATGGTCTATAAAATACATTAATTTTTTTGCTTCTAGGGGGGGGCAGCTGCCCCCTCCTGCCCCCCCTGCCTACGCCCATGGCCTGTCTTCATATGCAGGGGAGATTTCTAATTCACCAAGGGTTTGAGACCCATCGGCTACCTTCACCTGATTCAGCTGGCAAGTTGCAGCCAATCCCAAGGTGTGGCCGCTGTCACATGCTGACAGCTTCTATGAGCCACAGGTGAGAGCTGAGTGCAGGGTGGGACCAATGTGGGCAAACCACCCCAGAAGGAGCACAATGTGTCCCCCACCAGAGGTACTACCCCTCCCCTAACACCCTATACACCCCATCTCCAAGAATAATCAGTTCATAACTGCACAGTTCTCATATACATATATATATATATATATATATATATATATATATATATATATATATATATATATATATGCCTTCTTCAACTGCTGTTGCTCAGCTAACACTTTTGAGGATGCAATCTTCCCCAACTAGCCTTATTTCATATGTGTTGGACCACAGCTCCCATCAGCCTCTCACTAGCACAGATGAGCCCCATATCAAGAGACTGCCAGGTTAGTGAAGGCTGCTTTCATCCCTCTTCCTCTCGTTTTGAACGCCTCAGCATTCTCTTGCAACTACCAACCAGCTGCTGCTTTTCAACTTAATCTTGGCATTTCTCCCTGTAGTGAGTGGTTTCTTTGTGTGCTGAAAGGGAGCCAAACGCCAGTCCTGAAAATGATATACTTGTCAAACTAAGCCACCACCAGCCAATGGGAGATGTGCCTTTTGAAAACTTGATTAAAATCAGAATTTGGTCTGCTTTGTAAACATTTCAAGGCTGAGAGCCACAAAACCATCTTCTCAAAACTAGTCTGTTTGTTTTTCCATGGTGAAGACGTTAAGAACATCAGAAGAGAAGAGCTTGCTGGATCAGAATCATGGCCCATCTAGTCCAGCATCCTGTTCTCACAGTGGCCAACCAGATGCCTGTGGGGAAACTTGCAAACAGGATTAAAAAACAGGAGCACTCTCCCCTCCTGTTTTTCCAGCAGCTGGTATTCAGAAGCATTGCTGTCTCCAACTGTGGAGGCAGACCACAACCATCATGGCTAGTAGCCATTGATAGCCTTCTCCTCCATGAAATTGTCCAATTTTCTTTCAAGCCATCTAAATTGGTGGCTTGAAATTGGAAGGGAGTTCCATAGATCATGTGCTTCATCAAGAAGTACTTTCTTTTACATAATCAGACACTTGTAAAGAGAAAGAGGGTACCGTTTTCATATGTGGTGGTCTTGCAAGGTAGCAAAGGCATACTGGGAAATGATATATAATGAATTGAAAAAATCCTGAAATTAATGAGAAGAAGAAGAAGAAGAAGAAGAAGAAGAAGAAGAAGAAGAAGAAGAAGAAGAAGAAGAAGAAGAAGAAGAAGCAGCAGCTTTTCTTTTAGGAATAATAGGTACAGAGCTACCCAGAGAATAAAGAAAATTGTTTATATATGCTTCCATGGCTGCTGGAACATTATATGCCCAGGAAAGAAGAAACAGTTTCAACTAAGGAAGATTGGCAACAAAAACTGATGGAGTATGCAGAAATGGCAAAACTTACCAGAAGATTAAGAAATCAAGAAGAGAGATGTTTTAATGTAGAAGGGGGAAATTTATTGACTATCTGAAGAATTATTATAAACAACTCAAATCACATAAAAACCTGCAGTGAGAATAACCTAAATAGAACATAAAGGATGACTAGTAAATAGATATGAACTGGATATACAGTGGGGAAAGATATAACATAAATAACCATAGAAAGGGTTATCTATGGCTGGATGTCTTAATTGGAAGTGTAAATTCAGATTTGTGATTCAACTGAAAAATGCGAAAATGAAAAATAAAATATTTTTTAAAAAAGAAGTACTTCCTTTAAATGTCCTCATCTTCCAGCATTCAGCTTCAGTGAATGTCCACAAGTTCTAGTGTTATGAGTGAGAGAGAGAGAGAGAGAGAGAGAGAGAGAGAGAGAGAGAGAGAGAGAGAGAGAGAGATTTAGCCACTTCTTCTAAGCCATGCATAAATTTGTTGTTGTTGTTTAGTCGTGTCCGACTCTTCGTGACCCCATGAACCAGAGCACGCCAGGCCCTCCTGTCTTGCACTGCCTCCCGCAGTTTGGTCAAACTCATGTTCGTAGCTTCGAGAACACTGTCCAACCATCTTGTCCTCTGTCGTCCCCTTCTCCTAAATTTATAAGCATCTATAATGTCACCCCTTCCTCATCTTTTCTCTGAACTAAAAAGTCTCAAATGCAGCAAACTTTCCTCAAGTTGAAAAAGGTGGACCCATAACCCTGGAATAGATTAAACAATATTCAGAATATGGCAGATTCTTAATCTTGCAGAGCGGCACAGGGGAGCGGCAGCAGCTGTGTGAAAACTGATGTTCTCCATGTGTTTGGTCATCTGAACTGCAGCCAAATCACCAAATTCTTTCAAACACATATCAAAGAATATGTTTTCCTTCAGGAAGTGAGAGAGGCTGTTATAATGGGCAGATAGCAACCCCCCACCCACCCCAAAAACCCACACACTTTTGTATTCATATCCACATCCAACTTGTATCCTCTGAAACAGATCAATAAAAGATCAACATCAAAACAGGAAAGCTGAGCAAAATATGCAGAAAAGTCTGGCAAAATTGGCCAGGGAGCCTTTAACATAATAAGGCTAAAAGGATTAGGGCTTTTCTGCTCAGAAGAGGACTAAAGAGGCATATTATCACAGGAAATAAAATCAAAAGATGGAAATGGGTAACATGTTTAGGGATCCCATGAAATTGCTGCACAGCTGCCCTGATCTGCAAAGGACAGCTGCAGCTTCCTGAGCATGGGACCAATACAGACACACAGACCCCTGGGCATTGCCATCTTGATGCTCATGCAAGCCGCTCTGAATTACTTGGATGCACATTTATCCAGGGTGGAAGCAGTTTGTTTCACCAGTTGTGTTTTAGTTGCGTACAACTCAAGATGCATTCAGGTGAGCAGATTGGGCACCTTTACTGTGCCCAATTCACCACCACCCCAAGCTGCAATGGCCAATGAAATCACAGAATTCAGAAAATGAGCATTATAACTTGTGTATCGTTTCCCCAATATCTAGGGTTGTGCACAACCCCTGGGAGAAGATCCAGGGATCCAATACGGCACCCTGGATTGACCCCAACCTGGGGCAAACCTAACCTGGATCGGTAGCACCTAGATAACAAACTGAGCAGGTACACACTTTTGCCACTATTAACTTTATGAATTTTGAATGGGTTTTGGTTCATGCATTGTTTCAGAAAATGTGGCTTCAGTGTGAACCAGACCACATTTCTCCCCCCCCCAAAAAAATTTCCCTCTCCACTCTCTCCCCTTCCCCAGCCCGTTGTCCACATGCCTGCTCCTAACTCAACCAGCCTTGAACTAATCGGAAGATAGAGTGAAATCCTGTTGATGCTTGTGATTCGCCACATGAAAGGAATTGTTGGAAGATGTCCATTGGCAGCTAATCCTTAACCCAAATCCTAAACAAAGCCAGCAGTCACATTTCAACTTGGGGGACATTCCACAACTTCTGCAGCTGAGTTCCAGGGTCTCCTCAGGCTTGACGAAAACATGGGTGGCTGTAAGAGCTGTGGAGAGAAAGTCTCCCAGTGAAGCTTAACAAAAGACACCACTTCTGACTCCACTTTATCTGAGGACGTGGGGATATGTGATATGAATGCACTGAGCAACTTACTCCATCACCTTTCTGGCTATATTTGTACCCTATATTTAAAGCATCACGGCACCACTTTAAGCAGTCATGTTTTCCCCCAAAGAATTCTGGGGTGTGTAGTTTGTTTAGGGTAGTTGAGAGTTATTAGGAGACTCCTATTTCCCCGTTCCCTGAGTACTTAAACAATGCGGGTTCACCATCATGGTGAGCACGATTTGCGGTGGGGGCTTAACAAACCACTCCTGAGTTGCAAAGGTGGGGGCATGAGTGGTCACTGGTCACCGTCTGATAGGTCCCTGGCTGTTGTTGGGCAAATTTGTATGTTGCAAGTTGGTGGGTCAGCCCCTTGGATATTTAAGCCAAAAAGAAAGGTTTCTCTTTCTCTTTGGCTGCGTTTTGGATCCCCACCCTCCCTCCGCTGTTTTTAGGCCTCTGTGTTGACATTGCTGTGCCTCTCATGGGTTCGCCTGTATTCAGGGGCCTGGTAGGAATTTTTCCATTTGGCTGATTGGCTGGTGCCATCTGGTTTTTGCCTACTGCATAGCAAATAGTCACAACTTGTAAGGTTAGCGGTTAGGCATTGGTTATTGGTTGTATATTGGGTCTTGTTGACTGTGTTGGCCCTTTAAGTTAATGCCTGCGTGTTGGGGAAATTCCGGTCAGGAATGCAGGGGCTCTATGCCGTGTCCATAACCCCGGTTGGGGGCAAGGACTGCGCATGAGCCCCTGGGAGCCTGAGGGGAGAGGGGAGGGCCAATGCACCGTCTCTCTGTCACTCCCTGTAGGATTTTCCCTTGTTGACAAGGCGAGTTTATTTCTGTCCTTAGGTGACAGTTGGAGAACCAATGCCTACGCAACAAACTCACTTATTTTATATTTGTATTTCAATAAAAGTTGTGGCCAAATTCATGCCAAAAACCATTAAACAAAAATTCTGTCTATAGTGTGAGTTATTGGGGGGTGGTTTTGGGGACCTCCACACGCAATCAATCCCTCTTCAAAGGGAATGTAGCTTTGAGAAGGGGAATGGGGGTCTCCTAACAATTCCCAGCACCCTTAACAAACCAGAGTCCCCAGAATACTTTGGGGAAAGCCATGTTTAAAATGGTATCGTGGCACTTTTATCTTTTTTGTAAAGCACTTTGAGGCCTTTCCCCCCCTGCAATCCTAAACTTGTAGAATTGAAAGGGAACCTGAGGGTCATCTACTTCAATCCCTTGCAGTGCAGAAATCTCAACAAGATCATACGGGGCAGATGGCCATCCAAACTCTGCTTAAAAACCTCCAAGGAAGGAGAGTCCACCATCTTCCATGGGAGTCCACTCCACTGCCAAAATCTTTCTGTCAGAAAGTTATTCCTGCTGTTTAACCGGAATCTTCATTCTTGTAAATTGCAGCCATTAGTTCAAGTCCTACCCTCCAGAGCAGGAGAAAACAAGCTTGCTCCATCTTCCTTGTGACAGCCATTGAGATATTTGAAGATGGCTATCATATCTCCTCTCAGTCTTCTCTTATCCAGGCTAAACATACCCAGCTACTTCAACCATTCCTAATAAGGCTTGGTTTCTAGATCCTTGATCACCTTGGTCATCCTCCTCTGCACATAGTGTTAGAGCATCTGCTTTCCATGCTGATGGTCAATCCCAGGTATCTCCAAGTGGGGCTGAGAGGGATCTGAAATCCTGGAGAGCCACTGCCACTCAGTGAAAACAATACTGAGCTAGATGGAGTAATGATCTCCCTAAGTATAAGGCAGCTTCCTATGTTCTATCAGTTCCTGAATTTTTTCAAACTATTCTTTCTGAAGTTTGCTTTGGCTCCCAACAGTTTCATCAAACAGCGGTTATTGCTTTCTAAACAGTCTTTTCTGGCAATTGTTTTAGACAAGATAAACTCTCCCAGATCTCCCATGCTAGATCAAAGCGGAGCCCATGGGGTGAAAACTTCTCTGCAGGTTAAAATAACAAAGCTAACTTAAAAATAAATTGGCAATTCACTAAGGCGAATGAAACGGAGCAAGCGATTGGCAGCTTATCTGTGGCACCATGTGAAATGTGAAAAGGAGAAGAGGCAGAGGCTACTGATTCCAGCAAAGCATGGACAACGAGAGCCAGCATGGTGTTGTGGTTAGAGTGTCAGACTAGGACCTTGGAGACTGGGGATCAAATCCCCACTTGGTCATAAAGTTAACTGGGTGACCTTGGGCCAGTCACTGCCTCTCAGCATAACTTATCTCCCAGGTTTGTTGTGAGTATTAAATGAGGAGAGGGAAAGTATGTGCACTACCTTGGGCTCCTGTTTGGGCAATCTATCCAGAAGATATTTGTATTTTGAGGAGTTGGTGATCTAACATGTTGGTGATCTAACATTTTGGTGATCTAACATGTTGGTTATCTAACATGTTGGTTATCTAACAGGTGATCCTGCCCCCTGTTCCTTCCTTTTCCCTATCTTTTGTTAAGCGCTTTGATACTGTAGCATAAGAACAGCCTTTAATGTCTTAATCTGTTGGAAGGAAGTGATAGGGCTAGGTACTTTCTTTGATGTTGGACACTGTTTCAAGAAAGTGAGGCATTGAGAGAGGGTGGCTAATGAATAATCTGCAGGTAGCTAGTGATCTGCAAGCCACACAGGTTAGCTATCTATAAATCAGATGGTTTTGGGCAGAGTGTTAAAGAGAAGCTTGTTCGTGGACTGACAGCCGTGGGGCCATGTAACCTGAGGCTACCCGGGGAGTCACTTCGCCGCTTCTTGAGGGCTTCCAAGCGGCAGATTGAGGTGTTTGCTTGGTATCTATATATTGCTGGCTGTTTGGAATGAAATCTTTAATCTTCTCGCTCACTTGCGTTTTTTATTACTTCTGAATCTCATTTTAAAAGAACCACCTCCCATTTGGCAGAGACAGCTCCTTGGAGGAAAGGTGGAATAGAAATGCAGCCAATAAACAACAAAAATCATGTTTTTTTACGAGTTTGCAAAGAAGACCAGTCAAAGTTGAAGAGAAGAAAACTACAGAACCTTCATGCTTTCTCCATTCTGATTCCATGCTTTGAACGCTCTCCAAGAACACCTGCATGACACCACCTCTCTCAAGTGTGTTGTTGTTGTTGTTTAGTCGTTTAGTCGTGTCCGACTCTTCGTGACCCCATGGACCTTGATAGCAGTTTAAGCTGTCTCCTCCTCAGTCATCAGACTGATCATTTTATGAGTGGGGAAGGAGCCCTTAACTCCCTTCTCCTGCTGAACTCTCACTCTGTGTGCCTTCTCTCTGAAAGAGCATTGGGTGGCCATGCCCACTTTTAGTCACACCCATGCAGCCCTTGGAAGGTTGTCCAAGGTTGTGTGTGGCCCTCTCCCCAACAAAACTGAGCCATTACAGCTGTTTTTAATGTCCATCTTTGTTGTTGTTGTTGTTGCTGCTGTTTAGTCGTTTAGTTGTGTCCGACTCTTCGTGACCCCATGGACCAGAGCACGCCAGGCACTCCTGTCTTCCACTGCCTGCCACAGTTTGGTCAAACTCATGTTAGTAGCTTCGAGAACACTGTCCAACCATCTCGTCCTCTGTCGTCCCCTTCTCCTTGTGCCCTCCATCTTTCCCAACATCAGGGTCTTTTCCAGGGAGTCTTCTCTTTTCATGAGGTAGCCAAAGTATTGGAGCCTCAGCTTCACGATCTGTCCTTCCAGTGAGCACTCAGGGCTGATTTCCTTCAGAATGGAAAGGTTTGATCTTCTTGCAGTCCATGGGACTCTCAAGAGTTTCCTCCAACACCATACAGTAATTCAAAAGCATCAATTCTTCGGCGATCAGCCTTCTTTATGGTCCAGCTCTCACTTCCATACACCACTACTGGGAAAACCATAGCTTTAACTATACGGACCTTTGTCGGCAAGGTGATGTCTCTCTCAATTGTAGAGGTGATGGAATCTGTTCCCTTGTTTTCAGTCAGAGGTCCATCTCTGCTGAAGCTACTTTATTCAGATATGTTTGTAAGCCCTAAATAGCGGGAAAGTTCAATATGCATCCATCACATAAATATATTGATCTTTTGGGAGTTAGGGATGTCAGAGAATTTCAGTGGAAACAGAAACAGGAGGAGAAATTGTCAATGTTCATTTATTCGTGCCATGTCCAGAACAGAAATCGATCCAGCAGATAACGATTGGCGTTCACTGTTGTTGTTTTCAGTCTGCAAATGATAGAAAATTATCATGTGTGTGTCCCCCCCCCCCCCACTCATCTGCATTGTGTTTACTTTGCATTGAAGGAACAGGCTGAGATAATGTAACAGCAATTTAATTTGCATAAACGTCATTGTAGGAGTGGAGCTGGCTACCGTCCTTGACTCTGTGTTTGCACAATGGAACTCACCCTCCTCCTTCTGCATACCCCACACTTCCCCCAAATCTACTCTGCAGTTTCCCCCAACCCTCCAGAGAGGTTTTAGGGGGTGTGGGGTCATACAAGGAGAAGAAAGAGACGTTTCATTCTGTGAGCAGATATTGCTCTGCATGCAGGATGACTTGGATCAATAAAATCCAAAAATTCTAACACTTTCCCCCGCCTTTTTGCCCTCTGCACCTATTTGAAACTTCATTCCCCCCTCCCATTCCAACTGTTATGATGTGAACATCAAGCAGTGACAGCAGGTGTCTATTAATAATCTCATTCTCCCACTCCGTAATCTATCGGCATTATTAATTATTATTATTATATCTGATGCCATGCCAATCACTAGGTGATGATGTGGGAAGGTTCAGCAAATTCCAAAATAGATTCAAAGGGTTTCATAACTTGCAAACTTCTAAACTTTGTCGGCCTCAATAACAGAGCTGGCAAATAATTGAACTTCAAACTGTGGTTTCTGATCCTGACTTGTTTGGACAAACAGCACTTCCTGGTTAGGATGAAACAAGAAACTGTGGTTAGTTAAAACCAGAAGCTGCCAATCTCCTTGTGGTCAGTCTGCATACCATCCAAGTGTCCCAATTTTCCAGGGACAGTCCTGGAATTACAAACGCCACCCCAGCTTTGGATTTGATTCCCGGAATGTCCCTATTTCCCCAGTGCTTCTGTCACTGAGCTCAAGGAGTAAGATAAGCCGGCGCTTGTCCCAAGTGACAACTGTGGCAAGAGAGCATCCTGTTGCCTCTTCATTGCAAACACAGCCAGTCTCCTCCCTTGGGAAGCTCATAGTGGCTGCTAGAGAGCAGGCAAGGAGGAGGAGGAGGAGGAGGAGGAGGAGGAGGAGGAGGAGGAGGAGGAGGAGGAGGAGGAGGAGGCTGATGCCATTGAGACCCAGCCCTGGCTCTAAGGGTCAGGCAAAGGGCAGGGCTACCCTGGGCAGGAAGAAAGGGGGAGCAGAAGAGAGTACAATGAGTCTTGATTTTTTATATATATATAAAAATGCTTTGTGCATCCACATCTAATCTTGCCCCTTTCTAAAATTTATTTATAAAGGTTATTTTTGTATGCCACTACTGCGGCCCGTGTTTTGTCAGTTCAAAAATGGAAAATGAGTGAGGTCCCAACTAAAGAATGGCATCAACGTAAGTTGATGGAATATGCGCACCTTGCAGACTAAGAGAACAAGAAGAACATACATTTAGAGGAGATTGGGAAACGCTTCTTGATTATATGGGGGGGGAATTGTGTACACTTGAAAACGTGGGCAGCATTAAGATAAATTCAACAGTTTAACTAAGTTTTGATGGCTGTAATAATGGAATACTGAATGGTTTAGCTTATGTAAAAAGAGAAGAAGGGAAGTCATTGTTATTTTAAGGATGTTTACATGAGTATTCAAAATGGTAAAACATAAAATTTAATTTAAAAAATTATATAAAAAAATAAAAATTATTTATTGGTGTGTGTGTGTGTGTGTGTGTGTGTGTGTGTTTTGTAAATCTACCATAATAGAATAAAATCAGAATTGGGGGCAGGGGTTTCTTAGGACAACAGAGGGGGGTGTGCTGTGTCCCATTGATGGCACTCTCCCTTCTTCTGATATGAAATACTCGGGGGGGGGTGGAGGAGGGTCAGTTTGTGGGGAGTGAGAAATGTCCCTATTTTCATCTGAGGAATCTTGGAGGGTCATAATCTGGAGGAGTGGGGAGGCGGCTAGCAGGCATATGCCGCCATCTCTAAATATATGTGCCTAAATATAACACACCTGGGAGCAGCTCATCTGCTTCTAGTCTGGGACTTTAAACCACACTTAATTTGCAGATGCCTCTGATCCAAAGCCAGTAGTTTCTAGTCTGTCCAATCCGACTGCTTCACAGTGGCAAAGCCAGATCATGCTGGTCGCAGTGTAGTAAAAGCCAGTTGCTATTGCAGTGTGGCGTTCAAAGGGTTGTTCTTTGTAAATGTGTGCAGTATCTTGCAGCGAGATGCAATCGGCAATGCAGGAAAGGTTACGGGGAGGCAAAGGAGGAGCGGGAAATGGGACAGCGGCAAGAGACAGGTTTATTTGCCCATCCATCTAAGGCTTCACAAGCAAAACAGCCATAGGTCAGCTGGGGGGAGGCCTTGGCCACGATCTGCCCCGCCACACACAGCAGCGCCAGCTGCTTTCCAAGAAGAAGTTCAGTGAGAAAGACCCTTCCTCGGGTTGAGCCAAAGGCTCTTTATCTAGAACTTTCCATTTGCTAGCAGGGAAGGAGTCAGCCAAAGGCATGGCAAGCTGCCCACAGGGTCAACCTGCCCTTTTGATAGATGGAACATCTGTTCACGACATCAGGCAAGCAGGGAATATTATTATGCAACCAGGCTGCAGCAAGTGTGACACACAGTTCAGCCGAGAGCATCAGTGTTTATCGCAGAGCTATGGAAGCCTGAAGGGATTCATCGGTGCAAGAAATCGGTGGCAGCTTTAATTGCCAATTAGGAACAGCCTTATGGCGAATCGGTGGGGCAGGCGGAAAGGAAAGCCATTGTGGAGCAGTGGTTAGAGTATTGGGCTAGGACCTGTGAGGCCTGGGTTCAAATCCCCACTCGGCCATGAAGCTCACTGCTGGGTGGCCATGGGTCAGTCACGGTCTCTCAGCCTAACCTACTTTGCAGGTTATAGTGGGGATGAAATGGAGAGGTAAGTAAATGAGGGAAAAGGCCTCTCAGGCATGGGACTTCACCTCTTCCTCATCTTTATTTGCCTTGTCATTTCCTCTTCCTCCCTTCTTAATAAATTCCTAGCTGCACACCCTAACAAAATGTGCTGCACACACCTTTGGTCCTAAACTCAATACAGATCTTGTTTATGTGGCACCACTCAAATCCACATTTTGCATGTATGATGCTCCTATGATGTTTAAGTCCTTGGTTGTAGAATTGGGCCTTCATGAGACAGGTCACAAATGCTTAAGCCACCGTGTCTGCTAACCCTTTCCATAGACCCCATGAAAAAAGTCTCAAGAAATATCCCCTCAAATGTCTGCAGCGCAAGAGAGGCTGTTTGTCCTCCCTGCTCAGGTCCTGTTTCCATTGGCTTAGCCTCTTTTGCTTCTCTTCATGAAAGCCATTTTGTGCTATGCCACTCCCCAATGGCAGCCATTTTGTGATTGGCGCCCACGACACTTCCGCAACGTTCTCAATTGTGTTCTCAAACTCCCACTGTGTCCAAAGAAAGTTTCTGACCCCTGCTTTAAGTGATTGAGCCAAATCTAGCCCACCTTTGGTGGTCCACAAAACGCACCCTTTTTCTTTCCTTTCTTTTTTTGTATCCTAGGACTACAAAAACAAGAGAGGGGCTGGGGAAACTCAGCCAGATGGGTGGGGAATAATAATAATAATAATAATAATAATAATAATAATAATAATAATAATAATAATAATAGAATAGGATGTCCCTCTTTTCATTGGAGAAATGTTGGAGGGTATGCTCCTACTTCCCGCCCTGCCTGGTGTCTCAAGGAGCAATGCCTGTTCTATTTCTATTTTGCTCCAGTGCACTGCTATGCTCATGCAAATGAGGAGCGGTGGAGAACAGGATCTTATTGATTGAAAATGCCGATTTGACGACACAGAACCCCGAAATTCAATGCCATTTTGCTGAGAAGAGGCTGTTTCAACCATCAATCAGCCTGATAGCTCTTGACTTTGTGGCAAGCTTATGGAAAGAATTCATGATTAGATGTTTGTCAGCAAGAATTGCAGTTGGCATCTGGGTGCCATGAGTTCCTTTTGTTTTCCCTACTTCAGCATCTCTGTCCTGTAGTGCCTCTTCAGCATGTAAAACATTTGATAAGGGTTTTGTTTTGCACAAAGAAAACAGTTCAGCACCGTGATCCCTGCCCCTACCAACTTACAGGGATCAGCGGAAAGAATTCCTCAAAGTTTTGTCTGTCTTCTACTGCTCATGGCTGACTCATTATTGCATTTCAAATGTTTTGTTTGGTTTTAATTGTCGGCAAGGTTATCAGTGTTAGAAGTACAACAGGAGATACCATTCCATGTGCAGCTTATGGGTTAATTCTGTTAGTGTTGAAGCCAACAAGCGGAGAGGTGATGGGTGAAAGTGTTGCTTAGCAACCAAGCAGAGTAGCATGATCATCACTGAGGTGGGGCATGCCCTGATTGGGTGTGCAGCTCTGAGGGAGTTTTCCTCCCTATGTTTGGTTGAATGTCTCTCTGCTAGATACAAGGCCTAAAAACAAAAAGTCTTTGTACCTTTCTTCTCAAATTATACACTTTTTTGTTGTTGTTCAGTTTGCTCAGCAACTTTTCTCTCTGGACTCTATTTGTGTTATTTAAGTGACTTTAACTGACAATGGAAAGCATAAGAATTCACTTGCTGGATGAGATTAGTGTCCTCATGGTCCAGTTTTTCTGTTCCCAAAAGCAGTCAGCTTGCTGTGTCTTGCTACACACACACACGTATACCCCTCCAGTGAGGTAGTCTAGGTACGGTCCAGTTTGAAGTTTCAATAGCCATCCTCCCTGTTGCCTCAACTAGATCAGTGTCCAGAGTCTTACGCACACTGCATGCAGAAAGTCCCAGATTCCATCCTTGCCATCTGCAGGTAGGTCTGGGAGAGAACCATGCCTGAAACCCTAGAGAGCTGCTGACTGTCAGTGTAGATAATGCTGAGCTAGATGGACATATGGTCTTAAACAGCATAGGGCCGCTTCCTATTATTCATGGAGGGTGATGCTATCAGCAATTGTGTTCTCCATCCACTGTCAGAGGCTGTATGCCTCTGAATACCAGTCGCTGAGAATCACAAGTGGGGAGAGGGCTGTTGTGTCCATGTTCTTGTGGGCTTCCCATGGGTATCTAAGAGGCCACCTTGAGAACAGGATACTGGAGCAATTCACCTGATCCAACAGGGCTCTTCATGTCTTTTTTGAGTCCTTTGAATCAAATTCAAAGTATCAGGGAACAGTATTTAAGAAAGGCCCCATACTTTAGCAGCTATACTGATGTTGTTGTTATTGGCATCCATCTGTCTTGAGTGTGAAGTCAAACATTATCAGCCCCAAAGTGACCTCTCTGGGGGTGTTTGAAAGGGGCCTGCTAGTGAACAATGCGAAATTAATATCTAAATGTACAAAATCTCGCTGGAATGGGAAATGAAGGATGAACTGATCAAAGCATCTGTGATACACTGGGCAACAGATATAGGCCATAACATTGAGATGACATCTTGAGGGAAACTATGGAGAACAACCAAGAAATTTACTGCGGAAGAAGGCAAATTTGGGGGCTCCACTCGGGATTTGGGTAGGGTTTACTCCTTAGCCTTTTCTTCTCATGAAGATACCCTGCAAGGTAGCAGAGGTTTAAGACCAGAGTTTTCCTTCTCCTAGATGGGCTACCTTCCCAGGTTGATGAGCCCCATCTGCCCCCCACTTCCCTCTACATCACATGCAGAAACCACCTTCTTGACCATTGGGCCCACTCTTGGTCTCGTTCGCTCAATCCACTGGAGCCTGTCTTTGCATGTAGGGGAAATCCCTAACTCTCCAAGGGTTTGAGACCCATCGGCTACCCTCACCTGGCTTAGCTGGCCAGTTGAAGCCATTCTTTGTTTGTGGCTGCTTTTGCATGCAGACAGCTTCTAGGAGCCACACGTGAGAACTGAGAGCAGAGTGGGGACCAAAGGTGGACAAGCTACCCCAGAAGGAGCATTACGTGTCCCCAACAGAAGTTCTACCCCTCCCCTAAAACCCCGTACACCATAGTGGTGACTGCGCCAGTAAAAATAATCACAGAGCAGGGCGTCAGGCCAACTTTGCAGTCATATTTACAAAGATCCAGTTTTGCTAGGGATGCCAGCTGGTTTCAATGCAATTACTCCGTTGTGCAGGGGCTGTGAAATCAATATCAGGTTTAAAGGAAGGGCTCGGCAGCAGAGCTATGTCGCCTGATGCTGTAGTTTAAGGTAAATAAAGGCATAAAGAGCTTTCCCAGAGAGCATGGGCAGCTGGGAACAATATCTTTTGCATAAATGAATGCAATGCTTCCTGACCTTCGTGGCCACTTCATTTATTTTTCATAAATAGAGAAAAGCAACCCTTGACTTGAACATTCCAGTGTGCCCTGGAGAAAAAGGAGAGTAAGCATTGTACCCATTGTAGAAGCACTTAGTGGTATACAGTACTTGTTCCCCATGCAGATTGTTTAGCACCACAGTGTTAGGTGATGGATATATCTGTCTTGAACTTCTTTGTTTACTTAATTTTTCTGTTTCTTGGTTTCACCTTTGCACTGACTCACTCTTCCTGTAGCGGATGAAATTCAAGCTCCTTCTTGCCCTATCTTGAAGCATCCTTGTGATCTTATCTCTTCATGCTATCCATCTCTGCCTTCCCTTCAGATGCCTCCCTAGGTCTCTTTGCTCTTCAGGTAGCCATTTTCATTTTCAAAACCTCATCTCTCATCTGTTTTTTCCTGTGGCTTTGTTCATTTTATCTGGTTCCTCCTTATGCCTGCATCCCTCTTCTGCTATTGATCCAACTTCCTTTGTTTGAGGAGTGAGTGAAAGCCCATCATTTTCTTCTTGCTTTCCTCATATCATCTATCTGTGTGTCATCCCCCCCTCCGATTGACACTAGGCAGGTTATCTCCCTTCTCCCCCAAGTGTTTTTATTATATAGGAAGCCTACAGGTAAGGGCCATGCCTCTGAACCTCAGAGCTGTGCATGATGGTGACCCCCAAGGCAATCGCTTAAGAACTAGCCTTTGTTTTCCTTTGGTTAAAGTAATACCACGAAGATCAGGCTGCTTGGGAACAGAATTAACTTGCAACTGTATGAGTTTTTTGATTGAGGGGGGCGTGTTCCTTCAGCAAGACTCCCTCAATAGGTCATGTTGAAATTTCCAGCTTCCAGATTCCAAAAATGAGGGGTGCCAAAAAGTTGTAACATAAATTGGGAATTCAGAAGCTATTTTGGTTAAATTTTAATATAACTTAGTTTTGCTTGGTCATTATAATGTGTGTAAAATTGTACAGAAATAGTTAAAAATATTTGCCAAGTGCCTGCAGTTGTTTATTATTATTATTATTATTATTATTATTATTATTATTATTATTATTAAGCATTATCTGATTAGAAGGTAAAATTAGAATTCTTTTGTGTTCTGAAAGCAGTTTCTCTGCTTCTTCATCCAACATAGACTTAACAAGCTAAATGTTGTCGAATCACAGTGAAGTCGCCCCTCCCCCCATAACATTCCAAGTTGCATTTTCACATTATTTTAAACTCCAGAGGTGTTGTGGTGATGCAATCACCCAATTTGATTTGATTTGTGTCCCTGTGTCAGCAACTCCCCCCCAGTTCCTATTCAAGAAGCTTACATGTGCACAGATGGTGTCGATATCACATGTGCAACAGCTGTCTCGAGTGTACACACCTCAGCGTGAGCACAGCTGATGCTTTCAAATAGGATGGAAGCTGGTTTGAGGGGAACTGCATCAACCAGAAGCCCCCATCAGTAGAGGAGCAGTAGCCAAATTTACCTGCAAAGCAGGCAAAGCTTTTGTGACGCTGAAGGAGCGTCTCCACCCCCATCGTTCTGCCTGCCCAGACACTGAGGTCCAGTACCGAGGGCCTTCTGGCGGTTCCCTCATTGCGAGAAGCCAAGTTGCAGGGAACCAGGCAGAGGGCCTTCTCGGTGGTGGCACCCGCCCTGTGGAATGCCCTCCCACCAGATGTCAAAAAGAAAAATAACTACCAGACTTTTAGAGGACATCTGAAGGCAGCCCTGTTTAGGGAAGCTTTTAATCTTTAAGAAATTAGTGTATTCTAATACAGTGGAACCTCGGTTTATGAACACCTCAGTTTATGAATTTTCGGTTTACGAATGCCGCGGACCCATCTGGAACGGATTAATTCACTTTCCATTACTTTCAATGGAAAAGTTCACTTCAGTTTATGAACACTTCAGTTTAAGGACAGACTTCCGGAACCAATTACACCCATGCTTCGGGTTAAGTACGCTTCAGGTTGAGTACTCCGCGGACCCGTCTGGAACGGATTAACCCACTTTCCATTACTTTCAATGGGAAAGTTCGCTTCAGTTTATGAACGCTTCAGTTTATGAACAGACTTCCGGAACCAATTGTGTTCATAAACCGAGGTACCACTGTATTTCTATTGGAAGCCGCCCAGAGTGGCTGGGGAAACCCAGCCAGATGGGCAGGGTATAAATAAATTATTATTATTATTATTATTATTATTACTACTACTACTACTACTACTATTATTATTATTCCTGCTTTTCTTTGCTACTGCTCCCTCCAGAAGGGAGAGGAGAGATGGTGGGCCACACAGCACTGATTTGTAAATGGGCCGGGGGGGGGGTTGTTGGTGCAATGCGAATGATTTTGGGACTAGGAAGAGGCTGAGGCCATGTTTATTTTTTGTTCATTTGTTAATTAGTGGGTCTGAGCATTGCTTTGTTTATTATTTGAGTGTGTTTCTTTTAATGGGTGTTATGTTATATATGAAATATTATTGCCCCCACTTTCCCACCTACGGTAATTCCCCCCCCAATAAGTCCTTTAGGTGACAGGCAACTAATAAGTCTAATGCAGTGGTACCTTGGTTCTCAGACTTAATCCGTTCCGGAAGTCCATTCCAAAACCAAAGCATTCCAAAACCAAGGCGCACTTTCCCATAGAAAGTAATACAAAACAGATTAATCCGTTCCAGGCTTTTAAAAACAACCCCTAAAACAGCCATTTAACATGAATTTTACTATCTAACAAAACTATTGATCCATAAAATGAAAGCAATAATCCATGTACTGTGCAATAAAATAAATAAGAGAGTATTGTAGATGATAAAAATAAAAAAAATTGCGGGGCTTTTATCCATTTCCGCAGTCACATAATCAATCAATCAATCAATCAGTAGCCGAACTGGTTTCCACACAGTCACAAAAACAAATTAACCGAAAAAGACTCAAAAACAAAACGCAAATTAAATAGCAAAAACAAAAGCACCAAACTTAATCCGTTCCGGAAGTCCGTTTGACTTCCGAAATGTTCTAAAACCAAAAATCTGAAGAGCTTTCATAGAAGAGCTTTCACTTTAGCCCAATATCACATAATGCCCTCAGCAGTTCTTCAAGGTACAATGGATCCCAGTGTGTGAGAGATGCTGCCCATGTGGATCTGGGGAAGTGGAAACCACTGGCCACATACAACCAACTCTACCTCTCTTTTAAATCAGAACCAGTGAAGGCAGTGAATGTCCTGTGTGAGTGCCTGGAGGCGGTTGGAGGATGGATGGCGGCTAACAGATTGAGGTTGAATTCTGACAAGACATAAGTACTGTTTTGGGGGGACAGGGGGAGGGCGGGTGTGGGGGACTCCCTGGTCCTGGATGGGATAACTGTGCCCCTGAAGGACCAGGTGCGCAGCCTGGGAGTCATTTTGGACTCACAGCTGTCCATGGAGGCACAGGTTAATTCTGTGTCCAGGGCGGCTGTCTACCAGCTCCATCTGGTATGCAGGCTGAGACCCTACCTGCCCACGGACTGTCTCACCAGAGTGGTGCATGCTCTGGTTATCTCCTGCTTGGACTACTGCAATGCGCTCTACGTGAGGCTACCTTTGAAGGTGACCCGGAAACTGCAATTAATCCAGAATGCGGCAGCTAGACTGGTGACTGGGAGCGGCTGCCGAGACCACATAACACCGGTCCTAAGAGGCCTACATAGGCTCCCAGTACGTTTCCAAGCACAATTCAAAGTGTTGGTGCTAACCTTTAAAGCCCTAAACGGCCTCGGTCCAGTATACCTGAAGGAGCGTCTCCACCCCCATTGTTCAGCCCAGACACTGAGATCCAGCGCCAAGAGCCTTCTGGCGGTTCCCTCACTGCGATAAGCAAAGCTACAGGGAACCAGGCAGAGGGCCTTCTTGGTAGTGGCGCCTGCCCTGTGGAACGCCCTTCCATCGGAGGTCAAGGAGATAAACAACTACCTGACATTTAGAAAACACCTAAAGGCAGCCCTGTTTAGGGAAGTTTTTAATCTGTGATATTTTAATGTATTTTGGTATTTGTTGGAAGCCACCCAGAGTGGCGAGGGAAACCCAGCCAGATGGGCGGGGTATAAATATAATAATAATAATAATAATAATAATAATAATAATAATAATAATAATAATCCTGCGATGCAGCTACTATGAGGAGGTGCGAGGAGAGCTCAACCACACAACGCTGGCTTCTTTCAGATGCTAACTCTAACGAGACAGCAAAGGTAGCCAAGTTCAGTGCTAAAGGCATAAAAATCCAAGCTGGCCTAGTTAGTTGTGCCCCAAAATTTCAGGACAGAGCCAAAGATGATCTATTGCTACCATTTGCTGTACCCTCCCAAGTAGTGATACCTTCCTTTATCTAATAATTTTTATAATGGTTAAAGTTTATATTGATTGCTTATATTTTAGATTGTATTTTGGATTGTTTTATGTATATATGTGTATGCTGGTTGAGAACCATAACAATAAATAACTAAACTTCGAAAACCAAGGTGCAGCTTCTGATTGGTGCAGGTGCCAAACAATAGCCGACTGTCACATCGGATGTCCGGCTTCCGAAAAACATTTGAAAACCAGAAAACTTACTTCCTGGTTTTCAGCATTTGAGAACCAAGGCATCTGAGTACCAAGGTGTTTGAGAACCAAGGTACCACTGTAAATGAAATGAAAATGAAAATTTCTCAGGAATATTTCTCAGGAAGCTACAGGATATACAGTATATAGATACAACTCAGTGATATCATGTGGGAATCCTTGCTTTAGGATGTGTTCACATGTGTACAAGGCTTCGTACACCAGTAGTGGGAACAGACTGGAGCCAGCCTAAATGGTATTGTGTGCATAGCTGGTATTTAGATACATTTTTGATAGGTTCCAAATTTATTTCACCTTAGCCAGAGTATAAAACACAAACAGAAGCACATTAAAAACCAAGAACCAAGTGCAGCAATTCACGGAAAAAAATGTTTTGGTGGTAAAGCATGTACAAATAAGGTTTGGAAAACAGGGTTGTAAGAGAAGTTTAACTCAGCAGCATCGATTGCGCAGAGACGTGTCAAAATTAGACAGTTTTACTTCTGTGGGGTGGCCCTTTTTGGTTGCTCTTAATCACGCGGGTTCTATTCAAATACACCTTTATCTCAATGTGTGTATTCGTAAACACCTTCTATTGCAAAACGTGCATTTAAAACACGGTTTTGATTTTTTTTTCCTGAACTGAGGAGTGTATCGTACAAATCAGAGAAATGCTAAATTAGAAGCATGTGTTGCAATCTGCTCATTAGTCTGGGAGGTGCAAATTAGGTCACTTTGCTTAAAAACAAGGGCTGAATGTTTTATTCTGTTTAATATTCTGTTGGGAGCCGCCCAGAGTGGCTGGGGAAACCCAGCTAGATGGGTGGGGTATAAATAAATAAATAAATTGTTATTATTATCAATTATTATTATTATTATTATTATTATTATTATTACTGTAGTACTATTATTATTATTATGAAATTCATCTCCTTTTCTAGCTGCTGCTGCTGTTGCTGCTGCTGTATCATCTTCTAATTGCTGCCACCTGCTTGCTTGCCAGAGAAAGCCAATGAGGAAGGAGTCAGGGGCAACTATTTATTATTTATTTGCATCCTGCCCTTCTTGCCACAGGAGCCCAGGGTAGCAAGCACACAAATGAAAAAGCATCTAAAACAATTCCAATACTTCTGCTTGCCACTACTACCATTATTTGTTTGTTCATTTCTTTTGGTCCAGAACAAGAGACTGGTACGATACCCTTCGAAATTTGCACCTCTCTTGGAAGGAAACCAATATAAAATCAAACCATATGACCAGTTGAAAGATGTACTGTCTGATTGGTTACAATACCATCAAATCAATGAAGTGTTTAAAATGGACCAAAAAGTAGGTTTCCAAAAAGAAGAATCCAAGTTGGAAACACTGCTATTAAATTCAAAAACCAAAAATTTATCTAAGATGTATAATCTACTGCTGGAGTGGCAAACAAAGGATGAACAAACAAAGTCAGTAATGATAGAGTGGGCTAAAGATGTTGGGCATAATATAATGATACAGGACTGGGGAAAAATGTGGAAAAAATCTATAAAATTTACAGCATGCAATGCCTTGAAAGAAAATATGTTGAAGATGATGTATAGATGGTACCTGACCCCAGTTAAGTTAGCAAAGATGTACCACACACATGATAACAAATGTTGGAAATGCAAAGAAATAGAAGGAACGTTTTATCATATGTGGTGGACCTGCCCCAAGGTAAAAGACTTCTGGGATAAGATTTATAATGAATTAAAGAAAATGTTTAAAAATACGTTTATTAAAAAACCAGAGGCCTTTTTGTTGGGGATTGTGGGGGAGGACATACCAAAGAAAGAGGTTACTGTTTTCTTGTATGCCACAACAGCAGCGAGAATGTTGATAGCGCAGAAGTGGAAGACTCAGGATATACCTTCGGTGGAAGAATGGCAAATGAAAATGTTGGACTATATGGAACTGGCTGATTTGACCGGCAGACTCCGCGACCAGGGGGAGAAAGCGGCAGAAGAAGAATGGTCAAGTTTTAAAGCCTATTTGAAGAAACATAGTATTTTGATTGATTAAAAAGATAGGGATTTTGAATGTTACTAGGAATTGCAGCGTAGTATGAATGTAAAGTGAATAAAGATAAGACGATGAATGTAATTATAGATTAACAGAAATGAGGAGTGAGATATAGTAATTTTAGAAATGGATAATGAGGTAGAATTGCTATCTGTGATTGATAGTGAATCGCAGCGAGCAGGGAGTAGAGGAAGTCGAAGTAAAAAGATTAGAACAAAGGTTTAGAATCGTTAAAGTTTTGTGTATATCTTTTTTTCTTGTGTTCTTTTCTTCTTCTTTTTTTCTGTATTTGTGTGGGTATTTGTATGTTTTTATTTGCATCTTTATTGTATCGTTGTTTTGTTGTTTTGTTATTGTTAAAAAGAATTTAAAAAATTTGAAAAAAAAAGAAATTTGCACCTCTCTTAATTTTGCAATGTACTTCTCCAGCCAAGTAATGTTCATGTGAAATGCATACCCTGGAGTAAAGCATGCATTAAAATGCACCAGCAAAAATTACATGAAAGTGCATTTTATTGGGGGGGAAATTGCTTTGCAAAAAATTTTGCAAAACTGCATGCAGATTCGCTCTGAAATGCTGGTGGATTTTCACGAGGACAGTGCAATGCTAATGTGGAAATGTGAATTTAAGACTGGAAAAATGATGAACTGAGAGGGACTGATATGGACAGATATGCCCACCACTAGCTGTTGTTGCCACGTGCAACAACAAGATGGAGAGGGAGGGGCAGTAAAAAGAATAAGATTTTAGTAAAACAGAACAAAATTGTGCCTCTGCTAAGGTTGAGCCCTCTGGCCATGATGCAACTTTAAAAAAAAACCTCAATGGTCAGGAAATATTGGCCCAGATCTAATCCATGCTATTCTGTCAGGTCTTGCTATAAATATAATTCCAGCAGCTAGGAATGGAAGGAGAGTGAACCAAGGGATGTAAAGCAGCTCGTGGGCACCAATCAATTCTCCAGTTTTAAAAAGTGGACATAGAAAGAGGGGAGTCTGTGTTGCCATTCTGTAACTGGGCCTAGAAAAACAATACTTCGGGCACTGATCCCAGACTGGCTGGATTTAAGAATTTATTTAATCGATGCCTTGGCTGCCCTTCATTATAAATATTTTCAGGATGGCTCACAACAATAAGACAAAGGGAGCAATAAAAATAAAATAAAAGCTGACTGTAAAATGGGAATTATTAAAAGGGGGGGTGGCAAAGAAAACTGGCAGCCGAAAAATGCTATCATAATATTAACAGTGAAGAGCTTTGGGAAACAATATGGTATTTTGCTTGGCATAGAAAAGATAGCAGAGAATGTACCAGGCAAGTCTCCCTGCAGAAAGTGGAAAGAGTTCCATAAATGGAGTACCAGGACCCAGGAAGATTTTCTTCCCAGCCAGTGCATCTCTAATAGTGGGGGCTCCAACAGGAAAGCCTCCAACACTGGTTAGGGAAGGTTAGGAACAAATACTCTCTGGTGAGAGAACCCCAGCAGAGATTTAACATAGGAAAACATGTAGCAAATAAAAGCATGGAAATATAGGCTGTGAAACCTTAAAATGTGCCCTTTCCATTGAACTCCAAAATGAGCCCTTTAATAGTTTTTTCCAAAGTATTCCACTTCCACTAGACCGCGCATTTGGTAAGTTATAAAATGGTTTACTTACAAAGTTTTCAAAGGTCAGACTCATGTGCTTTTCCAAATAGTAGTCAGAAAAAACTGCACAGGCAGTAAAACGTAGCTTGACACAGGCTAAGCCTGGCAGGACAGTTTACTCTATGACACAAACCCTTTCATGCATCACTTAAGAGTCAAGCATGATGGTTTAGCCTACAGAAGGTTTGGGGAACCTGTGGCCCTGCAGATGTCGACTGTTGTCAGTCAGGGTACCAAACTAGATGGACCAATGGTCTGACAGCTTCCCACATTCCTAGCCAATGGGACAAGGAGAAGAGAAACAAAGAAGCCAGCAGAGGCAGTCAACAGGACTGATGGGGTGGATAAGCAAGGTGGCTATGGTGTGTGTGTCTGTATGGTGTGTGTGTGTGTGTGTGTGTGTGTGTGTGTGTGTGTCTGTGTCTGTGTCTGTGTCTGTGTCTGTGTGTAATAAATTGCAGAGGAAATTCCATGCAGCTTTGAAATAAAGAACCAAAGCAGTTCATGTGGACTTTGATATACAGGAAGAGGTATATTGAAGAGGTATGCCTGAGCTCACTTTTCAAGTCCATCATCACTCAAATACTTTTACAGCTCTCCATCGGCTCGGCAATGACATCCTGGCTAGCAATGTGCAGCCAAACATGTACAGAATAAATGAGTGGGCTTTCGAACACGTCTGAAAAGGCCAGACATCTCAGGGCTTGCTTCCTAAGCGAGGCGGGGGAGGGAAGAGGCAATAACATAATTTTACGTAATGGCGATTGTAATGGGAAGCTATTTCTTGACTTGGGAGTGGATTGCATTCACCATAGCAGCCCTTCCCGAAAGGACATCCATTAAGTCCATTAGGTGGTGTACATCTGACCTTGGAGCTGAAGTGGAGGGGAAGGGGGCAATTTCCACCACAGATAACAATCGCATCAGAGTGGCGAGGTGGCTTTCCTGTTCTTAGATGGCTTGTCTCCAGGGCTATTCCTTCTCTGCTTTCAAATGTCTCTTGATTAGTCCCTAGGCCTTTTCCCCAAAGGGTGCTGATGAGGAATTGAAAAGCCTAATTGCTTTTTATCTAGATCCATCTCCATTGCTGTCCATTTCCACTGCACACACGTCAGTCTCTTTTATAAACCTCTGTGGGAAAGGCTGCTTCGAGGCCTTTACCCCCTCCTCCTCCAACACCATCATCTCCCCAAGAATGAGGCTTAAAAGGAGGCCAGCAACATATTTCAAAAAGCCCAAATGGCAAACTTACACTTCATGCATTACGGAGGTCCCTGCATGCCTAACCTATGGAAGACAACATAGGTATACAAATTAAAAGGGATGCGGGTGGCGCTGTGGTCTAAACCACTGAGCCTCTTGGGCTTGGTTCGAATCCCCGCGATGGGGTGAGCTCCTGTTGTTCTGCTCCAGTTCCTGCCAACCTAGCAGTTTGAAAGCATGCCAGTGCAAGTAGATAAACAGGTACCGCTGTGGCAGTAAACAGGTAAACAGTGTTTCTGTGCGCTCTTTCACTCGTCAAAGTCCTTCATGCGCCAGTAGTGGTTTAGTCACGCTGGCCACATGACCCGGAAAGCTGTCTGTGGACAAACACCAGCTCCCTCGGCCTGAAAGCGAGATGAGCGCCACAACCCCATAGCCGCCTTTGACTGGACTTAACCATCCAGGGGTCCTTTACCTTTACAAATTAAAAATGAAATGAAATGTGTTACAACACATACACACATGGCAGCCATATTTTGATTGGTGCTCATGGCACTTTCTCAGAATTCCAAGTGTGCTCATTGGCCCAAAGAGGATGCCAATCCCTGCTTTAAGGAGTCTACAATGGAACATAGAATCATAGAGTTGGAAGAGACCACAAGGGCCATCCAGTCCAACCCCCTGCCAAGCAGGAAACACCATCAAAGCATTCTTGACATATGCCTGTCAAGCCTCTGCTTAAAGACCTCCAAAGAAGGAGACTCCACCATACTCCTTGGTAGCAAATTCCACTGTCGAACAGCTCTTACTGTCAGGAAGTTCTTCCTAATGTTTAGGTACAATCTTCTTTCTTGTAGCTTGAATCCATTGCTCCATGTCCGCTTCTCTGGAGCAGCAGAAAGCAACCTTTCTCCCTCCTCTATATGACATCATTTTATATATTTGAACATGGCTATCATGTCCCAGCTCTGAAACTTGCCTGGTTAAGTTTTGTCACAAGTCAGTCCAGACACAAGAGGATCCTGGTTTAAGCCCTGCAAGAACTTTTGGAGAATCTTTCCTAACTGGGGGGCGGAGGGGGACGACGATCAGAAAATTATTTTAAGCTTTTTGCACTAGTATTTCAATCCACTTTAAATGCACAAAGCTTAATTTCAAGTGTACACTT
Organism: Zootoca vivipara; assembly: GCF_963506605.1. Lineage (NCBI taxonomy): Eukaryota > Metazoa > Chordata > Lepidosauria > Squamata > Lacertidae > Zootoca > Zootoca vivipara. The sequence continues at coordinate 6,754,391 of NC_083284.1, read as the reverse complement.
GAATGCCTAATGCAAAATTCTGGCAATCTGGAGACACCTACAAGTCATGGTCAGGGCTGCTGAGAACTGAAGACTCAGTATTTAATTGTTTTGAACAGGAAACTGATCATTTGCTACAAGAAGGGCATTTTTGGTAGTTTCTCCATGTTGGGCCTTTTTCTTTTCTTTTTGCGTCTTTATATAAAAAGAGGATTGCAACAAATTGTTATTTTGCTGTTGTGTTCTTGATCGGACTATACAATCTCCATACTATAAAGGTCTGCTTCTTTCATGGAAAATCAGCATGTCAACATTTCAGCACTGCCCAGTCAGTGTCGGATAAAATTGCTGTTCATTTTACTGATCTGTCTGACAACCTCGGCCTATTTGCTTCCTAGCAATTGCCAACCACTTTACTTTGGAGCAGAACTGAGCATGCTGTTGACTACAAGAAACAGACCCAGATTGTTTGGATCTATTTCCTTTTTTTTTTCTTGTTGTCTGGAGACACCTGCAATAAGGCATTGAGCCCCCTTCCAAATGCTGATTGCAGAAGCAACTGCTGAAAATACTCTTGGGCAAAGAATTGCTCTTAGGTAAAACTATTGAATTATCATCATAGGAAAAATAATGGGGGGGGGAGTTGGAAATTTACACATTGCGAAGCGATAAAGGAAAACCTGATAAAGATGTTTTATAGATGGCATTTAACGCCAACCAAAATATGCAAAATGTATGAAACAAAATCAAATCTGTGTTGGGGGTGTAATCAGGTAGAGGGGACACTCATACATATGTGGTGGACATGTGATAAAACCAAGGGCTTCTGGGATAAGGTGTATGAGGAGCTAAAGAAAATATTCAAACAAAATTTTATTAAGAAAACAGAAGCTTTTTTTATTGATACAGATATAGTCAGAGGGAAAAAAATCATTTATGCTACAGGGGCCGTGAGAACATTAATTGCCAAAAATTGGAAAAAAGAAATAACAAAAAAAGAATGGCAAGATAAATTATTAGATTATATCGAATTGGCCAGATTGACAGAAGCTATCAGGGATCACCTCAAACAAAAATTTCAAAAAGACTTGGGAAAATATAGAGAATGCCTTAAAAAGCAGTGCCCTCAAATTAATACTTGGACTTGTTTCAATTAACTTCTGCAAAATAAAATAATGTATGTAAGTCAAAACTAAAAATAAAAAAGGTATTAAGGAAAGAAAAATAGATATCAATTAGAAGAAAAGAAGAAATGAAGTATGGTATATATATTGATGTTCATTTGTTTGTATAGATTTTTGTAAGTAACAATGTTTTAGTTGTATTTCTCTGTTTTTGTTTTTGTTTTTTGTAAGTTTTAGTGTTATGTATCATTATTTTATGTTTAATGTGTGTGTGTGTGTGTGTGTGTGTGTGTGTGTGTGTGTGTCATAAAATAAATTCAAATAAAAACAAAAAGGCAAAAAAAGAATTGCTCTTACCATCTAGTATCTCAGATCCTAGGAATAGAACAGCCTTGATTGATGAATATATGGATGGGGTGGCAGTCAGGATCACACCTGATCCCCTATCTATATGCACTTACCTGTACAGAGCTGTAGCCATAGTCCCAGTCCGCAATCTTTGGACTTGATGATCCTCATGTTCCCTTCCAATTATATAGTTCTACGATTCTACGATTCTATCTGCTCCTCACATCCCTCTCCAGGATGTTCAGAAACTGCTATATTGGTTGTTGGACTCACTATTGGTCTCATTGACCCAATCCTGTCTACGTATGCAGGGGAGGACCCTAACTCACCAAGAGTTAAAGACCCATCATACCCCTCGCCTAGTTTAGCCAGCCAGCCGAAGCCATTCCCGGAATATGGCTGACAGCTTCTAGGAGTCACAGGTGAGAGCTGAGTGTAGGATGGGGGTCAAAGGTGGACAAACTACCCCAAAAGGACCATGACATGTCACCCCTACCCCTCCCCTAACACCGCATAGACTGAAAATAATGTACAAAAAGTCATTACTGTGGAGCCTCGGTTTTTGAGCATCATGGAAGCCAAATGCTTCAAGACTCGAATGCTGGAAAGCCGGAAGTGAATGCTTCTGTTTTCAAATGCGCCTTGGAAGTTGAACAGCTTCCAAGGCGCGTTTCTCCATTTTCTCAATGGAATTTGCTGACCACCCATTGTGCCTCAGTTGTCAAACGTTTCAGAAGTTGAATGGTCTTCCAGAATGGATACGTTCAACAACCAAGGTACCACTTTATATTAAGGAAATTTGCTTGCGAAAATGTCTATACTTAGATACAACTGCATCATACATATATGTGTATATTAGGTGAAACTTGCACTAAAGTGCTGGTGAATTTTCATGAGGACGTTTTTTAAAAAGTCGCAAAGTGATGTGGAGAACAAAACTTAAGAATGGAGAGTGTGAAATTGATAGAAATTGAAGTTGTCAGATTTTCCCACTCCCAATCTGAAGGGCTGCATTTGACCCCGGGTTTTATGCTCCCCACCCCTGTTTTAGACAGATCAATTTAAGAAGTGATGAGTTGGTGAGGGTGTAGTCTGCTAACATATGCTTTGTTTAATCTTCAAGACAGCTTGGCATCCAGCCAGATCGAGATAACTTTACATTGACGAGGCACACACACACACACACACACAAATGAGTTAATGGCGCTTGTATCTAATTTAGGAACTGATTATCTCTTTCCAAAGAGCATCTCCTAGTAGTTCTAATACCCAGCTGTTTAACTAGCCAGCAAGAGGATGGAATGGAATGGCTAATATTTACTGTATTCCCAGTTCTGTTTTGTGTTTAAGCTGTACAGCGACAGTGGAGAGGAGACGGGGGGGGGGGAGAGAGAGAGAGACATTAAAAACGTATGGGGATGAGGCAACGTCCCATTTCGTGGCGTTTCCAGCAAATGACTTTAATTGGTCAAACTATGTGAGGGTTTCAACTTGAAACCCGAAGCCTTTTGTTTGTTGACCGCTTCGTGGCTCATCAAAAACCCTTTGGAGGAAAGTTGTCAACAGCTGGCCTGGGCAGCAGCTCCGAGATGCCTCCAACCGAAGCAAGACAAGTTTGCCAAGGCACACACATCCCCATCAGGCTTCCTTGGGACCTGCATTCCTGAAGGCCGCAAGCCGTGCCAAGCTGCCTATCCCATGCCTGTCACCAAACCACTTTGTTTTTCCTTGTGAATTGACTCCAGATGGTATCAACCAGGCAAAACAGTCCTGGGGATGCTGGGGTGCACCATGAAATAAGTGCTGAAGAGCAAGAATGGGTTAGCACAACTTATGCAGGAAGCTGTCCTATACTGAATAATAGCACTGCTCTACTAGCTTAGTATTGTCAAATCTGGCCAGCAGTGGAAGTAAAAGGGGAACCTTCTCCTTGAGAGTACAGTCGTACCTTGGTTGTCGAAAGCCTTGGTACCCTGACGTTTTGGCTCCCGAGCGCCACAAACCCGGAAGTGAGTGTTCCGGTTTGTGTTGGCTGCAGGAGCTTCCTGCAGACAATCAGAAGCCACGCTTTGGTTTCCAAACGTTTTGGAAGTCAAACGGACTTCCGGAATCGACAACCGATCGACATCCGAGGTACCACTGTATAGGGAAGACCAGTAATCTGCCTCTCAAGGGCTGCATTCCCTTGGGAGTTTTTCATTGGGGGATCCTTGCTAGCAGTGGGTGGAGCCAGAGACAAAAGCATTCTGGATTAGCTAATTCAGAATAAAGACTAATCCAGACCCTCCAAATGTCCCCATTTTCCAGGGACAATACTGGATTTACAGAAGCTGTCATGGTTTCTGATTTGATCCCGGAATGTCCTGCTTTTCCTTAAAATGTCCCTGTTTTCATTGGCAAAATGTTGGAAGGTATGGAGTCATGCAACCCCCGAGCCAAGAAGATAAGTAGCCATATAACCTTTAGAAGACATCTGAAGGCAGCCCTGGATAGGGAAGCTTTTAAATGTTTTTATTTTATTATGTTTTTCTATACTGTATATTGGAAGCTGCCCAAAGTGGCTGAGGCAACCCAGTCAGAATAATAATAATAATAATAATAATAATAATAATAATAATAATAATAATAGACATGGACATACCTATTTTCATCGGAGAAATGTTGACGGGTATGCTAAACTAGAACAAAACTAATTCAGATTCCCCACCCCCAAAGAAGAACCACCATTGCCTCTTCTACCTACAGTACATAGGATGAAGGGGGTGAGCACTTTTAAAAGTTTGGGGAAATTAAGAAGGAAATGTACAAAGTGGAATCACCCAAGGGTTGTTATTGGGATGTGTTCTTTTTGACTTGATCATAAACTATCTTGAGGTAGGGCTGAGCAGTGAGGTGGCTAAGGTTGCTGATGACGTTAAATTGTTCAGGGTTGTTCAAACAAGGAGAGATTGTGAAGAACTCTCCAGACCGAGTGAATGGGTGGTAAAATGACAAATTTGATTCAGTGCCAAAGAAAGGGTAAAGTTTGGGGCTTTGGGGCAAAATGTATTGATTTCATGAATACTGTACACTCATGGGGTCTGAACTGGGGGTGACAGACGAGCAACGAGACCTTGGGGTCGTAGTAGATAGCTTGATGGAGATGTCAACCCAGCGTGCGGCAGCTGTGAAAAAGGCAAACAAACATTAGGGATCATTGGAAAAGGAATTGGAAAACGTTTCTCTATAGCTAGACCTTTGGCTGATTAACATTCTATGGCCTTTCAAATGTCCCACTAAAACTTGTCATTGGGGCTCAAGAAGGGAAGGGACTCTATTGGGATGGGAGAACTGGGATGGAAGAATGGTGACATTGTGGACCATGTAAAATGAAAATGGGCCACAGATCGCTCACCTGTGCTCTAGAAGGAACAAAGCCCATTGTGACTTTTAGCCAGACTCCCCTTTTTGCTGAAGTTATGGCTTATTCAGATGCACAACTTATTCTATTTCCCCTCGACCTGCTCTTGTCTATTCTCTACATTAGGCAGAACTACTTTTGTTCTGAAAAATCAATCAAAGAAGTGAACAAAAGGAAAGCCTCTCTCTCCCTCCTTTTTTTTCTTTTTTAGAAGAGAGCAAGGGAAAACCGCTGTTCAATTTTTACCTTTCCCGCAGTATTCCATTCATTGATTTACAGATGTGGGGTGTTTGAAAATTGCCAGTTGCAGGAGCTGGAAGTGGGTTTGAAAAACCATCAAACTCCTTTTTTCTCAAGGACTGATATGAAATGGCACCAAATGCCAAATGATTAGCTTTTTAAAAAATAGCATCAAGCCTTTTATTTCCAGTAGTACATTAAATGAAGCAATTGGTTGCACTAACCGATTTTGCTTTATCTGCAAGTTCCAGTTGGCAGGTGAAAGTTGCCCATGACTCACTTTCATAAAGCTGTGTTCTCAACTTCCATAAATCAGTGAACCTGGTAGACCATGTTGTGTGTGTGTGTGTGTGTGTGTGTGTGTGAACAACATATATAGATATGAAAATGAACAACATATATATATTAGGACCAATGGAAGCTGCCTTATACTGAGTCGGACCGATGTTCCATCTAGCTCAGTCCTGTCTACATTGGCTCCAGCTCTTTGGAGTTTTAGACAGGAAGACTTTCCTTCCACTACCAGAAGATACCGGGGATTGAACCTGGGACCTTGTGCCTGCAAGGCAGATGTTCTATCTCTGAGCCACAGCCCTTCCCCAAATGTCATGGAAGCGTATTGGAGGAAGGTGTGTGAACGGAGGCAATTTTGGGAGAGGGCTGCGAGCCTAAATGGGAAATGATTAAGGATCAGCACTGGGACAGTGCAGAACTAAAGTTGCTCACAGAGGAAGCTGGGTGAATTAGCAGTCAGAGTGTCAGACTGGGGCCTCAGAGACCTGGGTCCAAATCCCCATTCAGCCATACAACTCATTGGGTAATCTCAGGCCAGTCTCAGCCTAACATACCTCACAAGGTTGTTGTAAGGATAAAAATGAGGAGGAGGGGAACTTGGTGTGACACCTTGAACTACTGTAAGGAAAGATGTGGGGTGGGGGTGGGGGGGTCTTCTTCTTCTCTGACGATCCCTCGTAGCTGAGTAAGATGGTGTTCCATAAACACGGTTTCAGCAGTGAGTCTGTAAGTGACTGTGGTGGCCAATTCTGGATCCACACGTCCTTCCACAGTGGGGACATTGGTTTCCAGGCGGGAGTTGATCACAGTGATGGTTTGCTAAGCATGCCTTCCTCTTAGCATGTTTCTCCCTTGCGTCCTGAGTTCGAGTGTTTTCAAATCCCATGACACCTTTGGTAAAGACTGTTCTCCAATTTGAGCGCTCGCAGGCCAGTGTTTCCCAGTTGTCGGTGTTTATCCTACATTTTTTAGATTTGCCTTGAGAGAGTCTTTAAACCTCTTTTGCTGACCACCAGCATTACGCTTTCGATTTTTAAGTTCAGAGTAGAGTAGTTGCTTTGGAAGATTATCATTAGGCATCCAAACAACATGACCAGTCCAGAAGAATCATTGCTTCAACACTGGTGATCTTTGCTTCTTCCAGTACACTGGCATTAGTTCGCCTGTCTTCCCAAGTGATGTGTAAACATTTCGAAGGCACCGTTGATGGTGTATGATATAGCAAGACTTGTCAAGCCTAAACAGATCTAAAATAGGTTTTTTAAATGGCAAGGGTGTCCTTGTCTTCCCTGTCCTCCACTTCTTCGGAAAGCTTGTTCAGGCATCAATCCAACATTCCCATGTGTGATCTTGAAATGTGCAGAGCAGATGGGCGAGTCGCTGGCCTCCATTCCTGTTTCCATTTTGATGCTCTTCAAAGGGGCAGTTTCACACAGGATGCAGGAAACCTCGAGGGTCATTCCCTGCCCTTCCAAGTGAGAGGGGGAAGCCCCCAGAGAGCCCGCCCACCCCGAGGAAAGAGGGCTTGCAGATGTCAAGCTGACTTCCTAGCAAGGTCCAAGGGGCAGATGTGTCACTTACATCTTTGCCACTTGAAGATTGTGAGAACTGGGGGGAGCACCAAGCTGCATGCAGTTGAAGGGGGTGAAGAAGAGTTCAAGCGATGGACAGCTGCCCTCATCACAGCTCAGCCTTGCTGTATCTTTAATATGTCACAGGGACAGTTTCCTCGTTTCCATCACTCCCAATTCAGTTTCACTGCTGATTTCTTCAACACAACATAAATAATCCACGTTGGGCACACATGAAACAGCAGCCACCCACTCCAAAGCTTCCATAAAGGAGTATCCTGTAAATGATGAAGTGTCTGGCAATCACGAGGACTACTGCCTTGTTCCTATTTGAATCAGAATGGGAAATATGTCCATTTCAGTTTTTTGTAGTTTCTCTTTTTTTCCATTCGCAAGTTCAGTTGGCCACATTTCCACATAAGTATTGTTATGAGTTTGTTGGTGCCAGAGCTCTCTGATCCCTAGATCCTGTATTAGGAATTTAATCAAGGTTGGGGTGTTAAGATGAGTGCTAGACACTTCTACTTCCTGGATTCAGCAAGGGTTGCAAGTGAATCAAGGTCTCTTATCCTCCTGGGTGATGGGCTATTAAGAGAACAAATGATCAAAGGGCTTGTGCTAGACGACAACTGGGTAGGGGCACTAGCGTTATAATCAGGAAAACTAACACAATATTCCCCACGTCCGGTCTAAATGCACCCTATTTCTTTCTTATTGCATCAGGTTTAATTTGGGGAGGTAGCAATAGCCCCAGCCTCTCTCTTGATCCAATACCAGAGAGGTGTGCATTTCTGGTGCCCCTTCCCCCCCCCTCAAATTGTCAACAATCATTTAGTCATTCATTGCTGCCTTTCTTCTACAGGAGATTCATACCTGCTTTGCAACCCTAAGATCTATTCTCGGTTTTCCCCAAGCAAACTTCACCTTAAATTTATGCAGCAACCTATAAATGTTAAGGCTCCTGACAATATGCTCTCACTGTTGTTTTTCCCTTTGCTTCCCATCATTTTGTTGGGTGGTCTTGTCTCAATCCTGCCTAGGGACAGATGTCATGCAGAGCCAGAAAAATGTAGACTGGAACCCCAGGGGAGTGTTGATGAAAACTGAAATTCAGAAGTGTTTGGTTCATGCTTTGAATGAGTAAGGATCTAGCAGAGGTAGGAAGCACATTCACCACAGAGCCTGGAGTGTGGTTTTTTAATTGCAGTGGGTGGATAGGTTTGGCCACAGTGCGCATTCTAGGGCTGAAGAATCAGTGAAGCAGGATCATTTTGATACCGGAAGTTACAGATAGGTGAATTGCTTTATTTCTAATCCATCTCACTTTTGGATGTGTCGACCTACAAGTCCAAGACTGGGGGAGAAATTGGATTTATTCCACACTTAAAGGCAAACCTAACTTATTCATGCTTCCCGAAATGATATGCAAATTGAAAAACAGCTAGTCTTTGACATTCACACGGCTCCACATTTGGCAGTGGCATTCTCCAGCCAGGTAACGTGTACAAAAAGGCACATGCCAAGGTAAAGTGTGCGCAATGCATATATTTGTGGAAATAGCATGCAGAAATTCAGTATATTATGAAATTGCTTTGCAAAAACGTTTATATTAGGCGATTTTAAATGAATGTGGAAGTGTGGGAAACTGAACTCAAGGTTGCAAAAATGTCAAACTGAGAGAAACTGAAATTGAGTTTCCCATTCATTGTTTCATCCTGTTTCCACATGAACTGTGAGTGACTTACTTTAAAAAAAAACATTATATTGGTGCTTGATAGCCACACTTTTCTTCTTTCAGTTCAAAACTTCCTGATGGCATGGTGGGTTTAAAAAAAGATGATTAATACCTCACCAGGGTTTCAGGTATGTGGCGAGGTATTAATCATCTTTTAATCATCTGTGTGTGTATACATACACACGCACACACACGCACAGGTGAAACTCGAAAAATCGGAATATCGTCGAAAAGTTCATTTATTTCAGCAATACAGTGGTACCTCAGTTTTCAAACGTACAGTAATCTGTTCCAGAAGACCATTTGAGTTCTGAAACGTTCAAAAACAGAGGACTCAACAGCTGACAGGTAGGCCTCAGGAACTTGCACTCGGCAGAAGCCACATAGCATATTCAACTTCCGAGGCGTGTTCGAATACCAAAGCATTTACTTCTGGGTTTATGGTGTTCGTAAACCAAAATGTTCGTCAACGGAGACATTCGAAAACCGAGGTACTACTGTATAGAAAGGATAGGAAGTTTCATTCTTTCGTCTCTGAGGTCAAGGATTGTTATAAGACATGTCTCTGCATGGACTGAAGCCCTTTTCACAGCGGACTTATTATAACTTGACATGGCAATCAATGCATCATGACAACTCCATCTTTCATGAAATGATTGGCAAAGAATGAACCTCTGCTGGCATTGGCCAATTAGCGGGCAGCTGGATGATCCAGGCTGCCATTTGGTGGATCCCTTGGTGTGGTCCAAGGCCTGGCCACAACACTGGCCACCTTGGAATACGAGCAGACTTCCCACAAGTATCTGGTGGGTCACAGTGAGAACAGGATGTTGTGTTACATGGGCCATTGGCCTGATCCAGGATGCTCTGGTGTTGTGTCTGTCCTTTTCACATTTATTCCCAGGCCTCTTTTTTTGTTGCTGGGTTCCCCCCCCCCCTTGCTTTGTGTGTAATTTATATCTATTCTGCCAAGAGGAAAATATACACAGCTCCTTTGACGTGGCCTATTCATGCTCAAAGATAACACCTTTCTTCCTTTTCATGTGAAGAGTCTAACTATAGATTGCAATACCCCTCCTCCCTTTGCCTGCCACTTTTGAAATTCTCTTTGAGACTTTAATGGCATCATAGAGCTCTTCATCTCCTTTTCACCTGCGGTGCCTGACAGGTGAGGCTTTGCTCCGTCTTTCTTCATGTAATTGTCTCCCAGACACAGCCTGAATCCTGTCCGCCATTGCACACCCTCCCCCTGCCCCATCCCAAGCCCGAGGAATTGATCTCCTCCAACTCCACTTAATCCTTCTTCCATCACCACTGAGCCATTTCCTTTCCTGTTGTGCGCCATAAAAATAATCCACTGTGCCTCGGATATCAAAGTCATTGCGCCATGAGTCACATGCCCCTTGATCCCTTGATCCATCAGCTTCAAGGCTACCCACAAGCCAGACCCAGAGGTAGTTCCCTTTAGAAGTGAGTTAAGGATCACTGTGGAATTCTAACCTAGAGCACACGGTTCAATTGCCCCAGAGATAAGCCTACCTCATCCATATTTAAGAAGAACAGACTGAACGCAGGGGCGGGTCTACACTCATGGTTTATAATGTGTCAGGTGTGGAGAATTCTCTCCTCCCCCAGCAACCTCAGGGGCAAGAAGAACAGTTCGTATTCTATGGCTTTTTATTCAGTCATCTGGTTGCATGTCCTATGTCTCCACCACAAGGAGGGAGTAATACCCCTCCCCACCCTCTCACCATATATCAGCATCTGGTGACTTCTGTTTCAGTGTATCTGAAGAAGTGTGCATGTACATGAAAGCTGATACCAATGACAAACTTAGTTGGTCTCTAAGGTGCCGCTGGAAGGAAAAAAATTATTTTGTTCCAAGCATAGGAGACGTTGGCTATTCTGAGTCCCTCCTCTTCCGTCTCCCACAACATCCTGGAAACCCTACAGGAAGTCACAAGAGTCACATCCCCTCCGCATTCTCTGTTCTTGAATGCAGAAGGACTGGCAAGCCCTTGGACTAGGAGGGTCTCCCATACCCTCCAGGGAGGTCTCTGCTGTCTACTCTCTAACTTCTCCTCCTCCACTATCTCGTAACTAGGAATTTCCTCATTCAGCTGTACATCATCCCTGTCTCCCTCTCCTCCTGAAACTGCTGGAGACAGGGAAGGTGAAACTTCCCACTACTCCTCCTCTGCTTTGGAGGTCTTTAAGCAGAGGCTTGACAGGCATATGTCAAGAATGCTTTGATGGTGTTTCCTGCTTGGCAGGGGGTTGGACTGGGTGGCCCTTGTGGTCTCTTCCAACTCTATGATTCTATGATTCTTCTGAGAGAAGCTGATCAGACCAAGGGCTCTTTTCCCATTCCTCCTGTTCAGTCCAGTCCCCGACATAATGTTAAGGAAAGGTAGGTTTTCATAACGTAGATGGACATGTTACATTCTGCTTTTAACGTTCATATTGTGTTGTCAAAATGTGAGGCCAGAGTAACCAGGAACCAGAAGTAGGGAAACAGGGTCAGCTTTTAATTTACAAGTCTCCCCTTGGACAGAATGATATCTAATATCGTTCTAATAACGTTAAACAGATCAGTGTAGATCCAGCCTTAGATTATTGATGGGGAACCCATTTGCAACCCAGGGGTCATATTCCCTTCTGGACAACCTATCAGAAACCACATGCCAGTGGTGGGTGGGGCCTGAGACAAAAGTGAGCCGAGCAATGAATGTGGGTTGTTTGTTTTTTTAGCTTTCTACTGTAGGTTTCTTTAAACTCACACATCCCTTTCTTTCTTTCTTTCTTTCTTTCTTTCTTTCTTTCTTTCTCTTTTTTAAATAAATTTTAATACCTTTATTGATTAAAATTGCAAATTATACAAAAATATACATGATCATCACCACAAGAAAAAAAGCGAAATAAGACAAATAAGAAGAAAAAAGATACAAGAATACGAAAAAAGATAGAAAAAAATAAGCTATGTACATAGAAATATAGGTATTCTTAATTGTCACTTAAATAAAACTTCTAGATGTAAACCTTCTAATTGTTCTCATTATACTATTTATACTATCATTGGTTTTTTCACACAGTTGTATCTTCTTTAGTATCATTTCTGTCTATTCAGAACCCCATGTTAGTTGAATGTATCATTCAAGTTCTGCTAATATGGTATGGTTAGTACAGTATAATCTTAAGTAATCCTTAAATATTCTCCATTCTCCAAATATTTTCTGATTTGATACTCCCCTAACTTACCATCAGTTTTGCTAGTTGTAAATATTCTAACATAAGTATCATCTAGCCAGGCAACCAATAAGCGTCTGTCATGGATGCTTTAACTGAGATTCCTGCATTGCAATGGGTTGGACTAGATGACTCTTGGAGTCCCTTCCAACTCTAAGATTCTATGATCCTATGATGATCCAAGGATGCCTTTTAGTCCAGGCCAAAACAGCCAAGTAGGGGGCAAAACAGGAGTGTTGAGTGAGGGGTGTAGTGCAGGAGGGTCTGTAGCCTGGGGAGAGTCCTAAGGGCCAGCTGGAGAAATCTGAAGGGCTGGTTTTGACACCCAGGTCTGAAGCTCAATATCCTTGGCTTAGACAAAAGTGTTGGAGGATTTAAATAATAATAATTAAGAGATCAAACACAGTAGGCAATCAGCCTTTGAGGGGGAAATCCTCCATAATTCTTCAGCTTTTCCCATCAATGTTCCATGAATAAAATAGATTTCTACATCAATATGCTACTTGAAAATGCATTGTCTCTCATGGAGGGCAGTGAAGAGTGAAAAAACCCATCCAACCTCAAAAGGAATTCCTTGGTGCTATGAAATTCGGAGCCAGTCCTTTCGACATCTTTGTAGTTTGTAGAATTAAACTGATTTATTTATGAAGTGTGTGTTTCTACTTTTTCAGTGCTATTTGATTTTAGGGGAAGAAGAAGTTCCCTTGCAGGGCATGAGACTCCTGCTCCTTACCACTGGGAATCTTTTGCAGTGTTCTGACATTTCATCAGGCCTCGCCTACAAATAGGAGTTGGGGGGAGAAATTTGTTCCATTTGCATATTAATGTGAACTAATTCCAATTCATCCTTCCTGAACCAGTAAGTGAACTAAAACACAGCAATCTTTTGACATCTGCATTTCTCCAAACATTGCATTGCAGTTCTCCAACCAAATAGTATTCACAAATGTAAGGGGAAGACCATATAGAGAACATCCCCCTTGCATCAGGAGTAGCTCCTCCCCAAGCAGCGATGGAAGTGCGGGCTCTGAAGGGGCTAGCCAGGAAGCGGAGGGAGAGTGCCAGGGCTCTGACAGCATGGGAGAGCCCTGGCTACACAGGAGGGAAGAGAGAGAGATAGAAGGGGGGGGAAAGGGAAAGCACAGAGCGTAGACCCTTTCCCCCGGTTCCGGAATTATGAAGGAGGAAAAGGGGGAGGAGCTTCACTGTCCCGAGACTCTTATGCTGGGGGAAATTACGCAGGAGGGCAGTGCCGGATTCTGGATTGGAATGAGCAGACATGTTTCCAACACCTCTCCACACTGTAAATAGAGTGCACCAATAAAGACGGCTAAAAGACAAGCTGGCGGAGAGTCATTACTCTAGAGTAGTCGCAACAAGGATGCAAGTATTACTGGAAATTATGTAAAGGTTGCAGTATATTAGGGGAAATTGCTTGCATGAATAGTGCAGGTTAGGCAAAATTGCATAGAAAGGTGGAAACGTTATTTTGAAAGGTGCACCTAAATGCATATGAATTTTCATGCCGAATTTTCCCCAAATAAAAATTCATGCATTGGTGTGAAAATGAGCTGACCTGATTTTAAGATTGGAACAATGAAAAAACAAGAGAAACCACAATTGGCAGCTGCATCCATCCAGATTCATAGATTTTGAAGGATATCGTTTCAGTGCTAGGGACTAGAAACATGCTTTCATAGCTGCCAAGTTTTCGCTTTTCTTGCGAGGAAGCCTATTCAGCATAAGGGAAAATCCCTGTAAAAAAGGGATAACTTGGCAGCTATGCATGCTTTGCCCTTTGAAATAATGAAAGCTGACACTTTTCAGAAAGTAGAATTCTCTACGGTTCCACAAGATGTCGAATCCATGGAAGACAGGTGGAATGACAGACAAACAACTTCACAAAATATATAGTAGCTACATATGTAACATGCATACAAAAAGTCAAATATTGTCTTCTAAAATCACTGGACATGCTTAGCATGTGACACTTGACATTTGGTTAAAACAAAATAGCATTTGTGCTGGCATACGCATGGAGACATTAGAAAACAACTAATAAAGCTGTTGAAAAATGGAACTTTCTGCTTGGTAGGACAGCAAAAACAATTCTGCCAAAGATTTATTTCTTTTATTTAAGCAGTTTATACTCTGCCTTCCAGTTTAAACACAAACAAAAATAACAATCCAGCTTCCAAATAAGACAATACAAAAGTAACTCATCAAATTGCTGTACACCACAAGAACAGAACAGCGCCCAGCGATAAATCAGCAGAAATACCATAAAACAAAAGATAACAGGGAAAACGCATGTGAAAACAAAATTCAACTGCAGCCATAACCATCAGTGGCGATGTTTGGTCAAAGTTTGGGCCACTGAAAGCTCGTGCTGGCGTTGGTGGGCCAGGAGGTGTGGCCTTGTAAACATCGGGGGGGGGGGTCAGCCAATATCATCCTGTGTCTTCTCTGAGGCAATCGACTCACTCTGCCTAATGGTAGGGCCAGTCCTGACTAGTCTTCCTATATACTGTACATAAAAATGTAGAATGTCATCACGCCCTGCAGTTTGCATGGCTGCCAGTAGGTGGCCACATCATCGGCGGCATGAGGAGTAGCTGGCCAGTCCATGCAAGCTGTTTAATGGAGAAGGGGAGGCTGTTCACAAGGTGTCTTAGTAAATTTTAAAGCCCTAAATAGCCCTGGTCATGTATACCTAAAGGAGCATCTCCATCCCCATCGTTCAGCCTGGACATGGAGGTCCAGCTCCGAGAGCTTTCTGGCAGTTCCCTCATTGCGAGAAGTGAGGTTATAGGGAACCAGGCCAATGTGAACAGAATCAACATTTCCCCCCACACCTACCCAGGACAGGCTATGTGGCAGCCAAAGGCAATGGCTGGGGGGAAACAGAAGCACTAGCTGAAGGCTGTTCCTGCTGTCTCCCAAGCACCTGCCGCCTGAGACAATCTCACCCTGCCTAATGTTAGGACTGCCCCTGGTTAAAGGTAAAGGTAAAGGGACCCCTCACCATTAGGTCCAGCCGTGACCGACGCTGGGGTTGTGGCGCTCATCTCGCGTTATTGGCTGAGGGAGCCGGCATACAGCTTCCAGGTCATGTGGCCAGCATGACAAAGCCGCTTCTGGCGAACCAGAGCAGCGCACGGAAATGTCGTTTACCTTCCCGCCGGAGAGGTACCTACTTATCTACTTGCACTTTGACGTGCTTTCGAACTGCTAGGTTGGCAGCAGCTGGGACCGAGTAATGGGAGCTCACCCCGTCGCAAGGATTCGAACTGCAGACCTTTTGATCAGCAAGCCCTAGGCTCTGTGGTTTAACCCACAGCGCCACCTGCGCCCTGGTTACGCATTGCATAAAGCGTAGTTCGGTCCTTCATGTTGCAACTATAACCTTGGATCTGGGACCCCACCGTGATTTAATTAATGGTGGCTAAACACTACTTGAACTGACACAGGTTTGGAGTCAAGGTCCATTCAGGACTAAGGTGCCCATTGAAAATGGAGGTAGGCTCCATGATGCTCCTTCTGCCTTTGGCTGTTATAGTGCTATACCAGGCTTCCTCTACCCTCCAGATGTTTTTGGCCTACAACTCCCATGATCCCTAGCTAGCAGGACCAGTGGTCAGGGATGATGGGAATTGTAGTCTCAAAACATCTGGAGGGCCGAGGTTGAGGAAGCCTGTACTATACCAAGGCAGACTATAGGTCCAGCTATCTCACTGTTGCCTGTTTTCATTGATGGGGAGCAACTCTCCAAGGATTTAAACAGCAGTCCTCCTTAGCTCTACTTGGAGATGCCCAGGGTTTAATCTGGGAGCTTTTGTGTGCAATGGATGTCCTCTACTGTACAGGGGAATCCCCACTTAAGCGGGACTTCCATTCCTCGCCACCATGTGCATCAGCGGGACATGCAGAAGTCCCTTACAGTCCACCCCAGTCCATTCCACACTTGCCCCATTCTGCCCCTTGCCCCCTGTCAGGCTTCGGGGAATCAGATTCCCCTCACCCAGTGACAGTAAATAAGCAGAACAAATGAAAGGAGCATTCTTACCAGTTAGTTTCTTTAATAATCACAGCGAGAAACAAAGGAATGCATCTCTCTTCTAGAAATGGTGTTGCTCCCAGTAGAGGTTCACCTCCTCTGTCCTTATTAATCTACGTCACTCCTACCTCGGATAATCTGAGCTTGTTGCCACTGAGCTCTCTGTTCTATCACTTCCAAAGCCCATCTAGTCTTAGGTGAAGGGGGGTCAGGAATGCTGTCCAAGGACACTAAATCTGCCAACTGTCCCTCTCCTGGTGTTTCCTCTTCTAGCTGTTCCTCACCCAGTATTTCCCAGCTTTCCCCCCTCTGGACTATGCCCCTCTGCAAACCACTGTTATAAATCAATACTGTCCTCCTGCCCTTGGGAAGGTTCAGAAGAAGGGGAAACGGCTCCCACTATTCCTCCTCAGTCCAGTTCCTGGCAGCCCCTTTCAGTGCCAAAAACAGTGTGTTTGAGAGAGGTTGCGCACATGTAGATCATTTCCAAGTGGGGAGTTGCCTGTGTTGAGCTGCCATCTTTACATATGGTCAGTTCTGCATCACTTCTGTATCCTCAGAATGGCCGTTTGGGTCGCAGAGAGTTTGAACCGCAGGTGGAAGATAATATTTAATTATCCCATCCTGTTAAGCGAATTTGTTTAAATCAACTTCTTGATCTTCAATATCCCCTTATTGCGAACATCTGTCTAAAATCAATTAACACGGTCCTCGATAGTAAATGTACAAAGACCGATTGTAACCAATTATACATAATGGAATTAAACACTGGAAGAATACTGGGGCTGGTTGGCACTGAGATGATGGCCATATTCAAATATCGCAATGGCTGTCACATGGAAGAGGGATCAAGCTTGTTTTCTCCTGCTCTGGAGTGTAGGACTCGAACAAATGGCTTCAAGTTACAAGAAAGGAGATTCTGACTTAACATTCAAAATAACTTTCTGACAGAAAGAGCTATTTGGCAGTGGAACAGACTCCCATGAGAGATGGTAGACTTTCCCTCGTGGGAGGTTTTAAAGCAGAGATTGGATGGCCATCTGTCATGGATGCTTTAGCTGATATTCCTGTATTGCAGGGGGTTGGACTAGATGACCCTTGGGTTCCTTTCAACTCCATGATTCTATGAGATTGGACAACTGGGAACTGCAAAATAAAAAAAATTCCTTCCAGTAACACCTTAGAGACCAACTAAGTTTGTTCTTGGTATGAGTTTTCGTGTGCATTCACATTTCTTCAGATACACTGAAACAGAAGTCACCAGACCCTTATATATAGTGAGAGGGTGGGGAGGGGTATTACTCAGAAGGGTGGTGGGAATGGGTGATTGGCTGATAGGTGTGGTAAACCTGTTGATGACTGTTAACGACTGCAATTGGTCTTGCAGGAAAAAGCAAGGGGTGCAATGGCTAGAAATAGCTTTATCATGTATAATGAGATAAGAATCCAATTTCTCTATTCAGACCAGGTCTCTCCATGGTTTTAAGTTTGGTAATAAGTTGCAATTCAGCAACTACTCTTTCCAGTCTATTTTTGAAATTCTTTTGTAATAAGACAGCTACTTTGAGATCTTGTATAGAATGTCCTGGGAGACTGAAGTGTTCTCAATGGGAACTGCAACACAATGTTGCAGCATGGGGATTCCGGAAACTCCATTCCATTCCTGCTCCTGGTTCTCAATTTTCCCCTCCCAAAAGACACTCAGCATTCTGTGGCCAATGAGAGTGTTCAGTCCTCACTAGATGTGAGGGGTTTTTATTCCCCTGCAGACTTTTTTGAGAGGAGGGTAGACTTTTCCCTCAAGCCTGCTGATGCTTCCTTCGTCCGGGTGGCACAACTTTCAATGCATCAGCTATGGAGCTCACATCTTGAACCTTGGAGATAACAGGAAATGACTGGATTGGAACTGAGCTCACATTTGGAGTGAGAAGCCAGAAAAGAGCCATCGTGGTTTACAGGCAAGGCACCTGAACTGTGATACATGATTGATAATATGGAAATGTAATCCATTACAATTTAAGGCAGCTTAGGGGCCCTGCTCTGGGACTTAATGCAAGAACACCAATCTAACAAGTCATACTGCAGCAAAATACATTAGAAGTGGGTTCCTTCCCCTTTGCTCAAACAAAAGCTCATGTTTCTTTATTATAATAAAACTTTTCTTAGGATGGGATCATTAATGTGCTGTCCTGGATGTGAACTGTAACTATATATATATATATATATATATATATATATATATATATATATATATATAACATTCCTAAACTACCTTTCCAAACAAGAAATCTGAAAGTGGTGTATTTTAAAATAATAATAATAATAATAATAATAATAATAATAATAATATTTTTAAAAAAAATAAAAAGACACCAGAAGACTAGAATTTAATAGTGTGCCAAAGTATTGAGCTCTTTGCTCTGTTGTTAGGCTAATGGAGCTCTAGGATCTAAGCAACTATGACATACTTGCAGGACCCAAAGCTCAATACAAGTACTGTAGCCCATCAGAAGAAGAACAAGATCAACAGCGATCATACCAGTTTTGTGAAGGGAGGATGCTCTGATCTACAGCACTTCCTCTAAGAGCATGAGATTGGAAAGCCAAGAAAGGAGATGGCAAGATGGCAAACAAACACACACAGGATGAAGGTCAATGCTTTGTGCCCATCTGCAAGGTTGGCTGTGTTGGATGTGCCAGTCTACTCCCTTGAATTGGGAGTTGAGAAAAGTTATCAAAAGGGGTGGAGAAAAAAACACATGGAGAAACTGAGGCTGGGGTGGGCATCTCCCAGGGACACCCAGTGTGTTCATTTCAACCCAGGTTGACGTCTTCCACAAGAAAGAAAGTCGTGTTTTTGTTTACATTTTTTGCTCCCCTCCCTTTGTCTCCTAATATGTCCCAAGTTAATCTTGTTTATCGAAGGAAACGGAGAAGCTACACCCCTGTAATGTCAACACTGGCATTCCGCACTTAATTAAAATGATGAAAAGACTCCCCAGGAGAGCTAAAATCTCCCTGGGATAAGTCACCTCCCAATGACATTCATTAGCTAATTTGGGTTTCTGAAAGGATCGAGGTGGAATAAAGCAAACACCTTTCCAAATAATAAATACACAGAGACCTCCCTCCCCTCCCCCCAAAAACTCCTTCCAAGCTGTCATCCTTTGAGAGGCTTGCTGGCGCCTAAGACATCCTTCCCCCGCAACTGATCTTAGGTGATGAATCATCCAAGCGGTTGGATTATCTGTGCAGCTTTACAGGAGGCAGAGAGAACTACGGCAGTGGTTCAAAAAGGCAGGTTTTTGCAACTAATTCCTTGTACTGCATTGCAAGTCCACACGCACAAAGATGAGTCCTTTCCAGTTGATCTGACACACATTTCTTACTGGCTTTATTTGAAAGTTAGCAAGCTTTACTCCATTAATACGAGCAATAAAGTTTTAATTGCAAATTAAAATTCACCCCCTTCTCCGAGATAATTCAGGAGTCAACAGTAAGCAACCACTCAGAGAATTGACGCTGCTGCTGGCAGGAAGAGAGGGAGAAACTTGGAGCAGTTCACAATTTAAAGGCAATCAGACTTAAATTTGCACCTTTTGAAACAATACATACAAAAAAAACACAAAAAAACAGTGGTGCTTTGAAGTTCACAGTTCTCTGAATTTTGCAATGCAGTTCTTCAGCCAAGTGTTAATGCACATTTTACCTTGGTAAATGCATTTTCACATATAAGAAATACACGTTTGTGAAAATGAGATACAACAATGCATTGTATCAAGGAAAACATATTGCAAATGTTGGTATAATAGCAGAAATTCATGTTAAGATGCTGAAGTATTTTCAAGAGGATTTCCATTCCCACAAACTGATCTGGAAGTGTGAAGAACTGGACCCCAAATTGGAAAACAGAGAAACCGAAATTGATTGATTCACCTGTTTGATGAAAAAGGTAGCCTAAATATAAGGTTTTTTCCCCTTTCTATCCAGAGCTGATAGTTAGTTTGCCTTGCAACCTGGTTTGCTGTGGCGTCCTTTCTAAATATATGGAGCCATGGGCAAAAGAAGATGGCGCCACACGTTCAAAAGAAGCACTTTTTGTTGCCACAATGCCGATGTCTCTTTGTACCTTGAGTCCATTTTTCCTCTGATATGTTTGTTGTCAACTGACAACACGTTGCTTTTCATTAGAGTCACTTAAGGAATACAGTGATAAATCAGGTAAGAGATATGCATTTGTAAACTGAGAATCTGAGGTCATAGAATCATAGAAACACAGATTTTAAAACCTCCAAGAAAGGAGGACCCACAACCTCCTGAGGGAGTCTGCTCCACTGTTGAACAGCTCTTGTGCTTAGAAAGCTCTTCTCAATGTTTAGTTTGAATCTCATTTCTTGTAACTTGGATCCAGTGGTTCAATGCAGGAATTATAGAATCATAGAGTTGGAAGGGACCCCAAGGGTCATCTACTCTAACCCCCTGCAATGCAGAAATCTCAGCTAAAGCATTCATGCCAGGTGGTCATTCAACCTTTGATTAAAAACCTCCAATGAAGGAGAGTCTTTTGCCTGCCAAGGGAGTCCGTTCCACTGTCAAACAGCTCTTACTGTCAGAAAGTTTTTCCTGATGTTTAGTCGGAATCTCCTTCCTTGTAACTTGAAGCCATTGGTTTGAGTCCTACCCTCTGGAGCAGGAGGGAACAAGCTTGCTTCATCTTCCATGTCTCAGCCCTTCAGACATTTGAAGATGGTCATCATATCTCCTCTCACTCTCCTCTTTTCCAGGCTAAACATACCCTCAACTGTTCCTCATAAGTCTTGGTTTCCAGACCCTGGATCATCTTGGTTGCCCTCCTCTGCACATATTCCAATTAGGATACGTGGTTCAAAGGAACCCAGATCCAATGAAAATGAGGCCGTAGATGCTTAACCTCCCACCTTCTTTTTTAAGTCATGCCACACAGCTGAATTAGTGTATTGGGGTGATGCATGTCTCTAGGGCTAATTTAGGAAGATATAATCATAGAAAGCTGCTTTCTAGCAAGTCCAGGCCATTGGCCCATCCAGTTCAGTAATGTCTACCTTGACTGGCAGCAGCCCTATTGTGGTCTAGGTAGAGATGCTGAGGATTGAACCTGGGAACTGCTGCATGAAAAGCATGTGCTCTACGAACTTTATAAACTGTTGTTATTGAGCATATTTTTTGAAGATGAGGAGTTGCTGACGAGAAAAGCCCCCCTCTAGTTGGATGGGAGGAGTGCCTGGACGCGTTCGGAGGATTTATGAGTTGTGACGCACTTTGAATTGGAGCAGCGACCTGAAGCTAAGTTCAGCTATAGGGCAAGGAGATCCATTAATTTACCAAGAGTCTATGCATGGTGTGAGGTCTGGTTCTTCTGCCTGGAAAAGCTGTAAATTTTATAAAGATCGTTAATCTATGAGAGAAAACGAAAGTGATTTGAGTTTTTTTAAGATGGCGCTGCTTCGTGTTGAGAGTCAACGAAATAGGGATGCTCCAGACCAAGAAGATTTATGGGGAGGCTGGACTGATTAACTCACACAGGATAAAGAACATTTGTGAAACTTTGATTGACATTTATCTCAGCAGCTGGGAAATAATCGGTTGAAAGAGGAAAACATCTATGTGACTGTAAGGGAAAGATCTGGATTATTATGGACTCGGAGAGACGATTTGAACTTTAGAAAAAAGACGGCAGTGGACGGTTGCGAGGAATCCCCAATTTCATGAAGCATGGGAACCCAAAAAAAATTTTTAGATGATTTGGCATAACATTCGGTTTGATTGATATATATGTGTATAATTTGAAATAATGAATGTGATATAATTGGTTTTAATTGGAAAAATTAATAAAAATATATTTTAAAAAAGAGCATGTGCTCTACATGTGCTCTACTGATCCACAGCCCTTCTGTTTAGTTTCACATGGCCACTATGTGATGAACAATTCACAGCTGAATGTGTGAACCGATTCAGTTGAGAATCGTCACTTCCGAGGTGATGAAAGCTCTCTTGCTGGTGTGTGATATGTGTTGACTCCTTCACTCACTCAAGTCATCGCTTGATGCTGCATGTGTGAACAAGCCCCCAAGGAATGGTGTGTGGGGAGGGGAGAATATTTCACACAACATTTTCATTTTCAATCCCACTTTGTAAAAATGCTCGAGGCAACTTACAACCCAATCAACATATTAAAAGAGTAATGAAATGTGGAATTGTACCTGCTTTCACCTTAAAATAGCATGCAGCAAAAAAAAGGTAGAGCCAAATATCATATTTATAGCTTATGATCCGAGCGGCAGGCTGCATATTGATTGAAGAACCATTAACAGCACAAAATCCCCAGGAATCCAGCGCTAGAATTCTGTCTAGACGGAATTATTTATCTCCAGGCACTGCAGCGTAACAAAACTACTCTTTGAAGAGTAAACACCAGGTATTTGGACTTAGGAAGTCGCAGCTATAATACTCGGTCTGGCATCCAGCAAATATCACCACCAGCGAGATATTTTGGCGGATAAAAACCAAACTGTCGTCCGAATGCCACTTGGAGGTTGTGAATGGAGATAGATTGTGTCCAGATCAGAAGCCATAATGGCTTACTTGGATACCTGCTACTACCAGCTGGGTGATGGGGTGGCTGGACTCGAGCTCCCTGTTTTTAGAAGGGTGTGGATTAGGTCTGTGCATCTTGTGATCCACTGAGCCAAGCACAACCCACCAACTGATCACTGGGGCCTGCCAGGTCTTTGACAATCTTTTTGTGCTGCAGTCTCAGTGTTCTGCACTCCTCTTGGCAAGAGTAGGTCAGAAGCTGCAGATAGGACTCAGCCAAAATGCCCAGTCCCAGTTTTACTGAATTGGTTGCATCTTTACAGTTGATGTTTTATGAGGTGGGGTGCAAAACGGGTGGAGAGTAGAGAAAAGGTACCAGGGGGCAGCTAGCCTGGTTTGTAGTGGACACCATTCTCCCTCCCCCTGCAAAAAAAAATGGGTGAAAAGTGAGATTAGGAAGCATTGCCCTCTCTCTGATTAGGCTTCATGATAAAATCCTGCCCTTAGTCTGAATGGGCTTTGTGATTGTCAGGGGGACTCCTTACAGGGACCCTCCCCCAGCATAGCTGCCAAGTTTTTGCTTTTCTTGCGAGGAAGCCTATTCAGCATAAGGGAAAATCCCTGTAAAAAAGGGATAACTTGGCAGCTATGTCCCCCAGTCATCCTGACCAGCACTTCGCCCAGTGACAGCACTAGCAGCGGGTCAGGAGGAGGGAATGAGGAATGGAGAGGGGTGCAGAGGGGGGCTCTCAGACGTGTCAGAGCCTAGGCACCGACCCAGCTGGCCAGAGAGGAAAGGACAGCACAGCGAGGTGCCGGAGCCTCTGCAACGCTCCAGCCAAAGGACGGGAGAAGGAACGCAGCCCCTTCCAGCGCCAGAATTGAGGCGTGCGCCCACACGCAGGGCTAGGGGGAGGCGCTTTGGGGTGCCCAGGCTTTTATGCTGGTCCAAGATGCAAAGGAAGTCATTGCCGGGTTCTGAATCGGACTAGGCAGTCATGTTTTCTGATATCTCTGCACTGTAAATAATATGCACAATAAAACTCTGAAAGACAGAGCGGACTGGAGCGTCTTTACTCGAGAGTAGCCACAACAATCCCCTGACAATGATAATGCCTGGTTATGGGCAGATTTCTCTAGACTGAGTGATGGCTGAACAAGGGGATTGACTAGAGACTGAATATAAGAAGTTCACCCATGCTTACAATTGTGTAGCAAGGGGCCCTCAAATAATTTGCTTTGTTGAATAGAAACTTTTTTAAAAAAATTCAAGTTTCTAGTTCCCATGGTCATAGAGGAAAGCCTGGAAAAAATGTGGAAGGTGTCCAGTAAAAGCAGAAAAGCAGTGCTGGGCAGGACATTGTAAAGGGGTATGCCTCCATGTGGTACTCTCAGGATGTTGTTGGATTTTGACTGGGGGGGGTGTCACCATATTTGCATTCCTCCATCCCTTCCTTTATTTCCTGCTCCACCTCATCCTCAAAGAGATGAAGAATGGGGGCAACCAAAATTATCCCAGGGCTGGTGTAACCCCTTTTTAGTTTAGTCGGGGACCACATAAGGGACGTCCAACATGCATTACAACCAGGCAAAAGCAGCCAAGGAGGATGCAAAGCAGGATCATCTGGGAGAGAGTTTCAAGGGCCAATGAGAGAGGTCTGAAGGACCACTTTTGTCCTCCGGGATGCATGGAGTGGGGAGAACCAGGCCAATTTCACCCACTCTCCTCTGTGATCTGAGTCTCAGTGTGTCAGAATACCCCAGGGGAAAAAACCTACTCAAGATCTCCCCTGCCCACAGATGCACACATAGGTTTCCTAAAGGCCTTGTAATGAGCTGATGGATAGGCTTGCTTGCGGAGGGTAGTGGGGTGAGAGGTGGAAGAGGGAGTCCACCTCCTTCTAAAAAGGGTTTGATTCATCTTTCGTTGGAATGAGACTTTTCTCTAGGGTGGGACCTCCTCTTTCCCTCCTCCTGGGTGATGCTCCAGCCTCCTCTGCTTGATTCTTCTGGATGCTTGTCAGGCTTTCTACATTTTGGGTGACTGCAAAATTGCAGGTACGGCTAATTGCAGGGGGGACTTGCAGTATGGGAAGAACTTCTGAGCAAAAAGCGACAGAAGTTGCACCCAGAAATAAACGGGGAGGGCAAACTGATGCGGCTGGCTCCCCACCGCCACCAAGCACTGCCGTGAAAGTAAAGCTCCTTTTAATAATTTTAAAAAAAAGAGCAACGCTACAGGAGGGGGGGGACTAATCTGAGTTGATTTGTGCTGATTACATGAGTGGCACCCTATTGTCAGGAAGTGACATTTGAGAAAGGGGCCAACGCCCTCAGGATATGTCAACGGTTTTGTATCTGGCATGAAATATACAACTCAATGAGGTATCAAATCCACTGGTGGTAGCATTCAAGTAAAGTACAGTGTCCCGAATCCCTGCCTCTTAATTGTCTGGCTTTCCCACAATAAAGCCAATACAACAACAGATCTCTCTCAGTCAGCCTTCCCCCAATGTCAGGCTCTCCTTTACTCTGAGGGCCAAGCAACAGCTGACGTGTGGCATCCATGATCCATGATATATAAAGATACAGATATATCTTCAAAGCAGCCATGGGTTGTTAAACTACGGAACTCCCTCCCACAGAAGACAGTGATGGCCAGCAATTAGGGTGGCTTTAACGAGGATTGGGCATTCATGGAAGACAAGGCTACAAATGGCTACTAGCCATGACCACTGTGCTTTCTCTCTACTGTCAGAGGCATTGCGCCCCTGAATACCACTTGCTGGGAGTAAACAGGTGGGGAACATTCTGTTGTGCTGCTATCCATCTTTCAGGCTTCCCACAGGCATCTGTTCAGCCACGGTGCAAACAGGATGCTGGACTAGACGGGCCATGATCCAGCAGGTTCCTCTTATGTTTTTATTGTGCAATGGCAGTGGAGGAGCAGGTGTCAAACCCTCCCCCATGCAGTTTTCTCAATCAACAAAACCCCCACTTCTAGTAGCCCCACCGAGAGGCAAAAGGCAAATGCAATATGGTACCTGTCTGCAATTTAACCGGCAAAAATAGCATCCGAGAGGAATTTCAGAGAATGTCCAGGATTTCGAGGTTGATTGCCACAAACCAGGCCTGAACTGAAGGCCCACTGTCAGGGGATTGTTGTGGCTACTCTCAAGTAAAGACGCTCCAGTCCGCTCTGTCTTTCAGAGTTTTATTGTGCATACTATTTACAGTGCAGAGATATCAGAAAACATGACTGCCTAGTCCGATTCAGAACCCGGCAATGGCTCCTTCCAGCTCTCCGGCCAGCATAAAAGCCTGGGCACCCCAAAGCGCCTCCCCCTAGCCCTGCGTGTGGGCATGTGCCTCAATTCGGGTGCCAGAAGGGGCTGCATTCCTTCTCCCGTCCTTTGGCTGGAGCATTGCAGAGGCTCCGGCACCTCGCTGTGCTGTCCTTTCCTCTCTGGCCAGCTGGGTTGGTGCCTTGGCTCTGACATGTCTAAGAGCCCCCTCTGCACCCCAGTCCATTCCTCATTCCCTCCTCCTGACCCGCTGCTAGTGCTGTCACTGGGCGAAGTGCGGGTCCCTGGGTTCGGGTCCCTGTAAGGAGTCCCTCTGACACCCACAAGGCAAGATTTGTTCTGCTTCATGTTCCCTCCCTTTTGGTTGCTTTTAACTGCTCTTGTTCCTATCTTTTTTCAGTTTATGTGAGGTTGATTGCTCAACGAAGCTCAACAACTTTTTTTGTCCTGAATTTTTCTTCTATAAATATGGCAACCCTAGTACCTGTCTCCCCCTCCCCCTCCCCCAGGGTTTTAGCAACTTAGATGGCAACAATTTCAATTGGCAGGAAGGACTAAGCACCTGCTCTCGAGTCTGGCACAGGGACACAACAGGCTGCTGCTAAGGTTTAAAAGACTTTGGGATCCTAGGTAGGTTCATAGGAGACAAGTCCTGATCTGTCAGTATGCATTGGCACATCACGGTGAAGGGATTTTGAACTTCTCTAAGACATGGACCTTTGCCTTCTGCTGGCAATGACTGGCAAGCACTTTGAAAGGTTGGAAATCGGTTCCAACAATCACAGGTGCAGTTGAAATCCTCCTCCAATCTGGGCAAACAAGCATCTTCATATGTTGTATGTTGTTTGAGCTCAAATTACACATTGAGCAGAATTCTGTGGTTTCCCCTCCACATTTAGCCTACTGCATAAAGATAAAATTAATGCCTGTGGCCACACCCATTGCTGTTATGTATGTGGTCCTTCAAAAGTTTCCCAGATGGGTACGTGGACCTCAGTCTGAAAAAGGTTCACTACCCCTGTTATGTATTATAAGATCCACCCCACATACAATACTTCATCCCTCCCTCCTTTCTGACTCATTCCTTCGGTTACTACACCAAGGACTTCACTATCAGAAGCAACAAGAATGCTAATTAACACTTAAGTTCATTTCAGAGGAAAAGGAATCCTTACTCTGTTTTTTATAAACTGAAATTTCAAGCATACACCCTGCTTGAACCCTGAGTTCCAGGAAATTACAAACTGATTCCGAGTTTCAAAATATATTCTTACCTTGTTTAGCCTTTTGCTTCTTTCACAAGAGCTTATGGGGATGTATAAGCCTAATTATATTTTTAAGAGCCACTTCAAGAAATTTTTAACCATTCTGCTAATGGGTGACCTTCAACGATCTTCCACTTTGCTGGCAAACCCAATTCTTGTTGTTATTAAATTACTTGCAGTCTCTTGATGTTCTCCTCCCACCAGATCCTTTGTATCTCACTGGAGACAAAAGCAGCAGATAGGAAGATATGGAGAACCCTAATGAATGCTAAAGCCAGCAGAGCTCTGGGAAACTAGTCTAACTAGAGATAGTTGAAGCTCTCCATTTCAACATCTCTCCATTTCTTATAACCTTGAGTTCAGTTCTCCACATCTCCACAGCAGTTTCTGAATTGTTTGCTTTAAGCCCTCATCAAAATTCAGCAGCATTTTTCTTGTAATATTTATATGGAGAGATGCCTAATATACATTTTTGGGGCAACTTCCCCCAATATAATGCATTCTTGTATCCCATTGGTTGCAAGCGCTTCTTGCACTCAGCGGAAGCCACGTTGCATGTTCAGGTTCCGGAAAATGTTAAAAAACGGGAGCATTTACTTCTGGGTTTTCGGCATTCGAGAACCAAAATGTACGACAACAGAGGCATTCGGGAACCGAGGTTCCACTGTATTAAAAAATAGTGGTGATGGTGAAAAACCTTCCTCCTGTGCACTTTCTTCAAACCATGAGTTGGAAGCACAGCAGCATGGGTCATTCCGTTGGTAACCTAAGGATTAATTCTGCTGATGGTTAGTCAGTCAACCAAGCAGGTGGTAGTGTTGGAGGTGTTGCCTCAGGCATGAGCCTTGCTGATTGACTGTGCAGTTCTGAGGGAGTTTCCCCCCTGTATGTGTTGTTGAATATCTTCCTGCGGTAAATAAGACAAAAGCCACTCTGATTCTTTCTCCTCATATTATATACTGTTCTCATTCAGTTTCACTCAGTTTGTGTTCTCTCTGGGCTCCATCTGGGTTATTCAAGTTACTCAGCTAACGTTATGCACCCTGACTCCATTTTTTCCCCCAGAAAATGAAGTTTGCAAATGTAAGTATGTGAACCTGTCCTTAAATTGTGGGCAACATTTAATGAAATGCATAAGCTCCATCTTTTGTCTCATCCCAGTTTTAGCCATATCATTTTAGCTAACGGTAGTAAGTGAACCTTCACAAAAAGTATAGGAGACAGGTCTCCTCTGCCTTCAAAGGTAGACCCACGTAGAGCGCATTGCAGTAGTCCAAGCGGGAGATAACTAGAGCATGCATCACTCTGGCGAGACAGTCTGTGGGCAGGCAGGGTCTCAGCCTGCGTACCAGATGGAGCTGGTAGACAGCTGCCCTGGACACAGAATTGACCTGCGCCTCCATGGATTACTACTACCCATCAGCTTGTGCCAACCTGGTATCTTCTGACCAGTCTGCCCTCATCAAGCAAACATGAAGGCAAGGACAGATATGGTGGAAACTGGAGACTCCTTGAATTCAGATAAGCAGGCTAAATTGTGCCTTCTATGTCTTTCTAAAACAGCAGCTTGGGAGAGGAGGCATCCCGAAAAGTTTGAGGGATGGCCTCTGTGCACACAAATACACCTGGAATTCAAGCTCTGCTGTGAACCAACCATGTATGCTGATGTGATCCCAGAATAAGGTGCCTGACAGGCCTTACAGTTGCCCAAACTTATTGCATTTCACTTCTGCTCTTTGTTGCTTAAGCCAAACCAGAGAGTTCAAGTCCTTTGGACCTTGAAAGCCAGAGGACCCTTGCGTTTCAACACAACAGCCCTCTGAAAACAAAATAAGGTTCTTTATTCCCCTCGAGGTTAGCAAAGGCCCAGGAGAAAATTGCCTGTCAGAAAAAGTGACAAAAATATATTGGACTTTGGCGGGATGTGTTATTGTTTATTTTTGACACGCAGGAAACAAATCTCGATCTGTGATGGGGTGCCTTGTCTAACCCCGCCCTGTTCCGCAATTCAAAAACACTCTCTGGCTGTGATTGAAATGAGTTCATTCCGGATCTTCAGCAGCACTGTGAATTGGTGTAACTTCTTCCAGTAGATGGGACAACACTGATCTCTGTTTCCATTTCCAGTTTATATATTTATTGTGCTTCAGAAGCCCCCTCTGCTGCACCCACAAACATCATCTTACTCCTTGCAAATGCTGGGATATGGCATATATCTTGGGCATGTCCTAAGGTCAGAAACTTCTGGGAAGATATAGCAATGGAAATTGAAGTAATAACTGCTTATACTTTAACCAGCGCTTTTTTCTGGGGGGACGTAGGGGTATGCATACCCCTAAACATTTTGTGAATCTTTGTACTTTTGTCCATTTACTGTATTTATTTCCCCTGATTTGAACTATAAAATGGTGGTTTTCTTGAGTCGAAATGAAAAGAAGCACTGACTTTAACCATTCCCGCCCCCCCCCCAATTCTCCTATTTGAACATGTTAAAGAGACTAACAGAGGACAGGGAATTAATGCAACATCTCATAATTTCTTACGGAAATTCATTTGTCAGAATTGGGAAGGATAGAAAGAACACCATCCTTGAAAGATTGGATAATTAAAATCTGGGACACTGCATGCTTAACCTTATACTTAAGGTGAGAACCAGCGAGGGAAGCAATATGATAGCATATTTATTTATATTTTTATAATGTACTGTAGTAATGGATAGTACTGTAGTACAGGATAATGTAAACACATTTGTGTAATTTGGAACTTTATGATATTAATTTATGATGTTCAGTTTCTCGCTGTCTCTTTCTACTTTTATTTTATTTGACATTTGTTATTATGCTCTTTGATGGCATTGTTTTGTTGTTTAGTCGTTTAGTCGTGTCCGACTCTTCGTGACCCCATGGACCATAGCACGCCAGGCACTCCTGTCTTCCACTGCCTCCCGCAGTTTGGTCAAACTCATGTTGGTAGCTTCGAGAATACTGTCCAACCATCTTGTCCTCTGACGTCCCCTTCTCCTAGTGCCCTCAATCTTTCCCAACATCAGGGTCTTTTCCAAGGATTCTTCTCTTCTCATGAGGTGGCCAAAGTATTGGAGCCTCAGCTTCACGATCTGTCCTTCCAGGGAGCACTCAGGGCTGATTTCCTTAAGAATGGATAGGTTTGATCTTCTTGCAGTCCATGGGACTCTCAAGAGTCTCCTCCAGCACCATAATTCAAAAGCATCAATTCTTCGGCGATCAGCCTTCTTTATGGTCCAGCTCTCACTTCCATACATCACTACTGGGAAAACCATAGCTTTAACTATACGGACCTTTGTCGGCAAGGTGATGTCTCTGCTTTTTAAGATGCTGTCTAGGTTTGTCATTGCTTTTCTCCCAAGAAGCAGGCGTCTTTTAATTTCGTGACTGCTGTCACCTTCTGCAGTGATCAAGGAGCCCAAGAAGGTAAAATCTCTCACTGCCTCCATTTCTTCCCCTTCTATTTACCAGGAGGTGATGGGACCAGTGGCCATGATCTTGGTTTTTTTGATGTTGAGCTTCAGACCATATCTTGCGCTCTCCTCTTTCACCCTCATTAAAAGGTTCTTTAATTCCTCCTCGCTTTCTGCCATCAAGGTTGTGTCATCTGCATATCTGAGGTTGTTGATATTTCTTCCGGCAATCTTAATTCCGGCTTGGGATTCATCTAGTCCAGCCTTTCGCATGATGAATTCTGCATATAAGTTAAATAAGCAGGGAGACAATATACAACCTTGTCGTACTCCTTTCCCAATTTTGAACCACTCAGTTGTTCCATATCCAGTTCTAACTGTAGCTTCTTGTCCCACATAGAGATTTCTCAGGAGACAGATGAGGTGATCAGGCACTCCCATTTCTTTAAGAACTTGCCATAGTTTGCTGTGGTCGACACAGTCAAAGGCTTTTGCATAGTCAATGAAGCAGAAGTAGACGTTTTTCTGGAACTCTCTAGCTTTCTCCATAATCCAGCGCAAGTTTGCTATTTGGTCTCTGGTTCCTCTGCCCTTTCGAAATCCAGCTTGCACTTCTGGGAGTTCTCGGTCCACATACTGCCTAAGCCTGCCTTGTAGAATTTTGAGCATAACCTTGCTAGCATGTGAAATGAGCGCAATTGTGCGGTAGTTGGAGCATTCTTTGGCACTGCCCTTCTTTGGAATTGGGATGTAGACTGATCTTCTCCAATCCTCTGGCCATTGCTGAGTTTTCCAAACTTGCTGGCATATTGGGTGTAGCACCTTAACAGCATCATCTTTTAAAATTTTAAATAGTTCAGCTGGAATATCATCACTTCCACTGGCCTTGTTATTAGCAGTGCTTTCTAAGGCCCATTTGACTTCACTCTCCAAGATGTCTGGCTCAAGGTCAGCAACCACACTACCTGGGGTGTACGAAACCTCCATGTCTTTCTGGTATAATTCCTCTGTGTATTCTTGCCACCTCTTCTTGATGTCTTCTGCTTCTGTTAGGTCCTTACCACTTTTGTCCTTGATTATGGTAATCTTTGTACGAAATGTTCCTTTCATATCTCCAATTTTCTTGAACAGATCTCTGGTTTTCCCCATTCTATTGTTTTCCTCTAATTTTTTGCATTGCTCATTTAAGAAGACCCTCTTGTCTCTCCTTGCTGTTTTTTGGAAATCTGCATTCAGTTTCCTGTATCTTTCCCTATCTCCCTTGCATTTTGCTTGCCTCCTCTCCTCCGCTATTTGTAAGGCCTCGTTGGACAGCCATTTTGCTTTCTTGCATTTCCTTTTCCTTGGGATGGTTTTCGTTGCTGCCTCCTGTATAATGTTACGAGCCTCCATCCATAGTTCTTCAGGCACTCTGTCCACCAAATCTAAATCCTTAAACCTGTTCCTCACTTCCACTGTGTATTCATAAGGGATTTGATTCAGATTGTATCTTACTGGCCCAGTGGTTTTTCCTACTTTCTTCAGTTTAAGCTGGAATTTTGCTATAAGAAGCTGATGATCTGAGTTACAGTCAGCTCCAGGTCTTGTTTTTGCTGATTGTATAGAGCTTCTCCATCTTTGGCTGCAGAGAATATAATCAATCTGATTTCGATGCTGCCCATTTGGTGATATCCATGTGTAGAGTCGTCTCTTGTGTTGTTGGAAGAGAGTGTTTGTGATGACCAGCTTGTTCTCTTGACAGAACTCTATTAGCCTTTGCCCTGCTTCATTTTGAACTCCAAGGCCAAACTTGCCAGTTGTTCCTTTTATCTCTTGATTCCCTACTTTAGCATTCCAATCCCCTGTAATGAGAAGAACATCCTTCTTTGGTGTCATTTCTAGAAGGTGTTGTAGGTCTTCATAGAATTGGTCAATTTCACTTTCTTCAGCTCCGGTAGTTGGTGCATAAACTTGGATTACTGTGATGTTAAAAGGTCTGCCTTGGATTCGTATCGAGATCATTCTGTCATTTTTGAGATTGCATCCCATTACAGCTTTTGCCACTCTTTTGTTGACTATGAGGGCCACTCCATTTCTACTACAGGATTCCTGCCCACAGTAGTAGATACGATAGTCACCCGAACTGAATTCGCCCATTCCCTTCCATTTTAGTTCACTGATGCCCAGGATGTCTATATTTATTCTTGTCATCTCATTTTTGACCACATCCAGCTTACCTCCACTCATGGTTCTTACATTCCAGGTTCCTATGCAATATTTTTCTTTACAGCATCGGACTTTCCTTTCGCTTCCAGGCATATCCGCAAGTGAGCGTCCTTTCGGCTTTGGCCCAGCCGCTTCATCAGCTCTGAATCTACTTGTACTTGTCCTCCGCTCTTCCTCAGTAGCATGTTGGACGCCTTCCGACCTGAGGGGCTCATCTTCCAGCGTCATAACTTTTATATGCCTGTTGTCTTTGTCCATGGAGTTTTCTTGGCAGGGATACTGGAGTGGCTTGCCAGTTCCTTCTCCAGGTGGATCACGTTTAGTCAAAACTCTCCACTATGACCTGTCCATCTTGGGTGGCCCTGCATGGCATAGCTCATAGCTTCTCTGAGTTATTCAAGCCCCTTCGCCACGACAAGGCATTGATCCATGAAGGGGATGGCATAAATAAATATATATGTAAATAAAGAAAAAAGAAAACCAAGCTAAGTCCTGAACTTTGAAAATGATAGCACAGATAAACACTGATGCCTGATTCATGGGTGCATGTGTACTGATGGCTGCAAATAATCACATATGCATAGACGAATCTGTCAGAATATTCCTTCTGTGGGATTCGGACCTCAAATGGCCTGCACCAGTTGTCACTTGAGGCATGTATTCAACTGAACTTGGGAACAGTCAAAGTGTGGGCAAGGAGATTTCCTATGGAAGTCAGTGAGTAGTAGAGAGCCAGTGTGGTGTGGTGATTAAGAGCAGTGGACTAGTAATCTGGTGAACCGGGTTCGCTTCCCTGCTCCTCCACATGCAGCTGCTGGGTGACCTTGGGCTAGTCACACTTCTCTGAAGTCTTTACAAAATTCATACAAAATACTTAACAAAATTCATCTTGTTTGCTTTGGCCCAGTTGTCTAATCTGTTAAGGTTATTTTGAAGTGTGATCCTGTCCTCTGGGGTATTAACCACCCCTCCCAATTTGGTGTCATCTGCAAACTTGCTCAGGATGCCCCCAAGCCCATCATCCAAGTCATTGATAAAGATGTTGAATAAGACTGGGCCCAAGACAGAACCTTGTGGCACCCCACTAGTCACTACTCTCCAGGATGAGAAGGAGCCATTGATGAGCACCCTTTGGGTTCGGTCAGGCAGCCAGTTACAAATCCACTGAATGGTAGCATTTTCTAGCCCGCATTTTACCAGCTTCTTTACAAGACTATCATGGGGCACCTTGTCAAAGGCCTTGCTGAAATCAAGATAGGCTACATCCACAGCATTCCCTTCATCTACCAGGCTTGTAATTCTGTCAAAAAAAAATCTTTCTTCTTCTTCTTCTTCTTCTTCTTCTTCTTCTTCTTCTTCTTCTTCTTCTTCTTTCTTCTGAGTAATGTAAGGCATCAACACAGATGTTCTTGGTGGTCCTCTCACAGCTAGAATTTACTGTCCACGGAGACCTACCAAAGCACAAGTCTAAGTGGTTTCTGGGCTTGGCATGCCTAGATTAGATCATTGTCAGTGACTGTTGTTTTGAACAAGCAGCATGCTTATCTTGTATACGCCTGTTCACGGACTATAATTCCTGCATTTTGGCACCAGTGTTTACAATCTCTCTCCCTACTCCCCATCCGTCTTTCTCTCTGTCTTGCTGCACCTGTTTGTGCGCTGTGCCCACGCAGGGAAATGCATTGTCAAACTGAATATGATATTCCGCGCATCTAATGAAACGGGCTCTAATCTACGAAAGGCACAATAAACCTATTAGTTTTTGAGGTGCCAGGAGATTCTGACGGAGAGAGAAAGAGAGAGCGAGAGAGCAGCAAACACAGCTACGCCTCTGGAATCTGCTGTGTTAATGTCATCTATATATTCTTGTATGAAAACTGCAGTGCCAGTGGATTAGACAAATATCGTTCCTTGGCACTTGGAGTCAAACCTATGCCGGAGTGTTATTAATCAGATATGCATTATTAATACCTGCGTTCTGAAAAGTGCTTAATATAACTTGAACCAGGAGGCTAGCATGAGTCAGAACAGTTTCAATAATGGAAACCTGCAGGGAGGGTTTGTGATGCTTTCATATTGGGGTATTGTGTACTAGGTTTTGAAAACAGATGGAGCTATGCGTAGCTGAGAAAGCTGCCTTATCCTGAACCAGACCATTGGTCCATCTATCTCAGGATCATCCACACTGACTGCCAGTGGCTCTCTGTGATTCCTTCCAGCTGTCAGGGACCGTGTGGCGGAGGGTGGCTCTGAGGAGGAATGGTGGGAGCCTCCCCCTTCCCACTGCTCCTAATCAGGATCCCGAGTCTTCCCAGGAGCAGTGGGACAATATAGATGTGGAACAATGGTTTGCAGAGGGACATAGTTCAGAAGACTGAAGTTGGGAAGAACTGGGGGGGGGGGGGTGAACAGTTAGGAGAAGAAGAACTGGAAGAGAGAGAGCTAACAGACTCAATGTTGCTGGAAACCGTCACCAATCAGCCCAAGGTCAAGGAGGGCAGATAAGGTGGCATCACAGAAATCAAAGTGGTTGCAAGATCAGGTTGCAAGACACAGAAGTGACATGGGTGACTAGGGGGAAGTGGGTGGAACCCTTAACTGGGAGCACTTTCATTCCAAGGAATGGATGCTTTGTTCTCTCATTATGATCATTGAAATCTCTAACTGGTAAGAGACTCCTTCCTTTTTGTTCTGCTTATCTACTGCCAACGAGAGGGGAGGAGAATCTGGGTCCCTGAAGCCTGACACCAGCCCTGCCTTGGGATTCCAGGAATTGAACACAGGACCTTCCGCAGACAAGGCAGATGCTCTACCACTGAGCTATGGCTCAATTGACTAAAGCAGGCTCTCTCTTCCTGACTTCATTTGCTCAACTACAACACATTTTTGAGGTCCATGTTTTACGGCTCTGAAAGCCATTCCAGAAGGGGATGGTTCTGGGGTAATCTGACTTTCCGTCTGAACTATTTAGTCACCCTCTTCACTGCTAATGAGTTTTTATTAAGCCATAATTCAGCCTCCTCCACCGCCATGCCAGGCCCTTTGTTATGTTCTAACTATAGAAGCAGCTAAAACACTCAACTCTTCAACCGCAACCTTATGTAAGTGCCGAAATTACATGTTCTGATGTAAAACAGATGTTTTCTGCATTGCGTAAGAGAAAAATGTTATTGACAGATCATTCCCCCACCCAAAAAAATGTCCCTGCTTTGAACATACCCCCCTGAAAGATTAATGGACTCCTTTTTATCTTTGAACAGACGAACAACAGTAAACTGTCGGCATTCGAAAGGCTTTGCAAATCCAAAGAGGCAGAGAGGGAAGCAGGGAAGGAGACAAACTGGACAAGATTGTAAAATTCAGTGTTTTAACAACATGATTGAAGTGTGTGAACAGTTCGATCCTGTGAAATAAGGAGGGCGGGTGGAAATGGCAGGTTGTTGAAAGCTGCATCTCAGGAAAAGAAATAGAACTTCTAAAGTTATGCAAAAGCTGGATCTGCTCGCCATTTAATTGACAGGAGATTTGGGATTAATGTTTCACATTTCCACAATTGCAGGGAGATGGCCATTGTGTTCAAAAAATAATGACTGTGTCCACCAACTGTGCGCAGAGAGGAATAGGGTGAAACTGTTAATTGCCATTTTTATCACTTCAGACTGAATTTAACTTTCCATTTTTCATACTTGTTTACCCTTCCTGAAGCTTTCAGATAATTTATTCCAAACATTCATTTGAAAGAATCTAATTGCATATTTTCTCTGTATTAATACCGGTAGTTGAAGCAGAAAATCAGCAAGTGGATTTGGGAATGTGGGGGGCAGGAACATCCCTAAATCTAAAGAAGGAAATACAAAAGTGTGCAAGATGCAGGAATGCACAGAAGGAACCTTAAAGGTGGGAAGAAGTCTTGTTCACACCTTACACTGAGCACAGGCACAAGCTGCCTCTATAAATAGACAAGTCCTGTCCCTCACTTCCCTCTGTAGCACATGCAGAAACTGCCTTCTTGATCATTGGACCTACTATAGATCTCCTCCACTGAATCTATAGGAGCCAGTCTTCACGTGAAGGGGAAGTCCCTAACTTGAGGATTTGAGACCCATCAGCTTCTCTCGGTTCCTTTAGCTGGCCAGTTGAAGTCTTTCCTGGGGTGTGGCAACTGCCGCATGCTCACAGCTTCTAGGAGTCACAGGTGAGAGCTGAGTGCAGGGTGGGGGCCAAAGATGGACAAACTACCCCAAAAGGAGCATGACGTGTCCCCTACCAGAGGTACTACCCCTCCGTCATGGAACGCAGGTGGCTCTGTGGTCTAAACCACTGAGCCTATTGGGCTTGTCAATCAGAAGGTCAGCGATTCAAATCCCCCCCCCCCCACGGGGTGAGCTCTGGTTGCTCTGTCCCAGCTCCTGCCAACCTAGCAGTTAGAAAGCATGCCAGTGCAAGTAGATAAATAGGTACCACTGCAGTGGGAAGGTAAACGGCATTTCCATGCACTCTGGCTTCCGTCATGGTGTTCCATTGCACCATAAGCGGTTAAGTTAATGCTGGCCACATGACCCGGAAAGCTGTCTGTGGACAAATATCAGCTCCCTCAGCCTGAAAGTGAGATGAGCGCTGCAACCCCCTAGTCTCCCTTGACTCCCCAGGTCCTTTACCTTTTTACCTTTACTACGCCTCCCCTAACATCCCTTACAAATTGTATGCTTGTTGAATGTAAGGTGTGAACAACCCCTAGAGAATATACCTTTTCCAAAGGTAACTCTTGTCTCACTGATCATTTGGAGTTCTTTAAGAGTGTTATTAGCCCAGCAGAAATTGTGTACTGTACTTTCAAAAAGGTCCCGATCTCCTTCCTCATCAAAGGCTCCTTAACAGTCATAGGAACAGAGAACAATTCCTCTTATGGGCTGCTAATTCATTCAAGAACAGCAACCAGAGAGCAGGAATGAACAGACAGTTCTCAAGATGAAGGGCTATTCTTATTTTATCTGTTAGCCGCCCAGAGTCCCTGTCAGGGGAAAAAGTGGGGAATAAATGAATGACTGAATGAATGAAGAGTCGAGTTGGTTAGAGCGTGGCGCTGATAATACCAAGGCCACAGGTTTGATCCCCGTATGGAATAGCTGCATATCCTGCATTGCACGGTCTCTTCCAGCTCTACAATTCTATGATTTTATGAAATAAAGTAGGGATGCTGGTTACGCAGTGGTCTAAACCACTGAGCCTCTTGGGTTTGCCAATCAGAATCATAGAATCATAGAGTTGGAAGAGACCACAAGGGCCATCCAGTCCAACCCCCTGCCAAGCAGGAAAGGTCGGCAGTTCGAATCCCTGCGACGGGGTGAGCTCCCGTTGCTCTGTCCCAGCTCCTGCCAACCTAGCAGTTAGAAAGCACGCCCCAAAGTGCAAGTAGATAAACAGGTACCGCTCCGGTGGGAAAGTAAATGGCATTTCCGTGCGCTGCTCTGGTTTCAGTGTTCAGTTGCGCCAGAAGCGGCTTAGTCATGCTGGCCACATGACCCGGAAAAGCTGTCTGCGGACAAACACCAGCTCCCTCGGCCTGAAAGTGAGATGAGCGCTGCAACCCCTAGTCTCCTTTGACTGGACTTAACTGTCCAAAGGTCCTTAACCTTTTTACCTTTACTACACCTCCCCTAACATCCCTTACAAATTGTATGCTTGTTGAATGTAACCACCCCAAAGTCATCTGCGACTGGACTTAAGTGTCAGGGGTCCTTTAGCTTTAGCTTTTCATGAAATAAAGTAGGAAGTGACAGATCCTGGAGTCAAGGAGCTTGCAGAGAAGACAACAAATAGAAGGGTCTATCTACCAGGCTCTGAGAGCACAAACCTTGGCCACCCCTACAAATCCAAAGTGGGAGGATGAAATTTCTCCTAGACGCTGATCATGCAGGGAATTCATGTATGGTCCAGCTTAATCCCGTTTGTCTGGCAATTTCAATTGTTTGTTCTCAGATGGAAGAGCCTGCAGATATTCTGGCTTCTCTCCTGCGTCTCCTTTGCCAACACACCTACCCTCAGCTCCAAAATGCAAATCTGCTATATGACGCACGTTCCAAGAATCGAGGGACTTTGCTTCGGGTGCAGGGGGTTGCCGTAGTGCACTTTTGGGGGGGGGCTTGGGAACACATGAATGCACAAAACCTTCTTTGGTGGTTAACCATCAAAATATTCCCACTCGGTGCCAGATCAAAAGCATGTCTGGATCGGGCCACGTGAAGGGCTCCTGGAGCGCCAAAGAATTTCTTTTGAAAACTAATTTTAAAGATGAAAAGGGTTTTAGTTTCATAAAATGGCAGAGGCCAAGGGAAATGGGTGATTATGGCCCAGGACTCGTAGCCCTGAATATGCAGACTGAAGACGGCTTGTGTCTATGGCAAGAGTAGCCAATGTAAAGGGGGGGGAAGGTAAAAGGTAAAGGACCCCTGGATGGTTTGGTTAAGTCCAGTCAAAGGAACTATGGGGTTGCGGTGCTCATCTCGCTTTCAGGCTGAGGGAGCCGGCGTTGTTCCACAGACAGCTTTCCAGGTCATGTGGCCAGCATGACTAAACCGCTACTGGTACACGGAGGACTGTGACGAGTGCCCGATCGCATGGAAAAACCATTTAACTTTCAGCCACAACCGTGCCTATTTATCCACTTGCGCTGGCGTGCTTTGGAACTGCTAGGTTGGCAAGAGCTTGGACAGAGCAACGGGAGCTCAGCCCGTCACAGGGATTCGAACTTCTGATTGGCAAACCCAAGAGGCTCAGTGGTTTGGACCACAGCACCACCCATGTCCCAGTAGCCAGTGCAGTGCTCTTCAGACATTGCTGGTCTGCAGCAGCCATCTCTCCTGACAACTGGCTCTGCTGCTAATCAAGATTAAAAATAACTACAACTTAATCATAGAATCATAGAGTTGGAAGAGACCACAAGGGGCATCCAGTCCAACCCTTTGCCAAGCAGGAAACACCATCAAAGCATTCTTGACATATGCCTGTCAAGCCTCTGCATAAAGACCTCCAAAGAAGGAGACTCCACCACACTCCTTGGCAGCAAATTCCACTGTCGAACAGCTCTTACTGTCAGAATGTTCTTCCCAATGTTTAGGTGGAATCTTCTTTCTTGTAGCTTGAATCCATTGCTCCGTGTCCACTTCTCTGGAGCAGCAGAAAACAACCTTCTCCCTCCTCTATATGACATCCTTTTATATATTTGAACATGGCTATCATATCACCCCTTAACCTTCTCTTCTCCGAGCTAAACATACCCAGCTCCCTAAGCCGTTCCTCATAAGGCATTGTTTCCAGGCCTTTGACCATTTTGGTTGCCCTCCTCTGGATACATTCCAGCTTGTCAGTATCCTTCTTGAACTGTGGTGCCCAGAACTGGACACAGTATTCCAGGTGAGGTCTGACCAGAGCGGAATACAGTGGTACTATTACTTCCCTTGATCTAGATGCTATACTCCTATTGATGCAGCCCAGAATTGCATTGGCTTTTTTAGCTGCTGCATCACACTGCTGACTCATGACAAGTTTAAGTTTGTGGTCTAGATCCTTTTCACATGTACTGTTTGTCTATATCCTTTTCACATGTACTGCTCTCAAGCCAGGTGTCACCTATCCTGTATTTGTGCCTTTCATTTTTTTTGCCCAAGTGTAGTACTTTACATTTCTTCTTGTTAAAATTCATCTTGTTAGCTTTGGCCCAGTTGTCTAATCTGTTAAGGTCATTTTGAAGTGTGATCCTGTCCTCTGGGGTATTAGCCACCCCTCCCAATTTGGTGTCGTCTGCAAACTTGCTCAGGATTCCCTCAAGCCCATCATCCAAGTCATTGATAAAGATGTTGAATAAGACTGGGCCCAAGACAGAACCCTGTGGCACCCCACTGGTCACTACTCTCCAGGATGAGGAGGAGCCATTGATGAGCACCCTTTGGGTTCGGTCAGTAAGCCAGTTACAAATCCACTGAATGGTAGCATTGTCTAGCCCGCATTTTACCAGCTTCTTTACAAGAATATCATGGGGCACCTTGTCAAAGGCCTTGCTGAAGTCAAGATAGGCTACATCCACAGCGTTCCCTTCATCTACCAGGCTTGTAATTCTGTCAAAAAATGAGATCAGATTAGTCTGACATGACTTATTTTTCAGAAACCCATGCTGACTTTTAGTGATCACAGCGTTCCTTTCTAGGTGCTCACAGACCGTTTGCTTAATGATCTGCTCTAGAATCTTTCCCGGTATTAATGTCAGGCTGACTGGGCGGTAATTGTTTGGCTCCTCTCTTTCCCCCTTTTTGAAAATAGGGACAACATGTGCCCCCCTCCAGTCTGCTGGGACTTCACCTGTTCTCCAGGAATTCTCAAAGATTACTGCCAGTGGTTCGGAAATCACCTCTGCCAGTTCTTTTAATACTCTCAGATGTAGTTCATCTGGCCCTGGAGACTTGAATACCTCTAAACTAGCCAAGTATTCTTGTACTACCTCCTTACTTGTTCTGGGCTGTGTTTCCCCTGCTGAATCGTCTGCTCCATATTCTTCAGGTCGGGAATTGTTTTCTTTTTTGGAGAAGACTGAGGCAAAGAAGGTATTGAGGAGTTCTGCCCTTTCTCTGTCCCCTGTTCGCATTTCACCATCTTCTCCTCTAAGTGATCCCACTGTTTCCTTGTTCTCCCTTTTGCTATGGACATACCCATAAAAGCCCTTTTTGTTGCTTTTAACCTCTCTAGCAAGCCTGAGTTCATTCTATGCTTTAGCTTTTCTGACTTTGTCTCTACACGTGCTGGCTATTTGTCTGAATTCCTCTCTGGTGATTTCCCTCATTTTCCATGTTTTGTACATATCCCTTTTAAATCTTAACTCAGTTAAAAGTTCTTTAGATAGCCACCCTGGCTTCTTTAGGCACCTTCCATGTTTCCATCTCATTGGTATTGCCAATTCTGGGCTGCATCAATAGGAGTATAGCATCTAGATCAAGGGAAGTAATAGTACCACTGTACTCTGCTCTGGTCAGACCTCACCTGGAATACTGTGTCCAGTTCTGGGCACCACAGTTCAAGAAGGATACTGACAAGCTGGAACGTGTCCAGAAGAGGGCAACCAAAATGGTCAAAGGCCTGGAAACAATGCCTTATGAGGAACGGCTTAGGGAGCTGGGTATGTTTAGCCTGGAGAAGAGAAGGTTAAGGGGTGATATGATAGCCATGTTCGAATATATAAAAGGATGTCATATAGAGGAGGGAGAAAGGTTGTTTTCTGCTGCTCCAGAGAAGCGGACACGGAGCAATGGATTCAAACTACAAGAAAGAAGATTCCACCTAAACATTAGGAAGAACTTCCTGACAGTAAGAGCTGTTCGGCAGTGGAATTTGCTGCCAAGGAGTGTGGTGGAGTCTCCTTCTTTGGAGGTCTTTAAGCAGAGGCTTGACAGGCATATGTCAGGAATGCTTTGATGGTGTTTCCTGCTTGGCAGGGGGTTGGACTGGATGGCCCTTGTGGTCTCTTCCAACTCTACGATTCTATGATTCTATGATTCTATGAATGTTCCATAAATTGTTATGTGTTGTGGGGTTTTTTTTTTCATTCTGCCCTGAATCAAATACCACCTTAATCTCAGGTTGACTAGGAGAATTTCCAAATTTGTTTCCAAATTTTAATATATTGGGTGCCAAACTATGATGGTTCGATGCCAGGATAAGCCCAAGAGTGTAATCGAGACTCCTTGGTGCCTGATTTTTAAATATGATCAAAGTGAAGAGTTGAAAGGAAAGGATCTACTATTTTAGCAGAAAGAAATAATCTCCCATTTGTGGCATGTGATTATGGAGCCTTCAGCTGGGAAGGATTTCTAACTTTAAGAATGCCATTAAAGGAGATGACTTAATTTTGCACAAGAGTGTTTACAGCCCCACTTAATTCGCAGCAGGGAGGAAAACAGAAGTGGTGGCAATCCCTGCCCCTCTTTTCCTTTCC
This sequence comes from Zootoca vivipara, assembly GCF_963506605.1. Classification (NCBI taxonomy): domain Eukaryota; kingdom Metazoa; phylum Chordata; class Lepidosauria; order Squamata; family Lacertidae; genus Zootoca; species Zootoca vivipara. The sequence continues at coordinate 6,711,631 of NC_083284.1, read as the reverse complement.
ACAAGCATATTGTCAGCACTCATTCCCGTCACACGGAAACGGGGCACTGACAACTGGTCCCTTGCAGCTATGGTGGATAGAAATGCTCACTGGATTCTAGACCAAGCAAAAGAGGTGAGGGCTGTGAGCTCACAGGCGCTCAGCGAGAAACAGCAGCAATCTCAGTTGCAGCTGCTTTCAACACCCAGACCTGCTTTGACAATGTTCTTGACGTGTGGAAAGATTGAAAACTCACACACGCTCCATGGACATGCCAATAAGATCCTTAGGAGCAGAGTGTCGCTGTCATGTTTGGAACACATGTCCTGGCTTTCCCCACCCCCATCTGGCCTGTGCTGTTTGCAAGGGTCAATCTGGCCAGTGCCTAGGTACGCCCCTCCCAGTGGGTTTTGGGTTTGGGGCTGCTGTGGGGAATGAGAGACAGAGGCAGGCACAGCATAATGGAAGGCCAGTGGGGCAGAGCTCTTAGGGAATGTAACAAGCTGCCTCAAAGTAAGTCAGACCCTTAGTCCATCTAGGGTCTAGATCAGGCATCCCCAAACTGCGGCCCTCCAGATGTTTTGGCCTACAATTCCCATGATCCCTAGCTAACAGGACCAGTGGTCAGGGATGATGGGAATTGTAGTCCAAAACATCTGGAGGGCCAAAGTTTGGGGAAGCCTGGTCTAGATGGTCTAGCAGGAGGACCATAGCTCAGTGCTGTGGGAATGTTGAGGTTACTAGGAGAGGATGTATTGATTCAATATTATCCTTCCTCACTTACGCTAGTGAGCTAGTAGCAGAGCACATTCCCTTGTATATAGCAGGAAACTAGTTGATACATTAGAGCCATTTGAGTTAAACAATCCAGTCTGGCTTGTCCAGATTGGACTGATCCTTCTAAATCCCCTTTGTTCCCTCTTAAAAACAATAATGGCACAACAGTCTTCATTTTAAAAGTAATGATAAGGTTTACTCACATTCAGTTCACAGTATGATCCTGAAGGCAGACTTTAGCTTGTAGTTACTGTTACAGAGAAAAGTGTGAGTTCATCCTTTGTGAGAGATGAGCCCATGTGCTGCTGGCTGAGAGCCAGCACACAGCAACAGCATTAGGATGGTCAAGAGAGGTCAAGAAGACAAGAGCAGCATAAGACAAGAGAAAGATGGCTGTGTGACTAGCCCCTTTGTAGAGTCTACCAGGGTCATGCCCATTTACCTGGTCACAGGCAAGTTCAATCTTTGGCATTTCTAGGTGGGGCTGGAGAGACTCCTGCTTGAAACCCTGGAGAGTTGCTGCCCGTCAGTGTAGACAATGCTGAGCTGGATGGACCAATGGTCTGACTCAGTAGAAGTCAGCTCCCTATGTGCCTAGATGCTGAAAAGGTAGAAATGTGTAAATGATGAAAGCTAGAGGTGGATTCAGATGCTTTCGTGAGGAGATTACCCCACAAAGACTTTGGACAGGGATGGGGGATATCACCATCACCATCATCCTCTTGAAATCCTTCTTCTTTTGCTGTTCTTCCTTGCTTGTCACCTTCCAAAGATTTAGAGGCTTAAGTCTGTGACTCATTTTCTATTGCTATCTCAAATCCAGCTCTCTTACGTCCATCTTCTGTTCATTTTCCCACTGGTTTGTTGATTTAAAATTCTTGGAGGGCCTGGTTGAAGGAACTGATGTCATGAATGAATTGGCTGACGTCAGTGAGTCACTTTGCATTAGCTAATGAATTAGCTGAGCCACACTGCAGATGATTCCGAAAAGTACAGCTCATGAGCTTAGCTGTAAACTGATTGAGACGGCAATCAAATGATTTCACGGGGAATAAGTCCAAATGAAAACAGAGGGCTTTTATGCCCAAAGAAACTTGTTTAAGGTGGTTCTGCACAGTCTTAGTTCATAATTCTTTAATTGTATTCTTTGTCCGTTGCAGAACTTCTTCCAACCAAGAGGCAGCCCATATATGCAAAGAAACTTGTTGTTTCCGTATCACTGATGTCATAATCAAAAAAGTATATTGTGGCCTAACACGCAGAGCGCATCCTGGTAGCATCCTCAAAGTGAATACAACACGGCATTGAACATAACCGATAGCATATTTGCATTTCTTATGCAAAATAGGATCATTATTGTGATTCCTGCATTGCAGGGAGCTGGACTAGGTGACAATTAGGGTCCCTTCCAACTCTACAATTCTGTGATATTACTAGTTGGTTGGACTGTCTGCAACTGACCTGACAATAGACTATTTTTGGGTGCATTGCACAGTTTTATGAACAAGATACCAGTTAGCATCTGGATTGGATTTGAACTGATGTTGTACATGTGCTGCCATTGTTTCATAGATACCCAGGTAGGTAGGTAGATACAGTGGTACCTCTGGTTGCAGACACAATCCGTTCTGGGGTGCCATCCGCACCCTGAAAAGTCCGCAACCAGAGCGGCACTTCTGCGCATGCACAAAGCATGATAGAACATGCCTGCGCATGCGCAAACCACGCAGAACGCTTCTACGCGTGCGGCGAAACCTGGAAGTAAACACTTCCAGGTTTGCCACATTCTTAACCTGAAAAGCCACCACCTGAAGTGGACGCAAAAAGAGGTGTGATTGTAAACTGTTTTATACATATTGCTATCATACTATGCTGTAAATTGGTTTGGAGTGCCTCCTGAGAGGTTATGCATGAGCGAAATCATCATCATCATCAACAACAACAACACAAGTGTTAAGTCCCCATGTGGAACTTTGCATAACAATTATTTCCCAACTATTCCCTGGGGATGGAAATTTCTCTGAAATTTTGAGGAGGGGTTGCAACTTGCCATCCTAAGTTGGCTGGGGCAGCAGGGAGGGTCCCATTTGCTTTCCTGCTTTTTACCATTTGTGTTCCCAAAGCCTCAGGCTGCAGAGATCCCTCCACAGTTTTCTGCCATCCTTCCACATTTCCTGGGAAGTCTTGGGGCAACACCACCTCCTCACGTCATATTGCAGTGCTCCCAAAGCCTTCTGGGAAATTCAGTCAACAAGAAGCAGCTCAAGGCTCTTTCTACCACTTCCCACTGACGATATTTCCTGGCAAGACTCGGTATAGCAAGTGGCAAAGCGCTCAGAAAAAAAAAAATCTTCCACAGCAAAATAGCAGGAAATCGCATGCTGCTTATACAGAACACAAATATTTGCAAGGTGTTTCGGCTCAGGCTTAGCCCCACCTTAGGCAACAATTACTATTTATGTATTACCCTACTCCAGTGGTTCTCAAAGGGTGTGGCAGGAGACAATGGCAACTGTGGCAGGAAGATTTGATGATAATCAAAGAAACATTTTAACATTTCAGTTTAATATCGTGATACTGAAGACAACCTTAGTTGTGTTTTCCAATGTATTTCTCCTTGTGCCACATCATTCATATATGATGTGGCACAAGAATTTTTTTAATTCGGAAAGTGTGGTCTGGAGGGAAATATTTGAGAACCACCGCTCTATCCTTTCTCCCACACTGCTCAGAGCAGCATACAAGGTTCAACCTCTGATCATTGTCTGCTCATAACAACCCTATGAAACCCCAGACTTATAGTTCGGTCGGTAGAGCATGAGACTCTTAATCTCAGCGTCAGGGGTTCAAGCCCCACATTGGGCAAAAGATCCTTGCATCGCAGGAGGTTGGACTAGATGCCCCTTGTGGTCCCTTCTGACCCTACAATTCTATGATTCTGTGACGTGGGTTAAAATCAATTGAGGGAGATCGATGGGCTAAAGGCTATCCGGGGAGCTTTCTTGCTAAGTCACGATTCGAACCTGGGTCTCCTCAATTTGAACCCAACTCTCTGACCACAGCACTAGCTCTCTGGCAGAACCCTCCCGCTCCAGACTAAAGTCATCCTACGATGCCTTTCATTAAAATGTATAGCAAGGGATTAAAAAATTAAAAACCACAAGCAGGTTCTCTGCTTCGTGCCTACATTTGAATGATTATTCAAGGAATTTCACTCCTCAAGTATTTAGGAAAACCTCATCCATCTGCTGTTTCTTTTCTTAAAGAAAAGGGAAGTCTAGCATGAGAAGAGAGTTCTTCCACCCAACCAGCTACGCCTAGAATGACAAGGATACAATTTTAGGCTGCAGCATACGGCCAGGAACCACCTGCTAAGTTTTCATGTATGCTGTTTACTGTGATTAGGAAGAAAGTGCTGCATTTTGCTACCATCCACGCTCCTTAGGATTACCTCATCCTTCCTACAGCCTTCTGTTGCCTTCGTCTTCCCAGCACCCCACCCCCACCCCCTGCCATCAAGCTATAGCGCCTTCCCAAATACTGCTAGGCCTCAGAAACTCCAGGATCTTAAATTCTGCAGGCGTCGCTGAACACCAGCCTTCCCCATCTGAGTACCTTCCAGATGTTGGAGTGAATGTATAAGAAAACTCACGCCCCAAGGGCAAGCCCAACACCGGCCTGTAGAGAAGGGTGGCAGGGTGCTCAAGAGAGCCTCTCACACAAACACATTCCTTGCCCAACTGCTGCACAATAGCCTTGCCATGTTGCCAGTTGTGCCTTACCATCTGGTAGTTATTTAGGGAAGTTTTTAATATTTAATGCTGTATTGTTTTAATATTCGATTGGGAGGCGCCCAGAGTGGCTGGGGAGACTCAGCCAGATGGGTGGGGTATAAATAATAAATTATTGTTATTATTATTATTATTATTATTATTATTAATTTATTATATTGTTATTATATATTTATTTTTACCCCTCTCTTTTTCCCTGGCTGGGACTCAAGGTGGCTCACAGATAATAAGAACAGCTAAAAATGGGTAGGTAGGTAGGTTTTTTTGGGGGGGGTATGCTGAATACTTGGATCCCCCTTCTAATTCCTGGATCCATCACAGATTCAATTGCTGGAATAGCCAGGCCAGACTGGTAATCGCCTGGGAGAGGAGCCATTAAGAAGACAAAAGGAAGGTAGTGGCCCATTAAGAAACCTATTGAGGGGGGGGGGGGTTGTGCCAGATGGCAAGTAGGTAAGGTCTACCCGGTGTTAGTTAGAAGAACAAAAGCCAGGGTTTGGGGTTTAGAGTTCGCAGCAATGTGACCTTGAGGGAAGAGGTTGCAGTCTGTTAAAGTCAGCAAGCTACAGAAAGTCAGAGCCATGGCTGGGGCCTGTTTGAATCCAGGGCTGCAGCTATGGGAGAAACAAGACCCTCTTGGGGTGACAATGCTGCAAAGCCCTCCACTGTAGGCCCAAGTTGCATATATGTGTAAATAAACTATATAGCATAAAGACACCAGAGTCTCTGATGTGCCCGCCGGGAGGGAAACATTGGGGGAGGGGGCGCCGGAGGGATTTTTGCTCCACGGCGCTGGATACCCCTAAGACAGCCCTGGTTAGAGCAGCCACTGACAAAAAAGAGGACAAGAGGGAGATGTAGATTTGCATAACATTTGCATGTGCTGATTTAAATGCATAAGTGCCAATTAAGGAATGATTATGATGGTTTAAATAGAAACACAGTACATCTCACCATGGCAGAGACTACCGCAGGTGACCAATGTGATGGCTTGGTCTGCTGCCAGGTGCTCACCGGGTCTGACTCTGAATCTGTGAGAGTCAGGGGAAGGGTCTGTGAGTTTTACACAGCAGTATGTATATAGGGGATCTGGATTTCCCCCTTCCCATTGCAAGACGGACAGTCTTGGCAGAAGCAAGAAGAGAAGGGAATGGAATGAATCTTCTCAACCGAAGGCCAGGATAAACATCCGGGACTATATAAAGCTCTTTGGTGGCAAATGCCTCTTTGCTTCCCTCCCAGTCCCTGTTTATCTCCCAGCCCACATTTTAGGGACGTGATGCCTTGTGATGTCTTGTGCTTTGCCTGGCTCTATCCCCTGCCCCCCCCCCAGCCTTTGCCAGCCCAAAGAACTTCAGAGGAGCAACAAGATGAAAACTCTCCTGCCGGGAGATGACGCTCAGAGCGAAGAAAGGCTCCTAAATTGACACCTCTGAACACTTTAACAGCTAGTTGGCCAATGGCAATGCATACTTGCAGGGTCTGACGTACTAAGGGGGAACTTTCAGTCAAGTAAGAGCAGAAGAAAATAAGAAGAGCCTGATAGAGACACTGGAGGGCAGACAGAGCTAACCCAACACAGTAAAGAGAGGGAGCTGTCCATGGAGGAGCAGGTCAATTCTGTGTCCCGGGCAGCTGTCTACCAGCTCCATCTGGTATGCAGGCTGAGACTCTACCTGCACGCAAACTGTCTCGCCAGAGTGGTGCCCAGTACATATAGCTCCCAGTACATATAGCTTGGACCTAAGCCTATCAAAAACATTTCTCTGTAATCAGGACTTTGGTTGATTAAAATCTATGGCCTTTAAAATGTGTTGATGGGAGAGGCATGATTGGTTTGTTTTCATCTTACGCATTCTGTGTTCTAATTTTGCATTTTTATGTTGTGAACCGTGCTGTGATTTTCGGCTGAAGGGTGGAATACAGATTTAATAAAAGAATACATAGCTTTATAGGTCATAACCAGCACTTTGAATTGTGCCCAGAAACAGACTGACACAAATATTAAAATAATCAAGATACATGGGATAAAAGAAAATATAATCTCAGTAGAGAAAATATAATCTCAGTAGAGGATTGGTTAAACAAATTTCCATATTTATTCTGTGTATAAGACACCCCCATGTATAAGACGACCCCTGTTTTGGGGGACTCCAAATTAAGAAAACACCCCTCAGCACAACCCGTGTATAAGATGAGCCCCAATTTTAAATCTAATTTTTGGTATATATATATATTTTTAAAAACCCTAGTCTTATACATGGAAAAATACGGTATGTGAATTCATAGAGTTGGCTAAAATGACAGCAGCCATTAGATTTCAGTCGAATCAAAAACTTAAGAAGAAATGGAACTGTTTAGAAGAATATATGACAAAACAGCATTCCAAAACAAATTTATTGATATGCAATTTATTGATATGCAGTTCGTAAAGGAGTGGAAAAATTATTGTAAGATTGTTCTGGGGGCCAAAGTAACTAATATATATAACACAACGACAAGTTCAAAATATAATAAAGGATGTTGTGTTGTGGTGTAGGAAAGTCACAAAAATAGAATGAGATAGACACAGAATGGAAAATGGGAATTTTATTACAGTGGTACCTCGGTTTATGAACACAATTGGTTCCGGAAGTCTGTTCATAAACTGAAGCATTCATAAACTGAAGCAAACTTTCCCATTGAAAGTAATGGAAAGTGGATTAATCTGTTCCAGACGGTCCGCGGAGTACTTAAACTGAAGCGTTCATAAACTGAAGCGAACTTTCCCATTGAAAGTAATGGAAAGTGGATTAATCCGTTCCAGATGGGTCCACGGCATTCATAAACCGAAAATTCGTAAACCGAGGTGTTCATAAACCGAGGTTCCACTGTAATCTAATAATTTACACTGTATATTCTGTATACCTTAGAGCACATATTCCATGTTATAACAATTAAATGAAATAAAGATAAAAAAGAAAATATAGTCCCATCAAACTTAGTACTCATGAATATGAGTAATAGCTCTATACATCCTTAGCCTATCCTAATAAATTATAAATATTGTATTGCATATAGTCTGTTCTTTTTCCTGAAATTTTTAGTACTTTTTACATACTCTTTTTAGCCTCCATTTTTCAACTGCATCTTACCTGTCTTTCTCTATCTTTGATCAGCACCGCTAAGTTTGTGTAATCAAAAAATTGCAAAAGCAATTCAGATGCAAATCATCACCATCAAGTTTATTTATACATTGCTTTCCCTCAAAATTATGTTCAAAGCAGCACACAAGAACGGTAAGCAAATCATCAATATATGGGTACCAGAAAAGTTTCAGAATATCAAACACATTTCTTAGATATAAATTTTATACCCACATTAGCGAGCTAGAAAAAACAAAAACAAAAAACCATTAACCCAGATGTTTGAAAATGCTTAAAACAACAAAATATTTTAGGGGTGTTCTTTTCTACTACAAACTACATTTTAATACATTTCGGGGAACCAATGATAGTGCCTGCATCCCTAAATCAGTTTTTCTTTGGAAAAGCCATGGAATGAATACACACACACACACACACACACACATACACAAAGCATTTTACATTGGCAGAGACAAAAAAGGCCCCCAAGGGCAGAAATCAATAGATAGAAAGCTGCTTTCCTATCTGTACGTACTGTTTCTTTATATTTGAGATTAAGATTGATTCAACAAAAATTGATGTTCCATGTATATTTGTCTCCATGGTACTTTTAAAGGAGAGAATTGGCTAGGTGCTGATAATGCCTCTATGTTCTCCATGTTGGAGAACAGCCTTTACCAAAGGTGTCATGGGCTTTAAAGAATCTCAATCTCAAGACGCAACATGCTAAGAGGAAGGCACGCCTGGCAAATCCACACCGTGATCAACTCCCGCCTGGAAACCAATGTCCCCACTGTGGATAAGCCAGAATCTGTGGATAAGACCACTGTGGATCCAGAATTGGCCTCCACGGTCACTTACGGACCCATTGTTAAAATTGTGTTTATGGAAGACAATCTTACTCGGCTACGAGTGATCGCCAAAGAAGAAGAAGAATCCCTCCATGAAGAGTTTGCTGTGGACCTGCCTTGCGGTGTCTTCTCTGTGGTCAGAAACTGTTCACATTAACTTTGTTTTGGAAAAAGCTTTGTTGTCTGCAGATGTTCACGTACTTTTAAATTATATCCCTGCAGAGACTTGGGTGGTGAAGGTGGATCCTGCAAGCTCTAAGAGTTGCAAAGAGCCTTAAGGCTGTGGTCAACTAACTCTTGCTCAGAGTAGACTCCTTGAAATGAATGGCCATGGCTAATTTAGACCTAATAATTTCAGTGGGTCCACTGAGTAATTTCTCCTTCCCGCCTCGAAATAGAGTAGACCCACTAACATTATTACTAGGTCTTAATTCATACTATATTTGAACGTGGCACCATGGTTAAAACATCTGCAGTGGCTCCCCATTTGCTACCAAGCCTGGTTCAAAATCCTTGTATTATTTACAAAACCCTGAACAACCTAGGCCCAGAGGACTTTAAGGACCACCTAAACCATTATATCCCAGCTCTATCACTGCAATAATCTGCAGGAACATTGCTAGTGGTCCCCTGAGTTAGCAAGGCTCTTCTGTGATTTAGTTGTGATTCCTGAATTGAAGGGGTTTGGACTGAATGGTCAACACTACAATTTTATGATTCTATGATCCAACTGTAACAAGAAGGTGAGTCTTTAGTGCCATCGTCCTGCACCTACAGCAATAGAAATTCAGCAGGTGCCTTCTGCTTGAACCTTTAAATATCTGCTTTTTTTAAAAAAAATTTAAAAAAATGCTACCAAACTTAGGCAGCCATTAAGAAAACCTATTTCCATATTCATTGATGATCTCTGAGTCTAAACTTTCTCATGGTCTTTATTGTATATAGATGCTGTTGTAAACTGCTTTGATTTTTTTAAAAAAGAATATGAATAGGAGTATACAAATATTTTTATAAATACATAATAATTTGACCACAGGATAAGGTGAAATAAGACATATGAGCCCCAATGAAATATAATGCACCATTTCATGTTGAGACCATCCATTTACACATCAGAGAAGAACTCTTGACAGGACTCAAGTGAGGACATAGAGGACTTTTTCTCAGCAATCTGGGCGAGACAGCAAAGTAGGATTTCTTTAGCAAAGTAGGATTTTCAGAACCCTTCTTTGGAGACAAGTGATTATCCATAAAAGTTGGCCACGTGGAAATATCCTGACCTCAGAAGCTGGAGTTTAAGCTGTCCTCTCGGTCAGACTGACACAAGTTATTGTGGGGGAAATCAAACTCAGTGCTTTGCCTTGGGCAGTAGAAAATTCATCTCAGGTCTTGACAGACACTTAAATAACAAGCCTTGTTATCAACTGGAGATGCAGCTTGGGAGTAAAGGAAAGCTCACACCCTACCTGCTGTTTCTCCTCTTCCCTCACCAATTATTTCTTTTAAAAAATGCTTTGTTCCCATCTAGAGATGGGCGCATGTGGAGAGAGATAAGCTGAATCTCACTGAATGGACATGTCGTACCAAGGGCTAGAGAAGACCAGAAGCCTTCATCAGTCTAGATCAGCTTTCAGTGGTTTCAGCCGTCAGCCCTTAGAAGAATGAGCAGGACTGAAAATGGTCTTCAGCTTTCCAGATGAGTGCAGATTAGACCACCTGGCCTCAAGCTTTCAAGTATTTTCCTCTGCTTCTCAATAAGCTTTTATATATCCGTTTTTTCAAACAGTGTGTTAATCGGTACTCTTTTTCCACAAGTGAAAAGGAGAGAGGACCAAGCAGGTCAAGCATCTTCATAAATCAGGCAACACATGATCTATATCAGGCATTCCCAAACTGCAGCCCTCCAGATGTTTTGGCCTACAACTCCCATGATCCCTAGCTAACAGGACCAGTGGTCAGGGAAGATGGGAATTGTGGTCCAAAACATCTGGAGGGCCGAAGTTTGGGGATGCCTGATCTATATGGTTTGGCAACAGGAATTTTTCCTTTTTCCAGTTTCTTTTCTTCCAGAAATTAAATCAAGTGCATCCAGTTTATACACCCATTTTTGCAATATAGGTAGGACAACAGGTGTCATCATTTGGGCGACCTCCCAAAGTTTTAACATCCATATTTCAATTATCAGCAGTGTATGTGTGTGGTGTGGTGTGTGTGTGTGTGTGTGTGTGTGTGTGTGAGAGAGAGAGAGAGAGAGAGAGAGAGAGAGAGAGAGAGAGAGAGAGAGAGAGAGAGCTTAGGAAACTTCTTGCAGCTTTTGAGACATCTGGGGAATGTCTGGGAAGAACTTCAATAAAACAATTGACATTCCTAAAGACAGCCCCACCCAAAGTATCAGCTTGAGTCTGCCTTGAACACCTTTCTAGAATTATTTCCTTGTTAGGCAAGACTACCCCATATAGTCACATGTCTCAGGGAACAGTTGCAGGTGTAAATAACTGTTTTACAATTTATCTGTGTGTTGTGTGTCCCCCGCCAACAAAAATCCTGGGAACTGTAGTTTGATGAGATTGCCGATAATTTTGCTAGAGTTCCCAGCCATCCTACAGTTCCCTGTAGGGGAGAAAGGGCAGTAGCAAATACACCACTTTTGTTCTGCAGTGTGGCTATGTCCATATACATCTAACTTTTTCATTTCTCTTTTAGCTGTGAGCATTTCATTCATGGTGTGTGTGTGTGTGTGTGTGGCCTTTCGCCATTCCCAAAAATCAGGCTCACAGGAAGGGCAAAGTCCCCAAGCACAACTTGAACTCAAAAAGTGCATTTAGAATGCAAGTTTACTCTGTGCTTTCTTTCCCTCTTCCTTCCTTTTTTTAAAAAAAAAACACCCCTCTGGACTTCCTTTCCTTTCCCTCTGTCTTGCGGCTATTCATTACAATGGCTGACACAATGGGTTTCTTACCAGGATGCCCGGTGTGTGTAAATGAAATAACAAACTGTCGGCATGGCAGAGAACTCTCTCTTCAGCTTTTTATTTTTAAGCCAGAATAAAAACTTCCAAAGCTAGAACCCAATATTGGAGTTTGCTAGGAAAAGGAAAGAGTTGGTGAGAGGGGAAGAAAGGATAAGATCAGGGCTTTCTTTCAATCTCTCAGATGGGCGCCATTGCCATTATAAGAAAGCAAGGGGGTGTTCATGGTGAGTTCCGGTACCTCTTTTTCTAGAAAAATAGCACGGGATAAGATCCAGAAAATGTCCTTATTTTATTTACAATAACTTGGGGTGGTTTACAAGAGTAACACTGCTACCTACCTACACACACACACACACACACAGAGAGAGAGAGAGAGAGAGAGAGAGAGAGAGAGAGAGAGAGAGAGAGAAATATAAACCAGCAAATAAAATCAATGCAATAAAAAAGACAAAATGAAAAACCTTGCCAGCAACACCAGGAAATAATTTCAACAGAGTTTGGACATTAAATTTGAGAGTTTAAAACTGGCTTCTTCAACCTCGGCCCTCCAGATGTTTTTGGCCTACAACTCCCATGATCCCTAGCTAGCAGGACCAGTGGTCAGGGATGATGGGAATTGTAGTCTCAAAACGTCTCGAGGGCCGAGGTTGAGGAAGCCTGGTTTAAAAGGTCTGGGAGGAGGAGGTTTTCACCTGACACTGCAAAGACCATATATTGGGTAACTCTCTGTAGTGGATATCGTTAAACTGTGGAACTCTTTCCCACAGGAGGCAGGGGTGGCCACCAACCTAGATGGCTTTAAAAGAAGGTTAGACTACTCACCACGAAGGCTGTGCTCTCTCTCCACAGCTGGAGGCAGCAGTGCTTCTGGATACCATTGCTGGAAACCACAGGAAGGGGGGAGGGCTCCGGCAAAAATAACTTACAAAAATGTATCATACCAGAAGGAACTAGTTGTCAAAATAAATGCAATACGTCAAAACAGCAAACAAACAAAAAATGCATTTTGGGGGAGAAAATCACGCTAAAATGCTGCCCACTAATTTTCATACGGATTTCTTAAACGCAAATTTCTGCAGAAATGTGGAGAACTGGATTTAGGATTTGAAATAGAGAACCAAAATGGGCATATGCCTATTTGCGGGAGGTGCTCAGATATTCCTGCATCTAATGCTGGTTGGGCAAGATAACCTCCCTGCCCCCCTCAAACTCTGTATTTCAATAACTGACCTTCAGTTTCATTTTCTTTCCTGTCATCTTTCCGAATCTTAATTTTCCATCACTCCAGGTTGAAATCGGTACATAAGGCTCCTCTAATTACTATTTGCAGCTCCCTCTCTTTTTTCTCTCTCGTTTGCTTTAATTATATCTCATTGCGTCCTGGTTCCATCTTGGAAGCAGCAATGGGATTATCCAACCACCCTGGGAGACAAAAGGCAGAGGGGAAACATGATTCTAACTGCCTTTGCCAGCTAATTTATGGACTTTAAAAAGCAGAAGCAGCAAAAACTTTTGGACTAAATTGAAGCATTTCAGGTTCATTTAACCCTAATCCACCGGAAAAGAAAGCCAGACCTCTCAATTTTCTGCTGGGTAGTGGCTGTTAAGTGGTGTTTAGAGAATTTATTCCTGATCTAAGCATTTCTACCAGGCTATAACTCAGAGGGAAGCAGCGTTAAAGGGTTTCCCAAAGGGCCCAAACCCCAACTCTTTGGGGTCTGAGATCTTCAGAATGTTCCATGTATATCATTATAGATGCATGAATTTGTTCACATGAAGTTGGCAGGTAGTCTCCTACTAACAGGACAATCCTGGCCAGCATAGTGTAGGGTGCTGGACTAGGAAATGGGAGGCCAGAATTCAAATTCCAACTCGGCCATGGGCTGTTCACTGTCTCTCAGCTTAACCTACCTGACAGGGTTGTTGTGAGGATTCAGGGAAAGAGCCATGCATGCCACCTCAAGGTCTTTGGCACCCAGTACGTTTCCGAGCACAATTCAAAGTGTTGGTGCTGACCTTTAAAGTCCTAAACGGCCTCGGTCCAGTTTACCTGAAGGAGCGTCTCCACCCCCAACTGTTCTGCCCGGACACTGAGGTCCAGTGCTGAGGGCCTTCTGGCAGTTCCCTCGCTGAGAGAAGCCAAGTTACCAGGAACCAGGCAGAGGGCCTTCTTGGTAGTGGCACCCACCCTGTGGAACGCCCTTCCACCAGATGTCAAAGAGAAAAACAACTACCGGACTTTTAGAAGACATCTGAAGGCAGCCCTATTTAGGGAAGCTTTTAATGTTTAATATATTATTGTATTTTAATGTTTTGTTGGAAGCCGCCCAGAGTGGCTGGGAAATCCCAGCCAGATGGGCGGGGTATAAATAATAAATTATTATTATATTATTATTAAAAGGTGGGATATAAATATAAAAATAAATAAGCATAAATGAAATGCTCCTGAATTCAATGGGGCTTATTCCCAGTTTAGTGTTAGAATTGCAGCCTTCATCATTCAGAGTAGACCCATTGTGATCCATGGTTTTGAGTTAGTCATGACTATGAATTCCAGTGGGTTGACTCTGATTTAGTTGGATACAACTCCACATGTTTATGCAAATTCATGTTGTAGGCCTTTATATTCCTGCCAATGCCCCTGTCTGGGAGCAGGCCCCCACTGAATTCAATGCGACCTACTTCCAAGTAGACACTGCTACCCATGTGCTGTTCATCAGTTAACAATCCTGTCCTATCTTCCCTCAGGTCAAGTCTGGGGCATGCAAAGTCTGCATAGAGGTGTTAGGCCTTGAAGGGTATGGGTCAAGCAAGATTAGTGCAGGTCCAATCTAAGGGCTCTTCCACAGTTATGTTTGTCCCATGGCTGGAAAGCAGGGGTCTGAGCAGTTTTCTACTTGCCCCATGCTTTCTAGCCATGAGTCTGAAAAGTTTTGCCTTCACCCTGTCACTTTCCCCAGGAAAACCCATTTAATGTTAGATCAGAACAAACAGCAATTTGTGGAAAACCCAATTGCCATTTGTTCCGATTCCCTGGAGAAAAACAGTGGGATAATTGGAAGTGCGGGTGAGCACTAGGGTTATTACAGAAGTCCCATCTAAGTAGCGGTGAGCCTGGCAAAGGAGTGCTGAACAGGACCCTGGAGAGCTCCCTGTGAGCCAGGTTAACCAAAACTCTCCAAGAGTGAGGTAGGGCCTCAACACCATCTTCCTTCTTGGGTTTTAATAACACCGCAAGGCCAAATGGAGGGGCCTCATTACTACATACTACAGTGTAATACTTCTCAATTACAATCATTCATAAAGTCTTGGGAGAACTTCCACAAAATGGACAGCATTTAACCCCTGAAAGACAGCCCCCAAAGGCACAAGCCATTCAGTTTGTGGAATATATGTTCCTCAAAGCACACCACATTATCAGCTGTTGCTTTTGCAACAAAGGCCCTCCTCTATCTGTCCAATCCATATTGAATGAATTACTCCAAAGAACACAGTGTCCCATTAAATCTCAAAAAGATTAACTACTTTCATCCATCCCTGCTCATGAAAGGTCTGGAAGTCTCTCAGAAAAATACTCGGGCTATGTATTAGATCCAGCTAAATCCCGGATCCTGAACTGAATTGGCTGGTGCCTGTTGACACATTATAATAATATATGTCTGGGGAAATTGGGGTTTTTGTTTGTTTTGCTTTTGTTTTGTTTTATAACGTATTTTGTGTTTTCATTTTGTATTTTTATGTTGTGAACCGCCCTGTGATTTTTGGATGAAGGGTGGTATACAAATTTAATACATGATGGTGATGATTTGGCACAATGAAGCAGCCCCGTTTTCCCCCTTTACCTAAGAGTAAGCCCTGTTGCACTCAATTATCTTATGCAGTGTTTTTTTCTGGGGGTACTCAAGGATACACAGTACCGGTACCCTTTTTCTAAAAGGAAAACCACTGGTTAAAAGTGTGGCAACTTCATGGTGAGTTTGAGCACCCTTTTTTCTTTCCTAGAAAAAAAAACACTGATCATACTTCTGAGTAGACCTGCACAGGATTGCACTGTTCGTAAATGGAAGAGAGGATGACACTTTTTGCCCTTGCAGTTGTTGAATAATTGGAAGACAGGAAGCCTTGCAGAATTACAAACCATCCAACAATTTGCAAACCATCCAGCGATTTCTCAGTGGCTCCCTCCTCCCACCCATCCTCCTGCTTTATACATGCATCAGGACAAGCCTTTTTGACAGCTCAGGTGCTTGCTTGAAATTCAGCTCTTTGCTTTGCAGAAGCCTGTAAAAAGTCCCCAGCTAATCCCATTTCCCCTTCTGCCCTGATGCACACATACCGGTAGTACCACATAGGAGGGCATGTCTTGGAGGTGGGATGAAGAATAAATGGTCTCAGGCCTCATTGACAGATACTATAAAAACATGGAAGTTTCCCCTGGAGACTTTAGAAAGGAAGACACTGTCTGATGAGAAAATAAATGAAAAGAAGTTTGTACAGCGGATGCATTTTTTTTTAAAAAAAGCAGGGAACCCTGTTTCTGTAGCCATGTCCAGCTTTTGTCTCTGTCCATAATAATGAAATAAGTTTGAAAATACAATTTTTTTAAAAGACTCTGTGGGCTTTTTTAAAAAACAAAACAAAATGCTTTTGTGAAGTATTGTCAGAGGTCACTACTGCTTTCCACTAGAAGCCTGTATAGCAGGTGTGGGGGATTTCAGGCCTAGGGGGTTAAGACGGACCTCCATGCCTCTCTGTCTGGCCTTCTGAACTCTTCCCAGGCCAGCCCCTCCACTGTCCTTGCATTGCACCCTGGGTGTTTTTGCCTGGCTGGAAGGTGTCCTCAAGGTCATGCCTTTTGCTTCTTAGGATGGAGGATGGTTAGAGGTGTGTGACAGTAGAAACTCACCCACTGTGCAAAGCCAACATTTGTACCTGTTGCTCTTCCCATGTTTGCTTCTGGCCCTGCCCACCATGGACAGGTGGACCTTGGAAAGCTGCCCAGAAGAGTATATGAACCTTCCCCACCCTTTATGGGGGACAGAGAGAGAAACAAATGGGGAGAGCAGAAGTGCTGGCGAGTTTTGTTTTTTAAAATCCCCACTCCCCACTCCACTTTTCTGTGGATGTTCAGAAGACTCAAATGCCCTTTTTTCTTGAAAAAAACAACCCCTAAGGACATTGTGTTTGAGTGTGTGCAATGATTTTTGCCTTTCAAGGAAGACATTTAACTGTTCCAGAAAGTGCAGGGCCTCTGAGAATGGACTCTGCCTTTCAAAACCCCTAGCCAGCCTGATCCATGGTCAGAGATGATGGGAATTGTAGTCCAGCAACATCTCGTGAGCTCTACTTTGCCTACCTCCCCCCTGTTCTAACCACTACACCCCAGTACTACTCCAGGCAAGTTCAATCCTATTCTTGCCTCCTGACGGCTGGGTTCCCTTACCCATGCAAGCAGCTACATAGAAATTAATATATGCCACTCATGTTGGCAGGATCCATTCCTTTGGTTTCCATAATCATTTGTTTTAATCCCGCATGGCGCTGTCTAGACGCCCTTGGCATAGGCCTGATTCCTTCCAGCGTGTGTTTGGTTTGGGTCACGCCAGTTAAAATAAAAGCGGTTACCTTATTATCCAAACAACTCTTAATTTTTAAAGTGCAGCGGTGATAGCAAGCCTGAAAAATATTGACTTGAATTCTTTTCCCTGTTTTTAAAAGGATTAAAAGGCTCAGATGAACTTGACCGCTCATCCATTTTAAGAATAAGAGACTTAGCACCAAGCTTAAACCTTATTTTCAAACCCTCCAGGTGGCTTTAGACAACCCCCCCAAAAAAACCAGGGCATCTGTTCACCAACTCAGGACCCCGAAAACTGACAGCTTTCCCCCATTGGCTAGGGGTTTTGTGGCCCGGTCAAAAAAAGGCTCAGATGAACTTGACCGCTCATCCATTTTAAGAATAAGAGACTTAGCACCAAGCTTAAACCTTATTTTCAAACCCTCCAGGTGGCTTTAGACAACCCCCCCAAAAAAACCAGGGCATCTGTTCACCACCTCAGGACCCCGAAAACTGACAGCTTTCCCCCATTGGCTAGGGGTTTTGTGGCCCGGTCAAAAAAACAAAAGCTATGCTTCTAAATCTGAACAATCCCGAGGCTTTATACTGCAAACCAATCACAGGAGCTCAAGGAGCCTGCCCCTCTTTTCAGCAGCAACTTCCATTAAACAAATGTCCCCCAACTGTGTCAATAAGAGAGGCGACGGTGACAGGGAAGTGTTCCCTTTCCAAAACACTGCTAAATATTCAAATGTCATTGGATGCCTCTGTGCCAAAACACTGAGGGGAAAAGGTTTAACATGGCAAGCCCGGAATTTTGCATTATTGGTGCTGAGCTTTATGAGATGATGGACCTTCGGGCTGTGTAGCAACAGAGGCTGCTCTCCTTCAATTCCTCCCCAGCTCCGACAAATGCCACAGCCTTAACAACTCCAAATGAGACTCGTTGTCACTGCAGGCCGCTGTTAAGTTCAAGGCCAAACTAAAATTTAGAGACTCTGCTAATCCTGGCAGACTTCTTTTTCATTGCATCTTTATCTATTGACTCCCCACCCCCAGGGGCTTATTAATGGCTGTACAGATACTGAAGCTGTAAACTTTAATGGTTACCTATATTTGTTTTAACAGAGTTCTAATGTTGTATACTGCCTTGGTGTTTTATGCTTTAGGACAGATAAAAAGAAAGCACTTCCTCATTTGATAGACGTTCCCACTGGAACTTGTACATTCAAATAAACTCTGTAATACAATACAATAAACTCTATATTACAATACATACTTGGCTGTGCTATTACTTTAATACACAACACACACACACACACACACACACACACACACACACACACACACACACACACTTAGTGAGAGTTACACACGAAGTCTTTCAGGGACTGTGGCTTCCTGCGACTTCAACTAGATCGTCTCACTTCCAGTGTTGTGACACTAGGGGTTGGAGGCTGAGGAGTCTCCTTGGGAGTATCGGCTACAGCTGTCCCTTCCAATGACCCACCCCCAGCTCATTATCTTCTGCCAGCTCCGTATTCCCAGCGAGGAGCTCACCTTCCGACTGCCCTGGTGGGTCATTAATCAGTGCACTGACTCGGGGGCGGCAACTCTTCATTTAATGTGGGGGTGTTTGGTCCCTCGTCATCACTCCTGCTGGGTATCCTGTGTCTCAGCTGATCCATGTGCCAGCTGATCCATGTACACCAGACCTGACCCTGTGACAACATGACATAATATGACACAGGACCGCTGGCCTGCGAAACGACCCTCGGAACCCAAGACCTCTGGCATAATTCCTCACCCAAACAAGACCCTCCAGATTAAGGTATCTCGTTCTGTCTCCTTCGGGTTGGGGCGGCTCCCATGCCGAACAGGAGGGCATCCTATCTGGATGCACAAAGTCCAGGGCTGTCACCAGCCTGCGACCTAACAGTAGCTTGGTTGGTGACTTTCCCATGGCTGTGCATGGTGTGGCGTGCTGTAAGAACAGCATACGAGCTATTTGGGCTGCCCAGTCACCTTCCAGTAGATGTGAAATAGCACCCTTTGCAGTTCACACCATTCGTTCTGCTTGACCATTAGACAAGGGATGAAAAGGGGCAGAGGTCACTCCTTGTATGAAATTGTCAGCGAGGAAGCCTCTGAACTCACTTGACATGAATGCTGCCCCAATGTCTGACACCAATGTTTCTGGCAGACCATGCGTGGCAAACAGCCGCCTTAATACCTTGATAATGGCTGCTGAAGTGGGACTGGGGACTAATGCTACTTCCAACCATTTCGAGGATGCATCGACCACAACAAAAAACGTTTCCCCTTGGTAGGGCCCTGCAAAGTCTATGTAAAGACGGTTCCATGGTGCTCTGGACTGTTCCCACCAATGAATAGGTGCCCAGGGAACCTCAGGTCGAACCTCTTGGCATGCCTTCCATGTGCGTACCCACATTTCTATCTCCCTATCCATCCCTGGCCACCACACATAACAGCTGGCCAGGGATTTCATTCTGACCATTCCCGGGTACCCCATATGCAAGGTTTCTAGAATGCGGTTCCTAAGTGGGTTAGGGATGACTACCCTTTCCCCCCAGAGTACGCACCCCTTATGAAGGTATAGCTCATGCTGCCGCGTTAAAAATGGGCAGAACTTCTCTTCTTGGCCACCACTGGGCCACCCCCTCCCTACCCAGGCAAGGACACAGGAGAGTGTGGGGTCCTTTTGAGTCCTGGACGCAACTTCTTCTGCGGTCACAGGAGCACCCAGCAGTGTCTCTAACATCATGACCTGTTCGGCTGGTGCTGGGTCACAATCACTAGCCCCCTGGAGTGGAAGCCGACTGAGGGTGTCTGCATGACAAAGCAATTTCCCTTTCACATGGAATATATTATATTGGAACCCGTTTTAAAAAATCGACCACTTGAGCATTCTATGGGACAGGATTTGAGGGGTTTGTTTGTGGGGGTTGAACAGACCCAGCAATGGCTTGTGGTCCGTTTCGATTAAGAACGATTATCCATACACATAGTCGTGGAATTTCATTACCCCCTCTACCACAGCCAATGCCTTTTTGTCGATCTGCGCGTAGTTCCTCTCGGTGGAAGTAAGAGTCCTCAAATAGAACGAAATGGGTCTGTCTGACCCATCCGCCTCTCTGTGGCTGAGCACAGCTCCCAGTCCATATTGAAATGTGAGTACGATGGGTTTCATCTCATCATAATGGGCCAAAACGCTCTCAGCAGACAACATTCCCCTAATGGTTTCGAAAGCCTTTTGTTGCGGCTTTCCCCAATGCCAGACGCACTTCTTCTGCAGAAGCCTGTGCAAAGGCTCTGCCACTGCCGCTTTGTGCGGTAAAAACACATGGTAAAAATTCACCAGACCCAAGAACGATTGGAGTTCAGTTTTGTTGCTGGGCCTGGGGGCATTGGCGATGGCCTTAACCTTGTTTTCCATGGGGTACACTCCCGCAGCATCAATGGTGTAACCAAGGAACTCCACCGTAGGAACTCCAAAACTACACTTTTCCTTTTTTAGATGGAGCCCAGCTTCCTGGAACTTTTTGAGCACCAGTCTGATGCGGCTTTCCAGCTCGTGGGAGTTCCTCCCCGATATTAAAACATCATCAAAATACGTGAGGGTGTCAGGCACCCCCCTTAATAACCTCTCCATAATGCCCTGAAATATTCCTGGGGCCACACTTACTCCAAATTGCAATCGGTTCACCTTAAATGCCCCTTTATGGGTTACAATAGTTTGAGCTTCTGCTGTTTGTGGCATTACAGGTAGCTGCTGGTATGCCTAAGAGAGAGAGATCTTTGCAAATATTTTGCCTCCAGCCACTTTTGCCAGCAGTTGAGACACCACTGGAATGGGGTAAGAATTTCCCCGAATTGCCTTATTTATTGTGCATTTATAGTCTGCACAGGTGCACACTTCCCCATTTGCTTTTAGCGGGGTCACTATTGGGGTTTCCCATCTTGCTGAGTCAGCTGGTGCCAATACCCCTTGCTGGACTAGCTTGCCGAGTTCTGCCTCTATCTTGGGCTGCAAAGCGAATGGCACGCGTCTTGGCTTGAGGCAAACTGGAGCCACCCCTTGGTCCAACTCGAAGTTAATGGGAGGCCCTTTATAGCACCCCAGACTGCCATCAAATAATGATGCGAACTCCCCATAAAACTTATCAAATGTTTCTGGGGCTATTGTTACTGAGTTCAGCCCAGAGATGCCCAGCCCTAAAGCAGGAAACCAGTCTGTTCCCAAGAGGCTGGTGCGCTTTCCTTTGGCGATCACCAGCTTAAGTACGGCCCTTTTGTCTTTAAAGTTAACATTGACGGAACACATTCCAAGGATGTGTATTCACTGGCTGAGTAAGATTGTAATGTGGCAGGGAAAGGTTCCAATGGAGGAAACTTACCCCCTGAGAAGCAACTCGTGAGCACCACAGCCTTTCCCCACTATCATTCCCCAGCAACTGCTAATTCAGAGGTTCACTGCTTTGAGGTGGCATACAACCATCATTATTTGTAGCCAATGAAAGCCTTATCTGCCAGTTACTGAAGAGACCTGTCTGTTAAGCTCCAGGCTGACAACCCCCTTCCAGGGGAGAGAACAGCCACCATGCCTTGCTTCACAGCTGAATAGTTAAGAACATAAGAACACCTAGTCCAGCATCCTGTTCTTACAGTGGCCAACCAGATCCCTGTGGGGAAACCCACGAGCAGGATTTGACCGCACGTGCATTCTCCCCTCCTGAGGTTACAAGACACCAGCATTCAGAAGCACTGTGACATTTGTCTGAAGCTTCCAAGTTGGAGGGCATCACATTCCTGTGGGAGAGAGTTCCAGGGATTCTGAAGTTCGTCAAATTCCATAATTTAAATTGGGGGTGGGGAACCATTTCCAGGCTGAGGGCCCAATGTAACCCAGAAGCCTACTATCCAAATACTTCACTCCACCTCTAGCCTTTGTCATAGCAAGTTGTTCACACTGTGGGCTCCTCTGCAAGACTGGAATAGTCCATCACCCATGACAATCACTGGGGGATACTAGTTGAGGATGTTCCTAGCTTAGGATGGGAGATGATTGCCATTGTGGGAATAAAACATGGGACACTGTCTCCCAAGAGGCAGCGGAAGGGCAGAATAAAAAGGTAACCAATCAATAAAATCTGAGAGAGAAGGATCATTAAAAAGAAAGTATAGGCAATCTTAAACAAAATAATAATAATAATATCCTGATTAAGATGGGTAGGCTTCCAGGGAACAGATGGAAGAACTTCTGCAGCCAGATCATCAAGGGACTGTGATGCCTACTTTGGAAGAGAATGGATTGGAGTTGGCCGCTGTTAGAACAGCGTATTAGATTAAGATGGGCCACTGCCCTGATCCAGCCAGGCTGTTCTTATGCGCTTAGAATTGTTGTGTTGATGTGAGCTTCTTGCAAGAGCTTTTGCCAGTACGGCCGAGCTCTTTTCTTCCTTTCGCTCCATCCTGCCAATGCTGTATGTTGTTCCCCGTCTTCTCGCCAATGCTTTCCATGACTCATTTGGAGAGTAAGGCTTTGTCAGGTTGACTCATTAGCTCTCAGGATCCTTATCGGTTGGAGATTAAAAAGATTGATTCAAATAACGGGTATGCCCGGGGGGGGGGGGGACACACACTCGATAATGACTTCCCAGGTCAACTCGGGTAACCGATCGTAAACAACACAGGCAAGCGATCCCAGCCACACACTTGGGTACAGAACGTCTGCCAAAGCGTGTGTTTCTCCATCGACGCATTTTGGCTGGCAGAGTCCTGCCTCTCTTCTCTCTTGAATGGCATATTGATCAAACAGGTAACTTAGGAAAAACCTAAAACATAAGAAGAACCTGCTGGATCAGGCCAATGGCAACTGGCATTCGGAAGCATTGCTGCCTCTAACTGTGGAGGCAGAGCACAGGCGTCCTGGCTAGGAGCCATCCATAGCCCTCCCCTCCTCCATGAATTTGCCTATTCCTCTTTTAAAGCCACCCAAGTTGGTGAAGAAGAAGAAGAAGAGTTGGATTTGATATCCCGCTTTATCACTACCCGAAGGAGTCTCAAAGTGGCTAACAATCTCCTTTCCCCTCCTCCCCCACAACAGACACCCTGTGAGGTGAGTGGGGCTGAGAGACTTCAAAGAAGTGTGACTAGCCCAAGGTCACCCAGCAGCTGCATGTGGAGGAGCGGAGATTCGAACCTGGTTCACCAGATTATGAGTCTGCCGCTCTTAACCACTACACCACACTGGCATTAGAGCCACCTGTTGGAATGAGTCCATGGAGCACAGGGAGGATTCTTTTTTTATTATTAAAATTTCTGTTTTACCATTTAAAATACTCATTTTACATCCTTAAGAGCTCAATGACTTCCCTTCTTCTCTTTCCGTTCATTTTGCATATCATGAATCCCTGCATATTTTACAAAAACTATACCATTCAGTATTCCATTATTGCATCCATCAAAACCTATTTACACTGTTGAATTCATCTTAGCGATGCCAGCGTTTTCAGCTGCACACAGTTATTTCCCATATATTCAATAAACGTTTCCCAATCTTCTCTAAACGTATGTTCTTCTTGTTCTCTTATTCTATATGTTTTTTTAAAAAAAATTATAAATTTTATAATGACCAAAAAAAAAACAAAAAACCACAAACAAAAATTCAAATCATAAATCTTAACTCAATTGACTTTCCTCCACTCACCCTCTTGGTTTCATTGCTTTATGCTTATTCATGCACGTCCATAAAACCTTATAATCTTAACAATCCAATTTTAAAACCTTATTCATCTTAATAGAAGTGACTTTTACATGTTCTACTAATGTAGAAGTCTATACACAACACTTGAAAAATATGTATTAAAGATTTCCATTTTAAAAAAAACAAAAAAAACTGCTCACGCATGGATTTTCGCCTGAGCAAGGCTCTGTGGGGAACAGCACATTCTGCCCCAAAGCAGAGCCAGAGAGACCACAGTTTACAGTCTGACAGGTCCTTTGACACAGAGACTTCTTTCTAACTTTGCGCACTATTGGTTGACTATGTCTTTGCCACCACAAAACCAACCCCTGAGCACCTGGCCTGCAGATGTAAACATGCCACCACCTTCTTGGCTTAAAATAATGAACAGAGTCTGCTGCCTTTGATCCTGCTGACTTTCGAAGCGAGTGGTTGGATTGGCATGCAGGCCCAATGCCTCTGAAATGGGACTGGGGCAATGAAGCCTTTGGGGAGAGGACTCCACTGACACGGGGGATGGAGGTGGGCAGCCCTTGTTGATGCTGCCTCTTGCACCTGCAGGCACGTCTGGCTCTCATCGGAGCAAGCTGCCCGTCGGTGGGGCTGCCAGGCACACCGGAGGAGAGGGCAGAATCTGAGCCCTTCCAGTGATTTTGAGTCAAACTGCCAGCAGCTGTGGGAGGCTGATTGCCGGCTGATACATTTGATTGCTCAGAAGGGAAAGAAAGCCACGGTTTGAAAGGAGCGGGCAGTCGGAGACTGTAGCAGTGGATAAGCCCTTTGCTCCACCATTCTGCCACTGTTTACCTTCATGTGGTGCTGTCCATTATTTCTCTTCAGGTGGCTAATCGCTCTGATCAAGAAGCTGAGGGATTCTCTCTTCCCGATTTGTCAATTCCACTCTGCTGGAAGCGATGTGTGAGGCTTTTTAAACATTGTCTTGGCTCACAAGTTCTTTGCAGCTTCCCTTATCAGAGGGTCTCCAGCTGAGCGACCTCTTCATCTGGCTAAGAACATCAGAAGAGTTCTAATGGATCAGTCCAAAGGTCAACCTGGTCCATGGTCTAGGAAGGGCTATGGCTCAGTGGCAGAGCAGAAGGTCCCAGATTCAATCCCTGAGCGCATCTCCAGATAGGACTGGGAAGATTTCCAGCCTGAAAAGCTGGAGAGTTGCTGCCAGTCAGTGTGGGCAACACTGAGCTAGGTGGGCCAATAATCTGAATTCCTAAAAGGCAGCTTCCTACTCCCCATAGCGGCCAGCCCAAAGCACAGAGGAAGCTCACCAGCAGGAAAAGGCACTTGATAGAACGAGAAGGAGCGTCTCCACCCCCATCGTTCAGTCCAGACACTGAGGTACAGCTCCAAGGGCCTTCTGGCAGTTTCCTCACTGAGAGAAGTGAAGCTACAGGGAACCAGGCAGAGGGACTTCTCAGTAGTGGCACCCTCCCTGTGGAATGCCCTCCCATCAGATGTCAAGGAAATGAACAACTATCAGACTTTTAGAAAACATCTGAAGTCAGCCCTGTATAGGGAAGTTCTTTAATGTTTGATGTTTTACTGTGCTTAATGTTTTAAACTTGTTGGAAGACACCCAGAGTGGCTGGGGTGGGGCAGCCCAGTCAGATGGGCAGCACATAAATATGTTGTTGTTGTTGTTGTTGTTTGTTGTTGTTGTTGTTATATCATAGAACTGTAGCATTGAAAGGGACATGCGGGTCATCTGGTCCTACCCCCTACTGGTGGGGTGGAAGATGTGCATGTTTGTGTGTTGAAACTAGTCTACTGTACAAAGGTGAAACTTACACTCATTGTTCCACCCACTTTTTCTTCTGGTCCTGCCCATTACTGGCCCCCAGCCCCCAGAAGGTTGCCCAGAAGGAAATGTGGCCCTCGGGTGGAATAAGTTCCCCCAGCCCTCCTGTAACCCTCCCCTCCCCATTGTAAACCTGACCAAAAAAAAAACCCTCCTCCAAACTGCCATTAGCCTGAAGAATGTGCTGGGACTAATAGCAGCTGGCAGGGAAGGGTTAAGCCCTCCCTCCTCGCTCGCTGTGATCACAGTGAAAACCATCTTCTCCCTGCAGCTATTTGGTTTTTATTTCGTGTCCATTTCAATTGCTTTCCCATCATTCAGACCATGCGCAGTTTGGCCTTTCGAAATTCTAAGCTGGGTCTCCGCTGGCACATGGGTTGGGGAACTGCTCTGCCCCAACCACACCATCTCAGTGGCAAAGCTCCTGCTTTGCACGTAGAAGACCCCAGTTCAATCCCTGACACCCCCCAGATAGGGCTGGGAATGCTCCTTGTCTGTCTGAAACTCTGGAGAGCTGCTGCCAGCCTGCGTTGACAGTACTAAGCTACATGGACCCAACAGTCTCACTCAGCAGAAGGTAACTGCTGATGTTCCACAGCTGCTTCATAGGCTCAGAAGGTGAAGGCAGCAATTTGCAATCCAGTTAAAGCGGAAAACCTCAGATTTAAGCTGCTCTAATCCGTTCAGTGGTGCTGGGAGAAGTAAATTCCTGAGCTGACATCATGTTTGATGGCATCTGATGACAAAGTACAAATTGCCTTAAAAACAATCACTCCTGTCGACATCCTGCAGTTCTGTGTTCCGTTTCTTACATGAGCATATGGAGACTTCAGATGGTGGCCATTTGATCAAATGCATATGAGATGCAAATACAAACATAAAGCAATGGGCTGGAAAAGGGAAAAAGCAGACCCAGCCTAAAATTAAACTATGCAATCACTCACTATACAGGTTGGTAGCTGTGTTGGTCTGCCGTAGTTGAAACAAAAATTTAAAAAAAGGATTTTTATTATTATTTTGACTCACTATACATTCACACTTCTGTCTCAAGAGCAAAACAGGATGGAATGCCCCAGAAATACTTTTAATGAAGGTAAACTAGAACATGTTTTTTAAACAAAGAAGAAGAAAAATCCTGCATATGAATTTGTGCAAAAGATTATTTCTAGTATTTTGAGGTGTATAAAAATATAACTGCAAATTTACATAGGCAGGTGGTTTATAGCAAGTCTGGCACCTGATTCATCTTTATGCCAAGTCAGACCTTGAGCCATCTTTAACCCAGGTTAGACCACCTGCTCCATCTTGATGCTGAGTCAGACTAGTTATGCAACCCCCAAGCTGAAACTTTTCTGGGTGAGCTTGCATGAGCACCTGGAGGCTGAGAGGGAGGGTGTGTCAGAAGGAAAATGAAATGATATTGATCTATATTTTTAGTAACTTTGTATTAATGCAACTTTTTATTTGTAACTGTGTATTTTTTTTTTTAATACAATGGTGTGGCGGTTCACTCCACCTGCACAGAACCCCCAGACGTTTGACGGTCCGTTGGTACCTGCACCAGCCACTGATCAATTACCCACTGCCACCAACTAGTATATGCCTGGTAATCTCTTCATTCACTCCAGTCAGGGATAATGTTGGAACAAACTGTGTTTATTGAAGTTCAGTACATAAGCATGTGGTTTCTGAATGAATAGTTCTTATTATCTTTAATAACAGTTCCTATACCAGCCTGTACCTACAGCTTTTAATCAATCACAGTTCCAACTATCTCTCCCTTCCTCTTTCCTCACCATCTTTCTCACACCCTCAGGCTCTCTCTCCCCTGCCCCTCTCAGAACTTCCCACCACCCTTCCTCAAAGCTCCAAAAATCAGCCACCTCCTCTTCCCAGGGTGGGTTTATATAGTCCTCCTAACTCCGCCCCCTAGGGTTCTAACTGGCTAATCCCTTTAACTCCTTCCATGCTGTCCCTAAATTTGGGTGATCGTCACAAGTGGTACCTTGGCTGTCAAAAGGCTTGCCTCCCGAACAAATTGGCTCCCAAACGCCGCAAACTCAAAAGTGAGTGTTCCACTTTGCGAACGTTTTTTGGAAGTCAAACATCCGTTGTGGCTTCCATGGCTTCCGATTGAGTGCAGGAAGCTCCTGCAGCCAATCGGAAGCCACACTGTTATGTACTAAGCTTGGATCCTAGAACAATAGGCAAGTAGGATCCTAGAATGCAACAACTGATTGGCTTGCAGGAGAAGACCATCGGGCTCCAGGAATAAGTTAATCAGCCTATTAGGCTGGTAGGATCATAGAGTCCAACAACTGATTGGCCTGCAGGAAAAGACCAATGAGGCTCTAGGAGGGAAGCAGAATCAGCCAATCAGATGGGACTCATTGTGTAAATAATGTATATAAAAGCCTGAGGTTTGGGGGGCATTTCATTCACTGTTTTACAAGCTGCAATAAAGAGCATGAAGTCACTACAGGACTCCGAGTATATTTCACACACCTTGGTCTTTGAACGGTTCCGGGAGTCAAAAAGACAGATTAAGTTTGACAACCAAAGTACCACTGTATTTTGTTTAAGTTGTCTGTTGCTGCTTTTTTTGTGTACTCCGCTTAGAGATATTTTTAATATTTTAAGCAGTATAGAAATTCGATAATCAATAATCAGGACCAATGATGTTAAGGAATGCAGGTAATGGGTTAATTCCTTTCATTAGAGAAGAAAGAGCTGACTCATTCTGACTCATTCCTGAGATGCACCTGGCTGACTCTCATGACTTTCCTATCAGTGTTACGGAGCACATGAGGCAGGTAATGTTGGGTATAAAAGGGGTCAGATTACAGCATTGGTTGTGGGTCGTTGGAAGTGGGCCACTGGTCATTAGCAGGAAATAGCTGATTATTGCAGAACTGTGGAGTTGCCTGAACACTTTGAGAAGAGCTCATCTTCGAAGAAGAATCCGAGAATTGCCAGCTTTCAGGACTCAGAGAATTCTAAGCTGCTGCAGGACTCCGTGCAAATTGACTTAAAACTTGTGTGTGGACTTTGTTAAGCAAGGACTCTGAAGTACAGAAATCCCTCTGGAACCTGCATAAAGTGTGTAAATATAGAGTTTGTGTTCTATGTGTGCTAAGTAAAGGAACTCTGCTTTTAAAAAAAACTTGTTGGTGTTGGTGAGCTTAAGACCTTTACTGATTTACAAGGTGAAGATTAACACACTCCCCAACAAATTATCCATCCAATTACTGAGTTTGGAGGGGCCATCGGTCTACCTCTGCATAAAGCAATTTCCTACAGCAGGCGTAACCAATGTGGTGCCCTCCTGATGTGGTTGAACTCCTTCTCCTCAGCCCCAGCCAGCATGGCCATTAGTCAACTGCAAACACCTTCCTGCTTAGAAGGATCCAGTGGGCAGGGCAGACCAATAAGTTTCTTCACAGAGAAGCTGCCTGCAGTTCAGAGGCTCACCACACAGTGTAGCCATACACATACCCACCCACCCCCACCCACATTTTTTTTAAAAAAAGGTTCAACACTAGCTGCTGTTGGAAGAACCTCTGCTGTCCTTAGGAGCTCTCCGTGGTCCTGCAGAACAATTATCCGCTGAACAAGCAAAAGGGAAGGTTCAATCCACAGCATTGCTGGGAAAGCCTCCCTGTTGGAAGCCTTGTCAGTAATGACAAGGGATGAGGAACCTTCACAGATGCTGTTGGAGTCAGTACCCAATTTATGCACTACTAGTATCATGAAGCCCGTTAAATTAACGGGTGCTAGAACATATGTGGTGCAACAATGAAACTTGAGAAGCATTGAAAAGAACCCTACTCAGGTCAGTGCAATAGTGTCTGCAATGCTGCAGCATAAATAGCATCTTTGCAACTCAAAGATTGCAACTGGTTGCAACTCAAGCCTGTTCTGAAACTTTTTTTGTCCCCATTTACTGTGAGTGGAGGGATGGAAGAGAAGCAGTGTACTGATATGTTGTGTCCATTTACTAAAATCAAGGTATTGCCCCCAAAGTTTGAAATCTGCAGAACACATTTTTTAAAAAACATTCCCAATATCTCCCTGAAGGACACGACAGGGACATGCTGTTCCAGAAAGCAGAGAGATAGTTTGACCATATTTAGAATAAATGCTGTTAATGGCATTTTACATTTTGTTAATTCTGTCCTCCCATAAGTCTCCCAGGCACAGTGGTAGGCTTGTGGCAGATCTGGCTTACCCAGTGGAAGACCAACAAATTTGTCCCTTCCCTCAGCCCCCTTCCATGCTGTAACTTCTGGTGGGGGTGTAATAACGTAGGTACTGAGCACCTCACCACCGCTGCATTTCTAATTTAGGTCATTGTTTTGGGCAAGGGGAATACCAAAATGGAAAAAAAGGAGCTGCGATGGCTCAGTCAGTTGAGCACGAGACTCTTGATCTCATGGCAGTGGCCTCAAGTAGAAAAGTAGACAGCAGAGCTGACATTGCTCGCCCGCCACCACTTGTAACGGCCGCTGCCGCTTAGAAGCGAGCGCGCCTGCGTGGAGACAGAGCGCACTCGCTCGCACGGGGTTATCTCACGCAATGTCTCAAGAAAGGAGCCTTGAACGTGGCGCTTGTTTCCGCGAAGGGAAGCCGGCGCGCGCGGGAAAGCTCTCCATGGGAGCCTGTGAGGCAAAAAGCAGCGCGCGCCTAGACCTCTCTCTCCCTCTCTCATTCTCCAGGGGAGGCTGGGCTGCGGGAGGGGCAGGAGCGAGTAGAAAGCGGAAAAGCCTTTCCATGTCCACCCTCAAGAAGATTAAAGGACTGGTGGACACCTAGAGTGCTTCTCAGTACTTTTAAAAAAATGTTTGTCCTACAGAATTTCAGAGGCGACTCTGCCTCAATGTTAGTTATGGAAAAAGTGGTATACTGTTTTTAAATGTTCGTTTAACCATTGCGTGTCCCCAACCTGTAAGGATCCTGGATTGGGGGGGGGGGGTGCTTCACTTCCTGGAGCGTTCCTCCTTTCCCCTCTCCTATTGTGGAGGAAAAAAAGAAAAGTAAACACCCTCGGAGAGAGGGGGGGAGGGAGAGGAAGAGGAAGAGGAAAGGAAAAATGAAGGCATCCCATTCTATATCTTTGTTTTACAGCAATAAATGGTCGGACATGAAAACACGCATACAAAAAATCCAAGCAGGCACAGCAGCGGATGATGTTACAGAGCCGAGATCTGCCTCCTGCCTGGACTTTAATTCATGGATCACGAAGGTCAGCGCAAAAGCTCGGGGGATAAAGGGGAGAGAGTCGAGCGCGATATTAGATCCTGGGGAGCAGCTGGGGATTCTCACTGCAGGGCTCGGGGACTCCGCCGGGTCAGTCGGGAAACCTCGCCATCATCTGCTGAAAAGGCTCTCGGTCTTATCCCCCGACCTGTAAGAGCTGAAGACCCAGAATTTTTGCCGCTCACCACCCCCGCGTTCAGCCCGCAAAGGGCCCGCTCGTAAAGGCGGTTTACTTGCAAGTAAGACCCAGGATGTTCAATGAGGCCGACGGCCTTCATCCGTCTCTTCGGGGTCGCAGGCGGCCTTAGCAGCCACCTGTTTCATGCAGGATCGGGCTTCAGCGGAGGCTGGGGCTGCCTAAGCCCAGGGAAGCCGGGGTTTCAAAGGCATTTCCTCCTCCGAGCGGCGCTACGGTTTCCTTGCTCCTCAACTCCCCCCAACCACACATCTTCCTTTGCCCCTGCCACTCCGCTCCGAGTCCCAACGGCTGTCCGGCTGGGAGCGGTGGTTGGCGGCCGCAGGGAAATGGGAGGCAGAGGGGTGGGGTGGGTGGGGAGAGCGTGCATGTTTGTGCGTCAAGTCTCTGCGTCCAATCCCTGTGTCTGTGGGGCACATGCGCAGTAGCGCAAACCCAGGGACACAGGGACTGGACGCAGAGACACTTGGACTTTATTATATAGGATAGCTTTCAAACTGCTAGGTCGGCAGGAGCTGGGACCGAGCAACAGGAACTCACCCCGTGATGGGGATTCAAACCGCCAACCTTCTGATCGGCAAGCCCAAGAGGCTCAGTGGTTTATCCCACAGCTATTAAAGCTATTGAGCCCCAAATATGATGTAGATTAGGTCACCTCAATTGGTGTTTATCCAACCCAGGTTGACTACAACACCCAAAATCCTTGGCTATAAGCCATTATGATTGGAGCTCATAGGAATTTAACATCTGGGGGCCCACAGGTTCCCTATCCCTGCTAGAAGCCCCCGGGACAACTGTGTTCTGTGTCTGGGCTAAGTTATGCTCACTCTCCTCTTTCCTCCCAGCAAGGAATCCCTTGAAGCATTTGTCACTCGGTGCAGACCAAGTCATCCGTCCTTCCCCGCCGCTCACCAGCTGGGGTTGAAAAGGCCCTTGGGAAAGCATTGCACTCTCGACATCTTGGTGTCAATGGTCCTCTGTGGCTTTTGGACCAGCTCCATTTGCATCCAGCTGGGCCAGGCACACCGCAGAGCCATTGCAGGCCGGGTGACTCTGACCTGGCATGCCATTCAGACTTCTGTTCTTATCGCTTTTCTTTTCTCCTGCCCCCTCAAAAAAAGTCACTTCTGCAGAAACCCAAGTTTCAGATTCTGAAATCCCACCACCACCCCACAAAAAAACCTACAAAAGTTTATACAAAGTAAATGTGCAAAATTATTTTGGATTTGCATTGTGTCTTTTAGAGATGGCAGTCAAGAATATCTCGGTTCGCACACAAGGTTTAGCAGGGGTGCATGATTCATGGTGCAGGTACCCTCTGGCAAGAAGCATTAATATGAGTACTTAAAATTCTTTAAGTGGGTTAGTGCTAAATGCAACCCCAAGGGGACAGACCTGGAGCCCCAGGCAAAAAAAAAAATACAGATGCAAAGGAGGAGGAAAGGAAGAGCTCTGTTGGTTGGTTCACCCTAGATCTATGGGGAAAGCAGCTGTTTATGTAAACAAGGCTCAAGATTAAATGCCTAGCCATTTTCATTGCACTCTGTTGTTATGAAGACTTGCAGCCAGATACAAACTGTCAGGGGCTTGAGATGCAAAAGAGAAGGGAAGGTGGTCCCGGGTGTCTGAAGACAGAAGGCAATCCTGGAAACATGGAGATAGGCAGTGTGCAACACACACACACACAGGGCTTACTGTGATAGGGATTGGGGTGGTGGCAAATTCTGCCCCACTTGGAATCTGGGTCAAACTGGGTCCCAACTGGGGGAGGGCAAAATGATTCCAAACCCGACTCTAAGATCAGACCTAGCATGGTTTGAGCATATCCCAGAAGTCCCATTTATGATATAAGGTCTTTAATGGTTGAGCTTGCACTCCCTCTGATGGGCTTCTCTGGATAGAGCTGGACTATCTCTGAAGTGTGGGGGGAAGAAGAAGAAGAGTTGGGATTTGATATCCCACTTTATCACTACCCTAAGGAGTCTCAAAGCAGCTAACAATCTCCTTTCCCTTCCTCCCCCACAACAAACACTCTGTGAGGTGAGTGAGGCTGAGAGACTTCAGAGAAGTGTGACTAGCCCAAGTTTAGACATTCCCCTTTAAACACACAGCAGTTTGCTTGTTGCAGGTTCGTCTGAACCTCTCTATATAAGATTCCTGGTAAGATCCCTTCTTGTCCCTCTTAAAAAGAATATAAGTGAATATCAAGTGAATATAAAAGTGGTTTACTCACATTCATTCAGTTCACAGTTAGATCACTGAAGGCAGACTTAGGTCCCCAAAGTATATATACATGTGGAACTATCCCATATGGGAGTTAGTCCCAAGCATAGCTGCCAAGTTTTCCCTTTTTTCGCGAGGAAGCCTATTCAGCATAAGGGAAAATCCCTTAAAAAAGGGATAACTTGGCAGCTATGGTCCCAAGTGACTGCAGACAGGCAGTCACTTCTGCTCACACATAGAGAAAAACAAAATGGAGAAGAGAGGAGAGCAAAAGAAGAACGTGTTCTCCCCTACCCAGATCAGGCCACACTCACATCAAGTCACATGCAGAGCGAGTCTCTGTCCCAGCTCAGGAGGAAACAGGAAGTTCTCTCCTGGCTGGTACAAAGCATCCCCTAGCATGTCCATTCTGGGAATGTTGTACTTGACTGCTATGTGTTTTATATCCCACATGAAGGATCAGGAACATCACTTGGGAGTGCACCTGTTGCCCTCTTTGTCACTGGTGGCGCAAGTGGCTTCAGTGGTTAGGAGTCCCTTCTGGCAGTTGACAGGACAGCTTTGGCTACAGTCGTCCAGG
Organism: Zootoca vivipara; assembly: GCF_963506605.1. NCBI lineage: Eukaryota > Metazoa > Chordata > Lepidosauria > Squamata > Lacertidae > Zootoca > Zootoca vivipara. The sequence continues at coordinate 6,677,746 of NC_083284.1, read as the reverse complement.
CATTAGTAATCTCCAGAACTGGATTACTACAATGTAGTCTAACTGTGGCTTCCCTGAACATTGGGCTGGGAGATATAGCTAATGCAGAATGTCACAGCGATGCTTCTGAAGTGGACACCCTGTCGATAGGAGGCAGCTAAAAGACCTGCACTGGCTGCCGAAATGCTACTGGGCCAAGGTTAAGAACTTGAATGAGACCTTGGGGTCATAGTTTGATGGGCATGTAATCCCAGTGTACAGCAAGTGTGAAAATAGCAAATTCGGAAAGGAATGGAAAATTAAACTGCCAACATCATCATACAGTAATGTCATCATACAAATCAATGGTACAACTGTATTTGGAGTACTGTGCACAGTTCTGGGTACCTCGCTGCAAAAAGGATATTGTCATGTTGCAAAAGGTTCTGTAAAAGGCCATCTTTTCTGATCAAGGGGATGGAGGAAAGGCTGCAGCATTTGGGATTTTTCCATAAATAGAAAAAGCAAGTAAGAGGTGACATGACAGACATTTATAAAATTATACATGGCATGGAAAAATTGGATAGAGAAAAGCTTTCTCCTCTCTCTCTCTCTCTCTCTCTCTCTCTCTCTCTCTAAGTCTAGGACTTGTGGATGTCCAATGAAGCTGAATGTTGGAAGGTTCAAGACAGATAAGAGAAAGTACTTTGTCACACAGCGCATAGTTGAACCATGGAACTCGCTTCTGCAGGAAGCAGCGATGGCCACCAACTTGGATGGCTTTAAAAGAGGATTAGGCAAATTCGTGGAGGAGAAGACTCTCAAGGGCTACTAGCCATAATGGCTGTTCTCTGCCTCCGTCGTCAGAGGCAGCAGTTTCCAAGTGCCAGTTGCTGGAAACCACAGGAGGGGAGAGAGCTCTTGTGCTCGGATCCTGCTTGCAGATTCCCCATGGGCATTTGGCTGGCCACTGTGAGAACAGGATGCTGGACTAGATGGGCCATTAGCCTGATCCATAAGGCTCTTCCTATGTTCTTATGCCCCTGACTTTGATCCATGTGGGAGACACTGCTTGTAGTGCCATATGTTCCTGAGGTCTGCCTTACGTCCACTGAGAGCAGGGCCTTGAGTGTGGTGGCACCTGCCGTGTGGACAGGTACCTACAGTATTTGCATTGTGGTGCCTGCTTAAAACTCACCCTTTGCATAAAGGGTGACCCAGCTATATTGATGTATAAATCTGATCTACTGATTTATGGTGCCTTTTGTACTAGTTTTATTAAGGAAATTTTTATCATTGATTCTACGCTATTCACAGCCATGATACTTTTTCTTAATCCTGGCACACCAGGCCCAGAGACCATTCCAAGTTCTGTTTCCACTGAAGCCCAGATTAGACTGTGGATCTTAGTCTGGAATTCAGGCTAAGTGGAATTAGTGTACTCTGGGATCCAAAAAGTCTTTCCAGAGGGGAACCCAGCAGTCCTTAGGATGGGGGCTCTGGGGAGGGAGAAGGATGGAGATTTTGCTAGCTGGAAAGAAAAACTTCACTAGATGCCAGGGTTTAAAGCTGAGGTTGTCTTGTTGCAAAGCAGCATGTGCAAGCCACAATACTGTTATAAAATGCCAGGTCCAAGCCACAGCAAAGCGAGAATGCAACGTGGAGGGTTGCTCACAGCAAAGCAGTATCAAATGTGGCTTTTAATATTTTGTTGCCAAAAAAAAGTACCTCAGCATTCTGAAAGTCACATGAATTCTTTGTCAGGGCTTAAAGCAACTGGAACAGTCCCAAGGGCTTTGTTCACCCCACCACTCCCACCCCACACCAGCAGATTTGAAAAGAAAAGATACACAATTCATTAATCTACTTCTAAATGGTTTACAGGACATGCTGCAAAACCAGGCTTTCGAGTTTCCATGCAGCCTCCTTCTTAAGCAAAAACACACATAAACACACTATTAAAAAAAAACAACCCTGATGTTTGATAGAACCAGCTCTCATCTCTTTGCCAGAGGGTGCCTATGAGAACTGACCAGGAAATGGAGAATGGAGGCCACAGTCCCTTCTGGACTACCTTCCAGAGACCACATGATACTGGTGGGTGGGGCCAGGAGCAAAAGTGGGTGGAGCAATTGATGTAATTGATGTGATGCAGGCTGATTTCTATACCCCACCCCTCTGTATCAAAGGAAGCAAGAAGCATTACCAGGGATCCTAAGCAGCTGAAGCCTTCAAAGAGGGTGCAAAGCAGGGCCACTAGGTGATGTAGCTGGGGAGAGTCCCAAGGGCCAGGTGGTGAGGCTTAGGGGGGGCACATTGATCTTCCCAGGCTTGAGGTTTCCCACCACCGTGTTAGCATAGCTGCCAAGTTTTCCCTTTTCTCACGAGGAAGCCTATTCAGCATAAGGGAAAATCCCTGTAAAAAGGGGATAACTTGGCAGCTATGCGTGTTAGACAGCAGACAGAGAAAGTCCCCAAAATATTCTATTTAATCACCGGCTGCAAGATAAGTGGGCTATTAGGTAATGTTACCAGTGCAAAGAGGTATATGGCCTAACTGGTTGTCCCAATGCAAAACTGATGGTTTATATGTCTTTTTTTATTTGGTAATGCTGGGGGGGGGGGGCGCTGATGGGACTTGGAGTCCAACAATTGGAGAACCACAAATGTTCTCCAGCCCTTCAGCAGTGCGAGAGGATTTCCTTCCCATGAAATCTCGCAAGCCGTTGCCTGATCCATGGAAATGAAGTATGTATGTGTGTTGCCCTGGTTGGTTGGTCAGCATCCGTCTGTCTCGGGAGGCAATGGAGGAGTGAAGTCAAACTGTTCGAAGGTTGGAGCACCTGCTGCAGCTGCAGAGACCAGTACAGGAGAGACATGTTTTGTTGCAGCTGGGGCAGAGGAAGGCATCCAGCTGTGCTGCTGCAGATGCACCAGGCCGTTTCTTCTCTCTGCGCTCCTCCCAACGGTCATTCCTCCTCTGGTCACTGCTATGGATACACAACCTGACTGTCTGTGTCATGTTTGCAGACATCTTTGTAGCTGGTCTGTCAGTGGGTCTGGTGCCAGAAGCCAGAGCATGTCCTTGGGGATCCTGCCATCTTCAATTCCATGGACACGACCAGGCCAGCATAGATGTTTCTGAGACATGAGTGCAAACATGCTGGGAATGTGGGCTTGGGAGAGCACTTCTTCTGGAATTCATTTTTATTTGATTTTACAAATGCAAATTAGTTACAATGCCAAATGCATATCCATAAGGCGAGATTTCTCTGAATCTCGCGACTTCCCCCCATCCCCTCCATGGGTCCTATTGTCAACATTTCCAACTGCATATTATTTCATAGTCAATATTTTGTATCTATCCATATTATCCATCATACAGTGGTACCTCGGTTTACAAACACAATTGGTTCCGGAAGTCTGTACTTAACCTGAAGCGTACTTAACCTGAAGTGAACTTTCCCATTGAAAGTAATGGAAAGTGGATTAATCCGTTCCAGACGGGTCTGCGGAGTACTTAAACTGAAAATACTCAAACCGAGGCGTACTTAAACCGAGGTATGACTGTATTTGTTACATTACAAGTGGCATTAAAATCCTGCTAATGTTTTCATCTGCTTACAGTGGTCTCCTAAATAAACTTTTCCCGTTCTTTCTTGAATTTCTTGTCTTCTTGGTCTCTGAGTTTCCCAGTCAGTTTTGCCATTTCAGCATAGTCTAAGCCAGGCATCCCCAAACTTCGGCCCTCCAGATGTTTTCGACTACAATTCCCATCTTCCCCGACCACTGGTCCTGTTAGCTAGGGATCATGGGAGTTGTAGGCCAAAACAGCTGGAGGGCCGCAGTTTGGGGATGCCTGGTAAGCTGCCATTCCTCTCTGGTAGGGATTCTTTCTTCTTTCCATCTCTGGGCCATAGCTGTCAAGTTCTCCCTTTTTTTAAAGGGAAATTCCCTTATGCTGAATAAGGCTTCGTCGCAAGAAAAGGGAAAACTTGACAGCTATGCTCTGGGCTAGTAGGATCCGTGCTGCTGTTGTCGCATACATGAAGAGTCTTTTCTATTCCTTTGGGATCTTGGTACCTACAATTTCTAATAGGAATCTATTAGTGAGAGCACACCTTTGTTCGAGGCTCTGTCCTGCCATGTGATGCTACTTCCTTACCCAGAACATGTGGAAGGTGTTGAGGCAGCTGTAAGTTACCCACAACTCACTTCCAGAAAGCATCGTTCTATATGTAAACATTTCTTATGTCGCAATTAGAGGCAGTAAATGTTTCTGAATTCCAGTTGCTGGAAACCACAGCAGCGGAAGGTGGATTTCTGTTCAGCAACTGTGGAAACAGGATGGTAGGTCCTAATCCACCAGGCTCTCCTTATGGCATAACATTTAAAGCTCCAAGACTTTGGCCACCTCATGAGAAGAGAAGACTCCCTGGAGAAGACCCTGATGTTGGGAAAGATGGAGGGCACAAGGAGAAGGGGACGTCAGAGGACGGGATGGTTGGACAGTGTTCTCGAAGCTACGAACATGAGTCTGACTAAACTGTGGGAGGCAGTGGAAGACAGGAGTGCCTGGCGTGCTCTGGTCCATGGGGTCACGAAAAGTAGGACACGACTAAACAACTAAACAACAACATACAGTCATACCTCGTGTTATGTTTGCTTCATATTACATTTTTTCAGGTTCTGTCCCGCGGTGACCCAGAAGTACCAGAAAGGGTTGCTTCCGGGTTTCGTCGTTCACGCATGCACACAAGCGCCAAATCGCGCCACACACTTGCACAGATACGCCGCTTCAGGTTGCGGGCTTTTCACGTTGCGAACGGGCCTCCAGAATGGATCCCGTTTGCAACCAGAGGTACCACTGTGAAGTTTAAATTAATTATTTTTTTTAAAAAAAATACCAACCACTCTGTTCAGGATGCTTACATGATCTGTCATTCTTGCATTGAGAAGGGGGTTGGACTAGATGACCCTTGGGGGTACCTTCCAGTTCTATGCTTCTTTGCTCTTTTCAGGATATTTCTCTGTGGATGTCCTGCATTGAGAAAAGAGGTTGGGAAAGAAGATAAAATCCTGACCAGAGACGAATGGTTGATGAAGATGATGGACTATGCCGAAATGGCGAGAATGACCGGGAAGATCAGAAACCAGGAAGAAAGGGACTTAAGAAGGAATGGGGGGGTGGATTACAATGTATTTTAAGAGAACATTGTAAACAACTAAAAACTTTGGCAGGATTTGGGTAACACTTGTAATGTATAAAAAAATTAAGGTAAAAATGGATTATTTAAGAAAAATAGAGAAAATAAGTGAAGCAGTTGGAAAAAGAGAGAGAATGGAAACCATGGAAGGACAGAGGGGAGTCAAAGAATTCAGGGAATCCTAAATGATGATGTTGATGTCTAGTGTTTGAATTTAAATTTGCAATGTAAAACTTAATTTATTTATTTATTTTAAGATTTATAAGAGAGAGAGAAGGGAGGTTGGCCTCCCAGTTTTTGAATCCTCTCCCTAGCCACAATGAAAAATTTTTAAATGGAAACATATCAAAACAAAATAAGGCACTGAAAAAAGAGAGAAAGAGACACGATTTGATTCCCCGCCCCATATACAATTTAACATATACTTTTCTAGCCTTTCCTGTGCGACTGCACTAATTATTGAGGGGAAATATTGCTTTCGTGCAGCGTCACAGCTGACATTAAGCATATGACAAAATCTATATCAGTTAGCAAAAAAACAAAAAAGAGTGCCTTTTAGCAAAGCACAGCTCTAATTTGTTTAAATTTGCAGCTCCAAACTGAGAGAGTGTTCCACCATTTGGTCTGATGCACATAAAAACAAGTTGAGAAACTTATCAGACTGATGGGAACCTGGGTTCAAATCTCCACTTAAGCCATGGAACTCACTTGGGTGACCTCAGGCCAGTCACTTTCTCTCCCCCTTACCTACCTCACAGGGTTGTTGTGAGGATAAAATGGGGAGGAAGAGAACCATGTACACGTACCACTTTCAGCTCATTGGAGGAAAGGTGGGATATAAATAAAATAAATAAAAGCAAGTGCCAAAAATTTGAAAAGTGTCTAGCTCTGAGGCACCCTTTGAGCTTGAGCCAAATGGTCCTTCTGGCCTCCCCAACCCAGATTGGTTTTGGGACTAGATAACTTGGGACTCCAAACACCCCATCCAACTCTAGGGATCCTTCAAGTGGAGGAAGGGCAAGATAAATAAAATAAAATAAATATGTTTACATGGAAATAAGATCCATTGATCACAATGAGACATTGCACAGGGTAAAAGAAAATGTTTGGGCTATTGGGGGGGGGGGGGGCACAGACCTCTGTGTGGTCACCATCACATTGCAATCCTTCGTCACATTGAAATCTGAATCGTAGGCTGAAGTCAGTTGAAGGAGAGGATCAGAAACTCCAGGTAAACGAGCAAACCAGCCGTCCGTGACTCTCCAGCATATGTTCGCACGACCACCTGGATGCCCTGGGAACAGCCTGCAACGGTGGGTTTGGTTTGGCATCAAGCAGAACCCACGTACAATAAGATCTGCCTTTGGACATGCACTTACGCCTTTTTAAAATAAAAATTAAAAAGCACAGGAGCTGCAAGGCTTTAATCCTCCGGCTTCCTCCCATGTAAAGCAAATCAAATAGGTTGCAGGGAGCCCCGGCGCCGAGGTGTATCATCCCAGAATTACGGCTTCTCTAATAAACACCGAGGGCTTTGCAATGGACCAGAAGCGCATTAGCATTAGCGGCAGCGCCGTCGACCAGCCCTTTGCTGCTCTCTAGCGTCTCTCGGTCGCCTCGCCCAGGAAATGGAAATCCTTCAATGAAGCTATTTTCGGTATACTGTATATATATTTAAGGGCCTTCCCCCCCCCCCCCGACGACCCAGTGCTTTATCCCACCGCCCACCTCGCGCTCCGTCCCTCTTTTTAAAAAAAAATAAGAGAGTCTCGCCTGTGCCTCCCTCCCGCCTCTCCTGCGCGCGGTTGGCCACCCACCCTCGCTGCCAAACTTGCAGAGCCAGCCCCTCCGGCCACCCTACGCCGGCAGAAGGATGCCACAAGCCCTCTAGGAGGAGTTGAGGAGGGCGCCTTGCTGGATTTCGCTGCTGCACCGTAGATCTCGCTGGAGAGAGAGAGAGAGAGAGAGAGAGAGAGAGAGAGAGAGAGAGAGAGAGAGAGAGAGAGAGAGAGAGAGAGAGAGAGAGAGAGAGAGTAGAGAGAGAGAGAGAGAGAGAGAGAGAGGAGAGAGAGGAGAGATGAGAGAGAGAGAGAGAGAGAGATGAAGAGAGAAAGAAAGAAAGATTGACGACACGACCCGGGAGACGCCGAGCGCGCAAAGCTCCCCAGCGCAAAGTTTGCGCGCCTGGACGCAGCTACTTTTGCTCCTCTGGCTCCCCAACCGTCACTTCTCTCCCGTCCGATTGGAGAGGGGGCTCGGATTTAGCTGCAGAGGCACCGGCGGCGTCTTCCCCACCGTTCCCCTTTTCTCTCCCTCCGCTCTCCTGCGTCGCATCCTCTGGGACCGACAAGCTGGAAGGATGTCCGGGAAACTGTCAAGACGCCGGCTCTGGACACTGACGACGCCGACGCTTGCGCCCAGCTCGGTCCTGCTTCCAAAGCCTCCGCAGCCAACGCATCTTCCTGGATGAAGGACGCTCGATGGGGGGAACAAGCGAGGGGGCCAAAAGGAGTTATTTAAAGGAGTGATTTGCTGCCTTCTCACCCCCGGTCCCAATTTTCTGTTTTATTTTTTTATCTCCCCCCCCCCAACCGTACGGGGGTTGTTGCTGCTCAGCCTTTTACAAGGGACTTTTGCAAACGCGCGCGTGCGTTGGGAGAGGTGCTTGCACCTCAAATACTTTTTTATATTATTATTGAGTGGAGGAGGTGGCTTGAGGACGAAGGGGACAGCTCAGGGGCCCTGATGGACACAGAGGTGAGAGGGGGGAAAGGGAGGGAGGGAGGTGAAAGTGGTAGCCCGCGCAACATTGTCGGGGGAAGAGGGAGAAAGTGGGTTCCTTGAAATCCAGCACCTTTGCAAGAGGATTTTGCTGCTCATTTGTGTGTGTGCATGAAGTGAGAAGAGTAGGGACACAACAGCATCCCTGGTGGCGTGCAGTGACGTGGAGAGAGGTCCACCTTTTCAGGAAACGATGGTGTAAAAAAAAAACGGATTGCAGAGGAGGAGAGATATAAGTGGGAGGAAACTCCTCCTGTGCAAAAAGAGAGACTTTTTTTTCCTCTTGGGAGTGTGGAGTTCAAAATCCTTGTAGGTGATTCTGGTGATGGTACCAGGGAGAGAGTGAGCCATGCCTGTTGCTCATCTTCTTGGCATCTCCATCACGCTCAACCCATCTCCCATGGAGACTGGTCCCTTTTGAAAAAGAATGACTTTCCCTGACCGGATTAATGCCAGCTTGAATGGGAACCATACGGGAGAAGAAGCTGAGGGGGTCAACGGGTCCTGGGCAGGGGGGGATGTTGACCCCGACAACAGCACCTCCTTGGCACTGAGGTTGACCTTGCAGTCGGTGGGCGTGGGGGTCTTCCTCGCCCTCTTCATCCTCTCGGCCATCGTGGGCAATATCCTGGTCATCCTCTCGGTGGCCTGCAACCGTCAGTTGCAGACTGTGACCAACTACTTCATCATCAACTTGGCCATTGCTGACCTGCTGCTCAGCACCACTGTCCTGCCCTTCTCGGCCACCTTGGAAGTTCTGGACCTGTGGATCTTTGGCCGCATCTTCTGTGACATCTGGGCGGCGGTAGATGTCCTCTGCTGTACCGCCTCCATCATGAGCCTGTGCATCATCTCTGTGGATCGGTACATCGGGGTCAAATACTCGCTCAAGTACCCCACCATTATGACTGAGAAGAAGGCGGTCATCATCCTAGTGGTGGTCTGGCTCTCTTCCATGGTCATCTCCATTGGGCCCCTCTTGGGCTGGAAGGAGGAGCCGCCCGAAAACGACGAAACCTGCAGCATCACAATGGAGCCGGGCTACGCCATCTTCTCTTCACTCTTCTCCTTCTATTTGCCGCTCATGGTCATCCTGGTGATGTACTTCAACATCTATGTGGTGGCAAGGAGGACCACCAAGAGCCTGGAGGCCGGGGTCAAGAAAGAGCGTGGAAAGTCCATGGAAGTGGTGCTCAGGATCCACTGCCGCAGTGTCCTCGAGGACTCCCTGGCTGCCAGCACCAAGGGAAAAGGGCACACCTTCAGGAGCTCTCTCTCAGTGCGCCTCTTGAAGTTCTCCAGGGAGAAGAAAGCGGCCAAAACTCTTGCAATCGTTGTTGGGGTTTTCATCCTCTGCTGGCTGCCTTTCTTTTTCGTACTGTCTTTCGGTAAGTGAGGCACTTCTCTTGTGCGATGTGAGTTATCTTTTACATGACATCTGTCTTCTCTTCTTACATTGCATCTGTCTTCACTTTTATATTTTTATATGTGGTGTGTTTTAATGGTCCTGACTTTATAGATAGATATTTTAAAGTATGTTGCTTACTGTTACATCTTATTTACGATACTTTAAAAAAAAATGTTTTATTGTATATTGGCCTAAGCTCCTTTAGAGGACAGGTGATCAAGCAATGTGATTAATAAATTGTGAATTCCAGTTGCTCCTCAAGGGTGAACTTTACAACCTTGTTAAGTCTACTTTCCTAGGTTCCCTTAGAAATAAAATAGGCTGGCAGCGGGGATAATTATCAGCCAATGATAATCCCTTGGAACCCCTTAGGTACTCTGGATAGCTTATTATTATCATTAAGTTTTGGCCTTGTCACTCCACCTGTCCAATTAAGCCAGCAGTGGCCTCCCTTGCAGGGCTGTTGTTGTTGTGACCCCACAGAATATAGTTGGTCAGATGCTAGATGAGAAGAGGACAATTCTTTATTTAATTTCCTTATCCGAAATGTTTCTGTCCACCTGCAAGTGAGAAAACACAATCATCACTAAGACCCAACTGCTTATATATAAAAAAAGTATATTGATATCCCATAATAACAATGTCCCACATGGATGTAAATAATCATGCAAAGTTATATAAAATTTTCTCATGTTGCAATGAGCCATACAAGCAGAAAAGTAGCCATACGGAGTACTGGTACTTGTCAACTAATTGACTGAAAATGCAAATTTTAAACCATGCTTATCATAAGGCTCAGAAAAGACTCGAGTAGCATCCAAACACTCGCTGCCAATCTCATCATATGAGCTTCATAGGAGAATCAGACCCATTGCAGGCATGGCCAAACTTGGCCCTCCAGCTGCTTTGGGACTACAACTCCCATCATCCCTGGCTAACAGCACCAGTGGTCAGGGATGATGGAAATTGTAGTCCCAAAACAGCTGGAGGGCCAAGTTTGGCCATGCCTGTGTCCATTGAGCTCAGCAATGTCTATATTACATAGAAGAGGTTCTCTGGGGTTTCAGGCAGGCAGCCTTTCCCAGTCCTACCTGGAGATGCCAGGGATTGAACCTGGCTCTACCACTGAGTCACAGTCAGTCCCAAAAGGAAGCAGCTGCCTTACCCCATGTTAGGCCATTGGTACACCTAGCTGGCTGGCAGTGGCTCTCCAAGGCTTCCTACCAGGAGATGCTGGGGATTCAACCAGGGACCTTCTGCATGCAAAGCAGATGCTCTCTCACCGAGCTACCGCCCTTCCTCTAATCTGCATGGCAAGGTCATGCTATAGATAGGAGGCGGTGCTCTTTTTCGAAGCACCGGTCAGCATCCAGTGATTCATGCTCATTTGGAAGCAAGAAGCACCCATCAAATTTGCACGGGAGCTTAATCCGCTTGATGTTGACTACTCCAAGGACTGTGGTGGAATGGGGAGTGGAGGCCCCAGCAATTTGCTGTCCCATGCGGCTGCACTGCACATCAGAAGGTGCGTCTCCCAAGATCCTTTGCAGCCATGCAAAGGATGCTGGGACACCAGGCGCTCAGCTGCATGAAAATCCAAGAGAGGTGCCCAGGTATCCTCTTTGCAAAGGGAGGCTTCGCTCAGATTGCAACCAGATTTCTGGTACCCTCGACCGATATCACTGCCTCCCCTGTGAAATATGCCAATGAGACTTTCCCTCTTCATTCTGACTCTGGGCAGTCTTTCCAAAGTCACCTGATACAGGCAGGCTGTTGATTTGTTAGTCTTACCCATGCTACAAAGCTAAAACAGTTGGTTTCCACCATCAGAAAGATGCCTCCCCAAAGTGTGATGGGGTGCCACAGACCCTGCCATGCAAAGCCTACCTATTGCATCCCTGCCCTACCCAAGGGAGCCCATTGGTAGCTAAATGGAATCTCTATGCTCCAAGTCAACAGTGGAAAACAACAGTGAAACATTAGCTTTTACTAATATGTTTCCCAGTGGCATTTGCCTGGGGTTGGACTCAGAACTCCTCCAAGCAACCTGCTTACTGAGCCATCATCCTTCATGCAGAGATGAGATTCTCTCTAGTCTTTATTGCATATTGGTTCTGATATGTTAGTGGGGAGGTTATATGACGAGTGTCCATTCTGTATTCATCCCACTTTGCTTTCGTAGTGGTGGTTATACAGCTTTCTATTAATCATTTGTTCAGCTCACACTTTTCCTTGTCTCTTTCCTCGCTGCAAAAAAGAAAAGTCTGCTTTTGTTTTGCTTTCAAAGTGGATTTCTTGAGCCAGGGCAACAGAGCATTTCAATCCAATCTACCAAAATTTCCTGGTATGTTTTTGAGAATCATTTTGCTCATAGAATTATGGCAGTCTGAAGGCAGCCTAGATAGAGGGCTGGACCAGAGAGAGAGAGAGACAAGGGACTTTCCCAAGGCCACGAAGTGAGTGTGAGGCAAAGGTGGAGTCTGACTCAAACACAAACAAATCTCCCCTTCAAAAAATAGACATGCCTATCCCAACATTTTCTGCAATCGCACAGTATGACATGCTAAAAATGCTCCTCTCCTCTCCACCATCAGAAAGTCAATGATTGCAGATCCAAAAATAAATTTAGGAGTCTGGCAGGCAGGGGCGTAGCAAGGGGGCGCTCCGCCCCGGGCAGCACGCGATCCCGAGGGCGCCATGGTGGCTATCCCCGCCCGCCCGCACTGGGCGTCCCACCCACAGAATGTGTACCATGCCCCTACGGGCGCCGTGCCCCACCCCCAGAATGCCCGCCAGCCCCTCCCCACCTGCTCTCTGCTCCCGGTGGCGGAGCATGAAGCTACGCCACTGCTGGCAGGATCATTACCTTATTCCATCCCACTGCAAGGAGGAGGTGAGACTGATTGCTATGATGCTAATAGGGAGCTTCCATGCTTAGAAGCAGTCTACCCTAGAATGCTTTTACCGGTATTTATCTCTTTGCTTTCAAACATACATAACACCTTTTCATATCATTTTCAAAAGGATCTTGCAAACTAAAGCTGTGTGCACACTCCTGTTTCCTTTGTATCCAGTATGCTGCCACTGCTGGTTTAGGAACCGGGGTACACATGACAATAGCCACAATCCATATCTATTCTGTATATATCCTATTGTTTCTTAGGAAATGCTGTTCTTTTATGCATTTTTTTCTGTGCAAATGGAGGAAAAGAGCAAGCTAGCTGGGGAAGGGCTGTAGCTCAGTAGCTCTCTCTGTTGCAAGGAATCCTGTAAGAACTGTAGAAGCAGACTGGAAGAAACTCTCTCTTCCTTTTTTTTACTTTTTTGTATGCTAAATTCTAACCCTCATGATTCGTGGATAAGAAAAGAGGAAGCAATTATTCATCGTGTCCACAGATGATAGAAAAATATGCAATGGTTTTTAAAATTATAAAAAGGGGGTGATTGGATTAACCCAGAGAGGAGACGACTGTCTAGCAAGTCAATCCACTGCTCCTTATGTCAGGTTTGGCAGAGACTGATTTAGGACGGCGCAACCGGTTCTGCCATGCTGGGCACCAAGCCTAGGGGGCACTGCAGGACATCACAACTATAGCATAGTGAATGGAGCAGAACAGAAGGCGAGTTTGGGGCTTTTACAGGGCGCTAATGAAATCTGAAAGTCCAAAGTCCGCCCCGCATGAGGAACCTATGGCTCTTCCCATGTTGCTCAACTCCAGATCCCATCATCCCCAGCCAGCATGACCAAGCATGATGGCAGCTGTAGTCCAACAAGATCGGGAAGACCACTGATTCCCCATCCCTGGTCTAGGCTCACCAGGGGCTCCTTCTTGGGAGTCTTTCCTAGCCCTACATGGTGAAGCCCAGGATCAAACCTGCGACCTTCTGCGTGGAAAGAAGATGCCACAGAGCTATGGCCTCTCCCCGTTTGTTTGTAGGAGTGGATAACTGCCCCCAATCTAACCATGGTTCGCAAATCCATCCATGGCTGCGCTTTAGACATAGGAATCTGCTTTATACCGAGGAAGGCCGTTCGTTTATCCTGCCCAGTGCTAGCTGCACTGACTGGCAGCAGCTTCCCAGGGTTCTCTTCCATGAATTTGTCCAATCCTCTTTTAAAAGCCAACTGGCTTGGGGGTCATCACTGCCTCCTGGGGAGGTGAGTTTCATAGTTTGATTATGTGCTGCGTAGCTGTGGTGCTCTGTCGCTTCCTGCTCAAGGTCTGTCCTTCAGCAAGTTGTTCCTGGGCGCCAACCCAGCCTAGATGGCCATTGTGGTCCCTTCCAACTCTACAATTTTATGATTCGATGAATCCCAGCGTGCGGAGGAGCCACAGTGAGCCACTCCCCCCCCCCCACCTGATGTATCTTGGCATGTGTTATCCCCAGGAAAGGAGCTGGGTTGCAAAATCTCCTACATAACATGATCCTCGTCAACAACTAGGCTGAGCTATTTGGAGAGCTTGCAGAATCTTTTTCTGGTGTCTTCTGCGGAAAGTTTGGAATGCCACCTGTGAAGGTTGCTTTTGCCTTGATGGGTATCTGTAACAGGAGCCGCCTCCCTCCCAACCCCACAGATTCTCTGCTCCCCAGAGTAATGATGCAGTCATCAAGAAGTACCTGTGCAATTAATCAAGACAAGTTTGCATGGCTAATGAGGCAATTTGGAAAAGCTGTTTGTTCAACAAGGGAGAAATGGCTGATTAGTTGGTGGTCTCCTTTTTCCTCCCTGCCTTGGGGGTTAAACACTTCTGCCGTAAGGGGCACTCAGCATCCCTGTGAAATGACATATGCAAAAATTATCATTTAGATTTACCCTGATTTTAGTCCCATAATGAGCAGGTTGCCTGTGCTGGTGGACTCATTCTTTGTCTAATTCCAGTCTTATTGCAATCACCCTTCCAAGAAGTCTGCTAGCCTCTAAAAGGGGCATATTTTTAGCCTGCCTGCTTATAAGCTACAGTGGTACCTTGGTTTAAGAACAGTCCTGTTCCGGTCTGCTGCAGAGGGAATGGTGGCGCACTCCGTGTCGTCCGAGTAAAGGACGACACGGTTCTGGCTGTTAGGGCTCCGGGGGCGAGCGCTAGGGCTAGGTGCCCCCCTTTTTTAAAAAAAAACCCACTGTTTAGTGGGGAGAACTCGCACTAGGGCTAGGCGCCCCCACTGTTCAGTTCGAGAACTCGCTGAAACCCTGACCTCCCCGTTACCATTTTTGCGAGGAGGAAGGGGAAGAGGCTTGAGTCCCCTCATAGCTCCATCGCACCCTGCAGCCAAAGCCACATGCTGTCACCGTAAGCAGTTGATTTTCCAATTAGAGGTAAATGCCAAATAAAGCTTCAAAGAAGAAATTAGGTATAAATAAATTGATTTGGCAAAGCAGAAGCAAAAAAGGAAGTCAGCTTCATCTTGGTCCTGGAAGTACTTGCAAGAAATACAAGAGCAGAAAAAGAGATTATAGGGATAAAAACTGGGAAGAATGAATTTAAATTGAAAGCCTTTGCTGATGATTTAGTAATTACGGTAGAAGATCTGAAAAATTCTCTCCCTTGTTAAGTTTGTGGTCCACCAATACCCCTAGATCCTTTTCACATGTACTGCTAGTAAGCCAGGTGTCCCCCATCCTATATTTGTGCATCTGGTTCTTCCTGCCTAAGTGCAGAACTTCACCTTTGTCCCTATGTATAATGTATAGTTTACCTATACATTACAAAGAAAAGGTGGCAAACTGAGTTGCTAGAATTCTGGACTGCGTGATTTCAGAATGCAAAAGGGTTGTTGTTGTTGCTGCTGCTGCTGCTGCTGTTCTTATACTGCCCTATACCCGCAGGTCTCGGGGCAGTTCACAAGATAAAATGACACAGGATGGCTCACAATATTGCATCACCCGCTGCCTGTTGTAGTTTTTCTACATGCAGGGGAGCTTTTTTCCATTTGAGGAGTCAGGGGGAGGGTGGAGGAGACAGATGACAATATTTATATGGCAGGCGCATCTTAAGCAGATGTCAGTGTCAATGGGATGCTCCCTAATTATGCAGATGGGCATACTTAAATTCCTAGAAACCCTTGTAAATATCTGGTGAAGCCATAAGGTAGCCTGTTCCCTTCTCTCAAGAGGGGCAGAGTGTCCTATATGGGCATGGAGCAGGAGCAAGTGCAGCAGGCCAACATCTGGTAACTTGTAAGCTTTTAATTGAAAAAGAGAGAAAGAAACTGGGGAAGCAAGGTTGTCCGGAATCTTTATTGCTCCATTTCATGTTCCCTGGGATATATTTAACAGGGACATTTTTATCAGATAGAATAAGAGATAAAAAGTGACCAGGCTATTTTTATACAGTCTGGCAGAGCGGACATGACTCAGCTTTTACCTATCTGGAATAAGGATTAAAGGATCCGAGTTGGTGGAAATGAAGAGGCCACAGTTGGCTGGAAAACCAAACAGCGAGAGAATTGGAAGTGGTCCAGTCGCTTGTGCCCCCGGTTCTCTCGGGCTTTTCTGTCTCTGCATCAGCCTGATAGCTGGATGGCCAGGAAATGCCAGCTCAGCAAGGATCAAGTGATGCAAGCAGCCCAATAAGGCTCTTCCTGGTCCTATAAAACATCTGCCATTGACATGGTTGCTCTGATCTCAGGGTGCATGTGTGGAGGTTTAAGTTAAGGCCAGCAGACTTGGTCCTCGCTCCATGTATTCTTCGTGTGCCTCCACCATGGGAGGTCCGGAGGGTGGCAACATGAGAACAGGGCCTTTTCTGCAGTGGCTCCATTTGTGGAATGCTCTCCCCAGGGAAGTTTGCCTGGTGCCTTCATTCTACACCTTTAGGGGCCAGGTGAAAACGTTCCTCTATCACCAGGTCTTTGGCTGATTGAAATTCAATGCCCTTGGGGAGGCAGGGTTTACTGGGTTGTTTTTGTTTTTGTTTTTATCATGTATTTTGTGTTTTTATGTTGTGATTTTATGCTGTAGCCAACCTGGGACCTCCGGGTTAGGGCTGTATACAAATTTAAATATAGTGGACCCTCGGCTTACCTGAGGGTAATGTAAACTTAGGGTTGCGAAAGTGGCAAACCCGGAAGTATTTTTCTGGGTTTCGCCGCTCACGCATGCGCAGACGTGCTAAGCCACGCCGCGCACATGCGCAGAAGCAGTCCTCCAGCTGCGAATTCCTCGGGATGCAGCCGGACCTCCGGAACGGATCCTGTTCGCAACCAGAGGTACCACTGTAATAATAACAACAATAACAGCATTCAGTGAACATGTCAGCAAAAACATGGGAAGGCAATATCTCTCTCTCTCTCTTGTTATATAATAATAATAATAATTTATTATTTATACCCCGCCCATCTGGCCGGGTTCCCCCAGCCACTCTGGGCGGCTTCCAACAAAACAGAAATTCTAAAATACAGAAATCCATCAAACATTAAAATACAGAAATCCATCAAACATTAAAAGCTTCCCTAAACAGGGCTGCCTTGAGATGCCTTCTAAAGGTCTGGTAGTTGTTGTTCTCTTTGACCTCTAGTGGGAGGGCATTCCACAGGGTGGGTGCCACTACCGAGAAGGCCCTCTGCCTGGTTCCCTGTAACTTGGCTTCTCGTAGTGAGGGAACCGCCAGAAGGCCCTCGGAGCTGGACCTCAGTGTCCGGGCAGAACGATGGGGGTGGAGACGCTCCTTCAGGTATACCGGACCGAGGCCGTTTAGGGCTTTAAAGGTCAACACCAACACTTTGAATTGTGCTCGGAAACGTACTGGGAGCCAATGTAGGTCTTTCAGGACCGGTGTTATGTGGTCTCCGCGGCCGCTCTCTCTCTGTCAAGGGGGAGGATTAATGCGTCTTATCTTTTCTAATCTTACTTGTGGATGGCTTAGAGAAGGGGTTAAGGGCTATGACTCAGTGACAGAACATCTGCCTTGCATGCAGAAGCCCCAGGGACAATTTCCGGCATCCCCAAGAAGGGTTGAGAGTGAATGCCAGTTCGGAGTAGAGTAGTTGCTCTGAAAGACGATAACCAGGCATCCGCACAACATGAACAGTCCAACGAAGTTGATGTTGAAGTCGAAAGTAGCATGCATGCTCCTGAGCAAACAGTGGCTGGAAACGACAGGGGGCGGGAGAGCATCTGTTGCAGTCAGGTCCTGCTTGCAGGCTTCCCATAATGGGCATCTGGTTGGCCACTGTGAGAACAGGATGCTGGACTAGATGGGCTATTGGCCTGATCCAGCAGCTGTCTTCTTGTGCTCTGATGACATCACCTCATGGGTCAGGGAGCAAAGACTGGCTGCACTTAAAACAACAAAAGTATCATAGCACTTTTGAAAATAAACAGAATTTATTTGTCGTTCTGCCAGCAGGTGAAGACCTCCTTATTGCTATAGACTTTTTGGAACTGACTGCTTTTAATGAAAGGGCTGGTGCTGTGCTGTTTTTATTGTAATTATCCATAATATCACATAAACTAATAGAATCGTAGAGCTGGAAGGGACCATGAGGGTCATTTAGTCCAGCCCCCTGCAATACAGGAATCTTTTTGCCCAATGTAAGGCTCGAACCCACAACCCTGGGATTAAGAATCTCAAACTCTACCAACTGAGCTATCCCTGATGCGCTGACCTAACACAAGGTGGGTTAATGTTCTTTTAAGTGGGGAGGTGCAGCTGGTGCAATCCAGCTTCTGATTTCGCCATTGCTTACCTGTCCAGTATTCCCTTTGTGTGTGTTTTTAATTGACTCTGCTGGAACAAATAGAATTATCCAACACGCTAATTTATTCCCACCACCTTCAGGAACGGAAAAAAGGGGGTCGGGATGATAAACAGGAAAGGTTCTGAGCCACTCAAGTGATGGTGCTTGTAGAGTTTTAATTGTGAAGCTGTTCCCCGGCGTGGATATATATTCTCTCTCTTAAAGCCCAGCATTGTTACAGAAATAGATGGACTCGGAAGGGCTAAGCAGCCTGAATTTACAGCCTGCCGGCTGAAAGGGGACTTTTATTTGATGGAGGTATTGTGCCCAAAGAAATATAGCTTGTCATCAAAGCCATTTGTTGCCCTGCGCTTTGGAAACGGAATGTCCCCCTTTAAAATGTTTTAACACCGTGCCATCCACTCTGGAAGGGAGTAATTAAATTAAATTTGGGGACCATTGCATGGTATATTAATCCCTGATTATACTCCGGCGAGCCAAGAAATAGTGAAGGTTTGTTGGAAAGCTTTGGATCGTAAGGAAGTTGCTCAAGGCACATATAATAAGGCAGGCTTATTTATACACGCCTTTTCCTAAGCATGGAAAGCGTTTTAGGCCAGCCTTCCCCAAGCCGGTGCCCTCTGGTCTGAGCCAGCACAGCCTCACTGCAGTCAAAAACATCTGGAGGGTACCAGATTAGAGACCTTTAGCCTTTTGGTTTAAGTCATTGAGGATGCCCTAAGGCAGACTGGATTTCCCTGGCATTTCCCCCTTTTTTCTCCAACTTAACATAACAACCACATAAACAGTCTTGTAAGGGGGGGGGGGTAACATTTACTCAGAATCCTTGCTGAAGAGAAACAGATACAGCAGCTTTGTGCAGGCTTCAAATGGTACAGTAATTTGGTTGCAACTACATACTTAAGTCTAGTTAGAAATGGTGTCTGAGCTTGGAGCTCAAAGATGCAGATGTTCTCATGTGGCTGGCAAAAGAGGAAGTATGTGTTCCCAAGCAGGTTGGACCTAACAAGGCCGGATTTAGGTTTGATGAGGCCCTAAGCTACTGAAGGTAATGGGGCCCTTTATATGTCCAGCGCTGCCCTTTGTCAACCACAGATTGTCACTGTTTTTTGTGTTGAATATATGCTATATGGTAATTTATGGACCTCATAGGTATCTAAAGCCATTTGCACATGCAGAACGTAGGCACCCTATATATAGAAAGGAGCAAACCAGTGATATTTTAGGGAGCAGGCTAGCAGACGGGGCCCATGACTTACACCACAGGAGCCTACACAACACAAAACACTGTTGCTGTATGTAGGTTTTATTTTATTTGTTTTTTATCTTATAGTTTGGAAATGTACATCCAGGTGTTTTTTCCTTTAATTTTTTTGGGGGCCCCAAGAGAGCGGGGCCCTAATCCATAGCTTGTTTAGTTTATACATAAATCCAGCACTGAACCTACACCCTCCCCCCCCCCCCCCGTCGGGGCACAACAGGAGTGTTTCTCACAGAAACTCTGTGAGTTTCAGTTCCCGTCATGTGTCTACCTAGCAATACATGAATTTAGCTGCGCTTTAAATATCCCGCAACTGTGATCCTAGGATGTTGGATAGGTCGGGGCCCCTTTGGCCTGCTCCACCAGCCGGGATCATCTTCTGCTCTTGCATTCTTGATTATGGTGTGTGTGCACCTAACATTTTTTGTGTGCGCCTAATATTTTTATGCAGCCTTCCTGCAAAGACCACCACACGCAGTATGCAACAAATCTAAATGATTAAAAGAGCATCATACAAACCAGGACGAGCCCAAGACAAGTTACGGGCCTGGGGATAATTCAGATGGAAATTCCCAGGTGTCAAAAAAGGCTGTTTATATATGCCACTACTGTGGCCCGTGTTTTGTTAGTCCAAAAATGGAAAACGAGCGAGGTCCCAGCTAAAGAAGCATGGCAACTTAAACTGATGGAATATGTGCAGCTTTTGGACCTAACTTATAGAATAAGAGAACAAGAAGAACATACGTTTAAAGAAGATTGGGAAATGTTTATTGAGTATATGGGTGAAAGTTGTGTACGTTTGAAAACGATGGCAGCTTTAAGATAAATTCAACAGTGTAAATAAGTTTTGAGGGATGTAAAAATGGAATACTGAATGGTTTAGTTTATGTAAAACGTGCAGGGATTTATGGCCTGCAAACTGAGAGAAGAAGGGAAGTCACTGATATTTTTAGGTTGTTTAAATGAATATTCTAAAATGTAAAATAGAAAAAAATTAATAAATACACACACACACACACACACACACACACACACACACACACACAGAAAGACATGTTATGGGCTGAGCTGAAAATGATGCTTGTTCCTTCCCCATTCCATGCAGTCCAGCTGATCGGACTAGCAGCCAAGCTGAGTGGCAGAGGATCTGCTTTGCATGTAGTAGATCCCAGTTTCAGTTCCTGGCATCTCCAGGTTACAGCCAGTGACCCTGCTCTAAAACCCTGGAGAGCCTCTGCCAGTCAGTGCAGACAATGCTGAGCTAGAAGGAGCAAGGCTCTGACTTGTACTAAGGCAGCTTCCTGCTTTTCCAGTGCATCTTATTTCAATCCCGGTGACAGGACAGCATTTTCCACCACACCTGATGGCAAGATGCTTGCTTAGAGGCCATGCAGTGCATGCAAAGCTCTGGCTCTGCAATTCCTGCCTGTCGCCCCAGCATCTCCCACCTGAGGCAAGCATCTCATTCTGTCTAATGGTAGGGCCGGCCCTTCCAATGATTCTATGATTCTATGGTGCTTTCACGGGTAGGGAAGATTGAGGACGGCCCACGGACACCAATATCGTCCCCCTCATCCACATGCTCAGCCAAAACTTGGGAAAGAGGGAGATGCACGATAACAATTTGCTGCACTTCCCACTTGTTACAATTTTATTCCATCTTTCCTGATAAACGCCCTTAGCTTTCACCACAGCCCTGCGAGGTAGGTCAGGTCGCAAGAGGTGATGACCGCCTCATGAACGTGCTTTGAGCTTTGCAGCTGAGTGCCGATTTAAATTTGGGGATAATGCAACACTCTCCAGCCACCCCCGGCAGCTGGCAACCCCCCCCCCCCCGGAAGGTTCCTGTCCTTTGCCCCCTGTTTCCCAGATCGTAGTTCTACCAATCAAAAGGCTGCCACCGCGAAACAGAGAAAGTCACATTTCATAATGCCCAGTAATTTATTGGCACAGCAAAAGGCAGGCATGATTTGACTGGAGGAAACGGTTCTTTAATGCTAATCCTTATGGATAGCTCTCTCTGTTGATGCGGACTTTCACTAATACTTTTGGTCGAAAGCCAGAAAGCTGTAGCCTCCAACAGTAACACACACATGCCTGCGCACACAATATCCCGCTGGCACGCAGCAAAATAGAAAAGGGTATTTCTTCTGTCTTCCGTGCCCTTCAAGAATTCTCAGCTTTGCAACAGGGACAAGCGCACTCTTGAAATAATGTGTCTTGCAGAGCATTCTAATAGGATGAGGAAACCCGAGGGGACAAAGGGTGCTGGGAATGGGACTTGGGAAGCCAAGATGGTTAATGACCCCATCTTCCTTTTCTCCACTGCAAGCGGGCGGAGACGTTGTTTCTCTTCACTGGACCTCGGTTTTCCCCATCTGTAAAATGGCAAAACATCGCATGCCCCTTGGTGCACGGTGCAGAAATCCCGGTGAGAAAAATCCAAAGCTGCCACATTAGGGCCACCTCACCGCTATGCCCTCTCCCCACACCAATTCATATCGCTCACAGTGTGTTAGATGTGTGCCAGGTAAGCCAGCGTGCTTTTGTGGACAGAGCTTTGGACTTGAGCGTGGGGAAACTTTGAGTCAAATGTCTCCTTCAGGTAGCTTTAGGTCGTGTTTGTCTGGCCTAACCTACCTCATAAGGTTCTTGTGATGGGAAAAGGGAGACAACCCGTGCACCCTGTTCTGAGGTCCTTAGATGAGGGTTGGGATATGAATGCACTTTTGACGCACAGTACTGACTGATAGATAGGCTTTCATTCAATACATTCATCTAAAGTTTTCTGGGCAAGTTCCGGGTACCATTTGCCTGTGGTTGATGGGGCCATAGGCAAAAGTGGCTGGAACAATGGATGTGACTCTTACCTTTAAACTCGCCGTTTTCCTCTGCTGTTGTTTTTGCTCCCCTGCCCTGATTTCATGCAAGTCCAGGTTGGGGAGGATACCCTACAAACCCTCCAATGGGGAGGGGGGCGCTGCGGGATAATAGCCTTACATTGTGCGTGCATGTTGTTACAGATATATATACAGTCAGTCGTACCTTGGTAGTCGAATGAAGTCCGTTCAACTTCCAAAACGTTCGGAAACCGAACAGCCAATCGGAAGCTGCGGAAACCGCACCAGATGTTCAGCTTCCGAAAATCGTTTGAAAACTGGAACACTCACTTCTGGGTTTTGATTGTTCAGGAGCTGGTTTGTTTGGGAGCCAAGGCATTCAAGATCCGAGGTATGACAGGAGAGAGAGAGAGCTTTGAAATACTTCCCCTCAACAATGCCAAACTTAGATTCACAAAATGTTTAGGGATATGCGTATCCTTGCGTCCCCCCAGAAAAAAACAACACAGATATATATATATATATATATATATATATATATATATATATATATATATACACACACAGTATATATACACACACACACACACACACACACACACACACACATATACACATATACATGTATATATATACATACATCTGAAGGCAGCCCTGTTTAGGGAGGCTTTTAATGTTTAATAGATTATTTTATTTCATTTTTCTGTTGGAAGCTGCCCAGAGTGGCTGGGGAAGCCCAGCCAGATGGGCGGGGTATAAATAATAAATTATTATTATTATTATTATTATTATTATTATTATTATTATTATTATTATTTTATACACAGAGAGAGAGGTCTCTGTTCCTTCAAGACGCAGCAGAGATTTTTCTGTAATAAAACAGCTGCAGAAAAATTTCAGGAACAGACTGGAAAGAGAAGTTGCTGAATTGGAACTCATTACCAAGCTTAAAACCATGGAGCCACCTGGGATGAACAAAGACATAGGATTCTTATCTCATTATGCATGATCTAGCTTTCTTTAGCGCCTCAGCCCTTGCTTTTTCCCCACAGGACCAATTGCAGTCATCAGCAGTCGTTAACAGCCATCTACAGGTTTACCACTCCCATCAGCCCATCACCCATTCCCACCCACCCCCACCACCCTCTGTATATACATAAGGGCCTGACTCTTCTGTTTCAAGTGTATCTGAAGAAGTGTGCATGCACACGAAAGCTCATACCAAAATAAAAACTTAGTTGGTCTTTAAGGTGCTACTGAAGGAATTTTTTTATTTTGCTTTGACTCAGACCAACACGGCTACCTACCTGTAACCGTATATATGCGCACACATATACAAACATTACACTGTAAACCACCCTGTAATCCTTAGGTGAAGGGCCATATATAAAATTAATAAACCAAGTTTAAAAATAATACATATACACAGACAGGTGACAGGCACATATCCCTCTATCCTTCCATCCAGGCAAGCAAGAGGCATTATTGCAGTTTGGGGACATATTCCAGGCAGGCAAAAGCACCCAGAGAAGGGCAGAGGGTGGCCTAGGCAGGCTCCGGGGGGTTGATAAGTAGGCCTGGAGAGCTGCATTTGGACACGGGCCTGAGGTTCTGCTCCACTGCTCTGGGACAGTGTGCTTTAGCCAGGTTCCCCAAGCTCTTTGGTATTTCTGCTCTCGGGGTCTTTTTCCGAGAGAATTATCATATGGCTTAAGAGGGTGGCTGGCAAGCGGAGCTGGCACAGCGCCAGCCCACTTCGATAACAAGACCGGACGGGATGTTTTGGAAAGTGTCTCCTTTGCATTACCGTTTTTAGCCTTTGATCTGCTTTCCCATTGGAAATATGATGCTGTTTCGGAGGGAGGGGTGCTGGCTTTGGGTCAGAATGCGGAGACAAAGGAGAGCCATTTCTTTCAGCCGTATGGGGCATTGCTCGTCGTTCAAGAGCTGTGAGTCAGAAATAAGAATAGAAATGTCTTTAATTTTTGAAGGCTTTTCTAAAAAGAAAAAGAAAAAGGGATTTGTCGACCCAATAAGTTGTACATGTTACTTAGCTAGAGAACTGTATTGTGAAATTTGTGCGGATTTCAAAGGATGGCTGTGTTTTGGTTTGCATTTTCTTTTGAATTGTTACGTTCACCTTTAAACGTGAACTGCACCAAATTTCTCCTCCATCCTCCTGATCTGGGAATGGGCGAGGGTGCTGGTTTCATTTTCTCCAAGTTTCTCATTTTTTCCCGTCTGTATGCCACATCTCCATAACAGTTTGCAAGAGGCCTCTTCCATTGGCAACCCGATCCTTTCAGCTTAGGTTATGAGTTGGATGCCTATAGTCCAGTTCCCATCTGGCCTATACTGCCTGGTCTATCCTGCTTCAGACTGCAGTTGATGTGACTGGATGCTTGTGTGTGTGTGTGTGTGCTCACGTGCAAATAGTAGACTAGCATTTTACAGAAGAGAGTTCTAATCTCACCTTCTCCTTGACCTGCTAGCTTTCTACTTGCAAGGAATTACAGACTTCTACAATAAGCGCCACAAATACACATGCACACCCCCATGGCGAGAGATGCTCATGCATGTGCAAAGCCCCTATACCAGGCATCCCCAAACTGCGGCCCTCCAGATGTTTTGGCCTACAACTCCCATGATGCCTAGCTAACAGGACCAGTGGTCAGGGATGATGGGAATTGTAGTCCAAAACATCTGGAGGGCCGAAGTTTGGGGAGGCCTGCCCTATACAGTCTGACTGAGTTCTGAAACAGGAGATAGAGCAGTGCTTTATCCTCAGCTTTTCGCATTCCTGTGGAAGAGAGTAGAAACAGCTGCTGACATTTGCAGACCAAACATGCCCAATTAGAGTGTCAAGGAAAGTTCTCAAAACTTGTAATTACAATTGCCCAGGTGTGACTGGCCCCAATCAAAAATACGTTTTATGTTTTCCAACCTTTCAAATGTCAAGACCAGTAATCAAGGTCAAAAAATCTCCTGGTTTGGGGTTTTGAAATTGCTTCAGATATTTCCCCCCCCCCCCAAAGATAGCATTCTCTCCAACGCCCTTTCTTATGCCTGAATTGAGGAGAGGAAGAATATGCCGATAGGAGATCCGTATCTAAGTATAACTGGCAGGCAAAAGTCAATCTTAGCCCACAGCTGTGTGCAATCCTTGCGTAGCTGGAGGGGTGAGATAATCTGACTCAGTCCCTTAGACTGGTGTGGTCAGCTGTCCAGACTAGACAATAGCAGCAGAATCCTAAACCCAGATCTGCTAGATGCACATATAAAAAAGCAGGAGAGGAGAGATTGATGTTTAGCTCTGAATCTTCCCAGAAAACGTAGCTCTGTTTGCTTTCGTAAGCAAACTTTGCTGACCGTCTTTCTCCTGGGTCAAATTTCAGTTCCTCTTTTGTTAAATTCAATATGCTCAATTTCTGCATCCATTTGCAATGTTTTTACTGTATATCAGTAGAACTTTCACGAAAATGGGTGCATTTTCCTGTCTATTTCTCTCAACTGAAAATGCACACACTTTTAGCCAGTGCTTTTTTTTTCTTCTGGGGGGACGCAGGAATACGCATACCCCTAAACATTTTGTGGATCTTTGTACTTTTGTTCATTTACTGTATTTATTTTTCCCGATTTGAACTATAAAATGGCGATTTTCTTGAGTCAAAATGAGAGTACCCCTAAATATATATTTTTTTAGAAAAAAGCACTTTTTTTGACTAACACATGTATTTTTTCACACATCCTTTGGTTGGATAACTGCACCGCAAAATTCAGAGACGGGTGAACACATATCGATTTGGAAAGTGTGGGTCTTTCTCCCAAATTCTCCATCTGCCCTGAGTGAGCCAACTTCAGGGGGGGCAAAGGGAGTGCAGGAGCAGAGCCTAAGAAAAGGAGCTGAACATCTGGCCTGCTGACTAGAAATAGTTCCCTGCCTGCTGTTCTAAGAACATAAGAAGAACCCTACTGGTTGAGATACAAGGTCTACCGTATTTTTCGCTCCATAGGACGCATCTGACCATAGGACGCACCTAGTTTTTAGAGCAGGAAAACAAGATTTTTTTAAAAAAAAATTGCTTTCTTGAATTGTCCTAGGCAGAGCAGCCAACTCCTAGAGGCCTAGGTGCCTTTGCCCCCCCCCCCACAATTAAATATTTGAGGAAGCTTTTTTTGCAAAGGGGGAAAGCTCCATTTTTTTGAGGATCAGCTCAAAGTTGTTGAGCTTACCTTGCAAAGGGGAAAAATCCTGTTTTATGGGGTTCAACTCACAGTTCTGCAGCTTCTCTAGGAAAGGAAAGGGACCCGTTTCTACAGTTTCCAGACAGATAATCTAATCAGCCAGTCACATGTCGCTGGGGAAACAAGCAGCCTCTCTCTGCAGACAACAATTGAGGCCTGGGCAGGGCCGGGAAGGGAGCTAGCTCCTTTATCTCCCTCCCCGATCTCTTGCAATCAGCTGCTGAGCGGGTCCTTTCAACACTCTTCCCCTCTTGTTAGCCTTTAGTTCTTTCTATTAAAAAAAAGCATGATCTGCCTTCACCTCTGGGCAATTCGGCTTCAGGGACCACACACTCACTCCATAAGACGCACAGACATCGCCTCTTACTTTTTAGGAGGAAAAAGAAGTGTGTCTTATGGAGCGAAAAATACGGTACGTAGTCCTGCATCCTGGATCTGGCCAGATGCTGCCAGAAAGTTCACATGCAGGAAATGAAAAGAGTAGGGATCTCACCATGAACTTCACCCTGGTTCTCTAAGAATGGCAATGGCGCCCAACTGAGATGTGCCAGAGCTGAGCTCCGGTGAGCTCCGGCTGGGGGAAAAGCCCTGGGAGAGGGTCTTCGACCCCCTGTGACCCCAGGCAACTATACTACAGGCTATACTGGATGAGAAGACAGATTGCACAGAATGGTGATATATTCCCCCTCCGTAAATTTATCAAGTAGTTTAAAAAGCTGCCCGTATAGCAATCATCACAACATTTTGCAGTCTTGATGTCTAAAAACTAAAGCTTAGTTGAAGCGATAAGTGTCCTTGTAGAAATAGAGGAATCTGCATTAGACCGAGTCCATCTGGTTAGGGTTGCCATATTCCCAAAAGTGAAAATCCGGACAGAGTTGTTGAGCTTTTCAGGGGGGACATCTTTTCATTTGATTTGATTTGTTTCATTTTTCCATAAATATTTTTATTTAAAAAAATAGCACTACTTCTTGTTGTACGTCCGGGTTTTCCCAGACCTTTTGCTGATTCAGCAAAAATCCACCCAGACGCCATTTTTCTGAGTGATTCCAAGACATATCTGGGGAAAGCTGGATGTATGGCAGCCCTAATCTAGTTGAGCATTGCTTTCTACCTGTTGACCTCCAGGTGTTGTTGAACTAGACCATTGGGCCGGGGAGGGGAGGGGATGTGGTGTCCACAGCATCGGGGGGGGGGAATGCAGGTTACATGCCATGAGCTGCTCCACAGCCTTCCCTAACCTTCATATGGTCCTTTGCACTACAACTCCCATCAGCCCCAGCAAATCCAGCCATTGTAGCCCAAAGCAGCTGGAGAAGAAGGCTAGTACATGCTGAATGGCAGCTATTCTGCAGGCATTTATTTATTTCTTGCATTTCATATCCCACATTTTCCTCCAAGGAGCTCCAGGCAGCATACATGGTATATTCCTCCACCCTCCTCATTTAATCGCCACAACAAACAACCCTGTGAGCGGCAGTGAGCAGCCGAAGGTCACCTAGTGAGCTTCATTGCCGAGTGGGGATTCGAACCTTAGCCTCCTAAGGTCCTAGCCTGGCACACCAGCCACTGTACTTCTTAATGCTATACTTTCCCAGCAAAATGTGATGTGAGCAATGGCCCTCGCTTCGACTGTCCCAATTCGCTTTCACGTCCTACTTTGAGGAGCAAATGGAAGATTTCCTTTGAGCCACACTCTGCCCTGATTCACGGAGCGTGTCCCCCACACTTCTCTTTTCTTTACACTTCCCCCCCCCCTCCAAATGCAAATGCCTTTTTGCCGTTCCCTATTAGGAAATGTGTACCAAAAGCTCTCTCTCCTTTCTTCTGCCCTTTCCGGAACCTCTTCCAGGGCTGCGAAGCAACATGCTTTTCGAGAGCCTTTTGCAACCAGAACTGCTTGTGGCATCCGCGTGTGGGCTGTGTCATAAATTTATATAAGGGCATCAGATTTGCTGCTTCACATTCAGTCCTTTTTGCTAACAATATGCTTGCCTTTTCCATTGCTATAGCAGATGGCTTTGATGTCGTGCTCCCCCCCCCCTCACCAGCCTCTTCAACCCTTTCCTTGGCAGCTATTCAGGAAAAGGGCTTAGAATGGGAGCCCATTATTACACTGGTGCTGCCCGCCGGGTCCAGCTGAAACGCTTAAGCTCTGCACTTGGAATTGATATTCCTCCGCAGGCCCAAAGTTGCTTTCATACCCTCTTGGTGAATAGATTCCCCTGGCCAGTTCTCCTGACCCTTGATCACAAGCTCAACGTGAGTCAATAGTGTGATGCAGCAGCAAATAAAAGGAAATGCTATTCTAGGCTGCATCAACAGAAGTCTAGGGTCCAGATCAAGGGAAGTAATAATAGTCCCATACTATTCTGCCTTGGTCAGACCACACCTGGAATACTTTGTCCAATTCTGGGTATCACAATTACAGAAGTGTGCAGAGGAAGGTGATCAAGATGATCAAGGGGCTGGAAACCAAGCCGTATGAGGAATGGTTGAAGGAGTTGGGTATGTTTAGCCTGGATAAGAGGAGACTGAGAGGAGATATGATAGCCATCTTCAAATATCTCAACGGCTGTCACGATGAAGAGGGAACAAACTTGAACCAAAGGCTTCCAGTTACAAGAAAGGACTTGAACCAAAGGCTTCCAGTTACAAGAAAGGAGATTGCGACGCAACATCAGGATTAACTTTCTGATGTTTGACAGTGGAACTCTTAGTGAAAAATCAGACCTGACTGGTGTCTCAGTTGGGTCTGCCTAGTGTCCTGAGCTACAGATTGCCTATGAAATCAAGGAAGCTGTAGATTCAGGGCCCCAAATCCCACCTAGTCCATGTTGCCTTAAAAAAAAATTGGGTCTAGCCAATCTGATTTGAGTCAAATGGATCAATTTTTTGTCATCTTCATTTCTACCACCCCAACGTTAGAGAGTCTGTTGCACAGGTATTGCCAAGACTATCAGTTGGCCGATCTGCAGAAGAGTGTCTAAATTCTTCCTGCACCTTGTCTCTTGAAAAGGACCTTGCTGGGAAGTGAATAAATCTCTGGACATGAATAAGTTGCTCCGAAACCAGAAAAAAATAGTATTTTGTAAAAATTTATTTGTACAGTATGTAGTAGCTTCTCGTACAACTAATCTTCTTTGGGCATGAGCTTGATTTGCTCAGAAGTGAAGCCATTGTCCAGACAGAAAATTTCTACCTTTAAGAATGATGGACAGTGATCTTCTTATGGGGGGAAATGGAATTTGAGGGCACATTAAAGTATAAAGCAATCTCCCCCCAACCTGGTGCCTGGTTTTGGAATACATCTCCCATCAGCTTCCAGTCAGCACAGGGCTGGCATAAGCTTTCATGAACTAGAGTCAACTGAAGGCCACAAAAGCTTTTGCCATGATTAAAACACCAGTCTATTATTATTCATATTCGTATTCGTATTATTATTAATTGGCCATCCATCTGACTGGGTTGCCTATTTCTTAAAAATGAAGTAGGAGAGGGAGCAGAGGCCTTGATGTTGCTTTTCAGCAGTTGGCAGGTGGAGGCAGACTGCATGTCTATTTACATTATAATAAAATAATAATAATAATTTATTATTTATACCCCGCCCATCTCGCTGAGTTTCCCCAGCCACTCTGGGTGGCTCCCAACAGAATTAAAAGCACAACAGAACATCAAACATTAAAAACTTCCCTAAACAGGGCTGCCCTCAGATGTCTTCTAAAAGTCAGATAGTTGTTTATTTCCTTGACATCTGATGGGAGGGCGTTCTACAGGCCGGGCGTCACTACCGAGAAGACCCTCTGTCTGGTTCCCTGTAACGTCACTTCTCGCAATGTGGGAACTGCCAAAAGACCCTCAGAGCTGGATCTCAGTGTCCAGCCTGAACGATGGGGGTAGAGACATACAGATATACAGGACCAAGGCCATTTAGGGCTTTAAAGGTCAGCACCAACACTTTGAATTGTGCCCGGAAGGACCGGTGTTATGTTGTCCCCGGTGGCCACTCCCAGTCACCAGTCTAGCTGCCGCATTCTGGATTAATTGCAGTTTCCGGGTCACCTTCAAAGGTAGCCCCACGTAGAGCGCATTGCAGTAGTCCAAGCGAGAGATAACTAGAGCATGCACCATTCTGGCGAGACAATCCACAGGCAGGTAGGGTTTTGGCCTGTGTACCAGATGGATCTGGTAGATAACTGCCCTGGACACAGAATTGACCTGTGCCTCCATGGACAGCTGTGAGTCCAAAATGACTCCCAGGCTGTGCACCTGGTCTTTCAGGGGCACAGTTACCCCATTCAGGACCAGGGAGTCCCCCACACCTGCCCGCCCCCTGTTCCCCCAAAACAGTACAGTGGTGCCTTGGGTTACAGATGCTTCAGGTTACAGGCGCTTCAGGTTACAGACTCCGCTAACCCGGAAGTAGTACCTCAGGTTAAGAACTTTGCTTCAGGATGAGAACAGAAATCGTGCAGTGGCAGCACAGCAGCAGCAGGAGGCCCCATTAGCTAAAGTGGTACATCAGGTTAAGAACAGTTTCAGGTTCAGAACAGACCTCCAGAACGAATTAAGTTCTTAACCTGTGGTACCACTGTACTTCTGTCTTGTCTGGATTCAACCTCAATCTGTTAGCCGCCATCCATCCTCCCACGGCCTCCAGGCACTCACACAGGACATTCACCGCCTTTATAGTCATAGAATCATAGAATCATAGAGTTGGAAGAGACCACAAGGGCCATCCAGTACAACCCCCTGCCAAGCAGGAAACACCATCAAAGCATTCTTGACATATGCCTGTCAAGTCTCTGCTTAAAGACCTCCAAAGAAGGAGACTCCACCACACTCCTTGGTAGCAAATTCCACTGCCGAACAGCTCTTACTGTGAGGAAGTTCTTCCTAATGTTTAGGTGGAATCTTCTTTCTTGAAGTTTGAATCCATTGCTCCGTGTCCGCTTCTCTGGAGCAGCAGAAAACAATCTTTCTCCCTCCTCCATATGACATCCTTTCATATATTTGAACATGGCTATCATATCACCCCTTAACCTTCTCTTCTCCAGGCTAAACATACCCAGCTCCCTAAGCCGTTCCTCATAAGGCATCGTTTCCAGGCCTTTGACCATTTTGGTTGCCCTCTTCTGGACACGTTCCAGCTTGTCAGTATCCTTCTTGAACTGTGGTGCCCAGAAATGGACACAGTACTCCAGGTGAGGTCTGACCAGAGCAGAATACAGTGGCACTATTACTTCCCTAGATCTAGATGCTATACTCCTACTGATGCAGCCCAGAATTGCATTGGCTTTTTTAGCTGCTGCATCACACTGCTGACTCATGTCAAGTTTGTTGTCTACCAAGACTCCTAGATCCTTCATGATAGCACCTATACACATAAATGCAAATTTTAACCAAATCTGCATTCTCGTTCTGGATCATCTTCTTCTCTCTTGCATAACACATCGGCCCATCAATGTTCTGTGTGCTGGAAAAATTAGGACTCGCAAAAGAAAGTGGGGCTTGTTTTGGTTTTTGCCCGCACATAGGATTTGCTTTCATAAATGTAGCAGTGATCTCTTACTGGAACAGCTTTAAATTCTTGGAACATGATTCACGCAACAAACTTGCTGGTGAGTACCGGCACATTTTTCCTGGAAAAAAAAAAGCACTGGGTATGGGAATTATGCCACATGGGCACAAATACACACATTTGCTGTTTACTTGAGGACCCCAAATTGCTCACTTTGTATGGGTCCCTCATTCCTTTGAGTCGAGTTCCTTAATAGGGCCTAATGTTTTTTTCTGACGGGTGGCCTTCTCTGAGTTCAGCCTTATTAAAATAGCCCTGTCAATCAAGGGAAGAAATATGAAAACACAAGGCGCAGAGGCCTTTTAAAGCTGTCGACGTCTCCATAGGAAATCTCCCGACTTCTGCTTGTTGGGGCAGACAGAAGATTTAAAGATTGCTCCGTTTTGGTGTTGTGGCTCCAAAGAAGCCATTTAGGGTGAGTCATCGCCTCGCCTTTTCCCAATGGATGCGATCGCCATGGTGACTGGGTCAAATGACACATGGAAACAGTAATTGGGGAGAAAGTCCTATTTCATTCATTTGTGCCTTTTGTGCCTTGCCAGGTGTCACTGTTGAGCGGACGTTGTCAAAACTCTTCTCCTAAGGCGAGGGGTAGAAAACGTACTTGGTTGAGGGTACCATAAAGGTAGATTTGGGGGTGGAGACCGACCCCAAACCTCCCATCTAAGACCTATTTTATCATGCTACATAGTCTTATCTCTGCTGTGTTGTCCTACGTCCTGCGCCTGACAGTCTGACCTGCCTTAGGTGGCATCTACTCATCATGCAGAATGAGGTGGTATAGACCTAACATGGTAGAACAGACAATTCTACTTCAGATAGAGGTGGTTGCCTTTTCACAAAAGCTTCCTGCAAGGAGAAAACTAGCAGACCTTCCTGGTGTCCCTATTTTCCAGGGATGGTCCCAGATTTACAGAAGCCATCCCAGTTTCTGATTTGATCCCAGAATGTCTCACTTTTCCTTAGGACGTCCCTATTTTCATCAGAGAAATGTTGGAGGGTATGGAATAGGACAGGCTTCCCCAAACTAAGGCCCGCGGGCTAGATGCGGCCCACAAGGTTCTTTTATGTGGCCACCGGCAACCCCCGCAGCCGCCACCCACTCTTAAGGGCGCGGCTGCCCACTTCCGGGTCGCCGGAGCATTGGGAATAGCTTGTGTGTGTGCGCAAGCGTCATTTACGGCGCACCTCCGGGCCAGAGGAGGCCCATGCGCATGCACACAAGCTATTTCTGGTGTTCTGGCGACCCAAAAGTGTGTCGGAAATCGCGTGTGTGCACGTGTATGGGTGCGCGCTCCCGCGCACTCCGGCCCGCAGTGCAATTGGCGCTGGCAGCACCGGCTCTCGCAGAGGTAAGTTTGGGGACCCCTGGAATAGGATATTTATGCCCCACACATCTGATTGGGTTGTCCCAGCCACTCTGGGCAGCTTCCAACATATATAAAAACAAAATAAAACATTAAACTTTTTTTAAAAAAACTTCTCTATACAGGATTGCCTTCAGATGCCTCGGGGGTCAGATAACTCCATACCCTCCAACATTTCTCCAATGAAATTAGGCACATCCTAAGGAACAGTGGGGCATTCCGGGATCAAATCAGAAACCGGGACGGCTTCTCCAAATCAGGGACGTCCCTGGAAAATAGGGATACTTGGAGGGTCTGTGTTGGGGTGTGACAGTATTGCTCACCTGCTATCTAAAAAGCGGTACATCCCCACTCAACCACTTCAGGACAGCACCACTTCATGCACACCTCAGGCCTCCACAGGTCTGGCCAAGCTCAGAACACAACTGGCTTGTCTGCCCTGCGCCTGTGATGGCAATGGTTCGAAAGAAGCCATTAGCCACTCGGACCCCTGTGGAATCTGCCGTCGCCCGCACTTACAATTGAATGTGGCAGATAATATCAGCGTGTCAGTGGGTGATTGGAGCTTGCAAAGGAAAGGAAAGCCATCCAATGGGAGGCCCAACTAAAGCTCTTTCAATGAATATTCTTGACAAGCAGTCCAACCTTAAACCTCTGCAACCGTTTGCCTCATTGTTACTTGAGGTCCTTCCAGATTTTCGGGACTGCGTTTCCCCTTTGTGTTAACCTGAAAATGCCAAATGAGGAACCTTTTTCTCCCCTTTTAAAAATATTACTTTTCAAAGTGCAGCCATTGTTCTACCTCCTTAGCGGCTGGCATTCGCATGAAGGTTGTTCGTTCAGTCTGTGAGTGGGTTTCAACTCCTTTTTTTAAAAAAAAAATAATAAAGGAAAGGAAAGGAAAAGGAAAAGGAAAGATAAGATAATTGCAGGTCCCTGCATTTTTCGAGGGGAAATATTTTACATCGTGCAGACAGCCTGAAGAAAGATGGCGGGCTGGAAATTAGTCTGTTTGCTAAGTTGCACTCTGTCTTAATTACAGACACGAGACACGTAATGAGAAATTCAGGGGGAAATTCGAGGCTTAATCAAGCAGAGGACAGCATGTCAAATAAGAGAACTGGGATCGGATTTGCTCTGCCAACCTTGCTTTGGTGA
Source organism: Zootoca vivipara (assembly GCF_963506605.1). Lineage (NCBI taxonomy): Eukaryota > Metazoa > Chordata > Lepidosauria > Squamata > Lacertidae > Zootoca > Zootoca vivipara. Next base: position 6,643,240 of record NC_083284.1, on the reverse strand, counting down.
TCTGGATGAGGAAATTTTCAGATTGTCAGGGCTGAGCAGGTTCCGTGGTTCCTCAGAAGTGCAGAAAGAGCTCGGGATGTGATATTGAGCATGGAATTCAACTCCGTGAGAATCTCAGCTTTCAATTAAAAAACCAATAACAGTCTAGCTCTCACGGATGCAAATATTGGCTTGAAGGTGTGTGGGAGAACCTCAGCTGAAACCCCAAAAGCCAGGAGGTGGCCAGATAAGATTTCAAATGACTGACGAAGGATGGGTCATTATTCACAGCCCGTTCCTGGGATTAGCAAAAAGTAGTATAAATTATCAGGGCTCTCGCTCAATTGGAGGCATCTCAGTTAATGAAGCAGATTAATTTTAATAGATTCATTAAGCGATGACATTTGCATAAATTGGTTATGCAATTTATGCATAAACACTGATTCTGAAGTGGGGGGGATAAATTGCATAATATACTGATTCTGAAGCAGAGGAGCAGACTTTGTTTCATGGAGAGAGAGAGAGAGAGAGAGAGAGAGAGAGAGAGAGAGAGAGAGAGAGAGAGAGAGAGAGAGAGATCATAGCACGAGCAGTTTTTACAAACACTTCTATATTAAAGAATTTCAATTTTTTTAAAAAATGCATTGCCTGATTCAACAGCCAATTCAACGCATTTCCTTAGTTGCTTGTTCTAGCAATGCAATCCCATACAAACTCCCATATCAGTATCCACACCCACTTCTCTCTCCCCACAGGAACCAAGCCAGGTGCTCCTTTCATCACTGAGTCCATTCTCCATGTGCCCTCTCTGAGGGAGGTGGTGACACTAAATTGGGCCTTCTCAGTGGTGGCTCCCCATTTGTGGAATGCTCACCCCAGAGAAGCATGCCTGGCACCCTCACTGTCTGGTTTTAGGTGGCAGGCAAAAATGTGTTTATTAACACAGGGCTTTGGGGTTTTTTTAAATTGGGGAGGTAGTTAGTTGTGTCAGCACCCTTCGTTGCACTCATCTTTTAAGTAAGGTGGGTAGGATTTGTCTTCTGAAACATATTTTTGGACGAGTATTTCAGCTTCTGTTTCTTGCTGGTTTTGGATCTGGTTTTAATGCCTTTGTTATTTACCGTACATGTTTAATTGTAGAAATCGCTTTGAGGCACAAGAATGCAACAAATAAATATTTCTGATATTATTAATAAATAATCCACACTGAACTCAAAGGGACTTTGTGTGACTAGACACACACACGACTATGATCCTATAAAATATGCAAGATGGCACAAACCACAGAATTGTCTATTCAAAGGAAGATGCTATTGGGCATCTGTGTTCAGAGTGCTTAAGCCAAGCTGCACTGTGCAAACATGCTCAACTAATTCAACGAGGAGGCATCCAATACTAGGATAGTTGCCTCTCGTTCATATTGCAGGAGCTCTTCCAGAATAAATGGAAAATGCATCATGAACCAACATTTGTTGTTAAGGCAAAATTTTGTGTCTGGAAGGGAGGAAAGTCTATTGGAGACAGCAAAGAACAGCATTCCAATAAGCTCCTTTAAATCCCAGCATAAAACATGTTAAGCTGCTCTGTGGAAACTTATTTCCCTTGACATAACAAATGAAAATGGTTCCGTTTTAGAATAAGGAGCTATAATGACCATTAGCTATTACAGAGCTTCCCCACCCCATCTCAAAAATAAAATATAATGATGTAGCTCTGCTAGATATTCTTGTCACTGTCAGCCAGGGGAAGGGAACCTCTTACATGCGGGTCAAATTAGACCTGACACACCCAATGTTGTATGTGAGGTTGTGTCGGACAGATTATTATTATTATTATTATTATTATTATTATTATTATTATTATTATTTATTTGAGCCACACCCATCCGGCTGGGTTTCCCCAGCCACTCTGGGTGGCTTCCGACAAAGATTAAAATACATTAAAATGTCACACCTTTAAAACTTCCCTAAACAGGGAAGATACAGCTGCACAGGAGGCCTTGAAGTGTGCTCAGCAAGCATGGCTCTCTGTCAGCACTGATCAGCTGATTCCACAGCAAACCCTGGTGGAATCACAGAATTGTAGAATTGGAAGGAACCCAAAGGTCATCTCGTCCAACCCCCTGCAAGGCAGGAATCTCAGCTAAAGTGTCCATGCCAGATGGCCACCCAACCTCTGCTTAAAAACATCCAAGGAAGGGGAGTCCACAACCTTTTGAGGGAGTCTGTTCCACCGTCAAACAGCTCTTACTGTCATCAAGTTCTTCCTGATGTTGAGTCACAATCTCCTTTCTTGCAACCTGGGAAACCAGGCCTCAGCATGAAGGTTTATTATAGACACTCTTCTACTGGTTACCCACGTTTTCAGAACTTATTTTAAACGGAACTGCTTGTAGGTTGTTCAAAGTGGCCAGATCCCAGGCTGAGAAGTTCAACTTCCCACCCATCTCAACCCACGCAAGGCATATTTGAAAAAGGAGCATGCCAAGCATCGCCATATGTCAGATGTGATGTTTGTTCGGGAGAGCAAAGTGGTGCTGAAGACCCGGGATGGATTAGCCGCAGAACACACTAGAGGCAGCTCTCTCACCCAGCTTTCTGTATCCTTTGTTTTTCCACTGATTTTGGTTGGTAGGGGCTGTTTTCCCCGTGACAGAATCATAGAATCGTAGAATCATAGAGTTGGAA